>NW_027271250.1:1200000-1800000 GCF_040938485.1 Diadema antillarum | reverse complement strand
GGAATTTCAAAGTTGAAATATTTTCTCTCCCTCTCTCCCTCTCTCTCTCCTTCTCTTCTTCACTCCCCCATAAGCGCTTATTATGTATACCCGCTAGGCTGTAAATCGACTTTTGTCGGTTTACTTAGCTCCGAAAAGCAAAGAGAGGGACCAAAGAAAAAAAAAAGTGCATAGGGGAAAAAGTCCAGGAATTTGGCATACAGAAGGAAGACAACTGTACAGTGAGTTCTTTCTACCGCAACCAAAATACCAGATCTCAGGTGTTTTGTGTTGTACCCCTATTGCTGTAACACCGACATACCTCATGCTTCTTTGCAGCTATTGTGGGGAAAAAGGGGGAAAAAAGACAGATATTCACCTTTCATGACCTTGAAAACATGGTGTTTTGACCTATAATCTGTGTCAGACTCCACTTTATCCTTCTTTCTTTCTGTTTTTTTTTTCTCTTCTTTTTCTTCCTTTCGTACAAGGAAAAGAAGGAGAGGTATGGATAGATAAAGGATTTGGACTATGGGGATATAAATACACAACAAAAGACCTATTCTGTGTCTTCAAGGAGCCCCCTTACATGTATTGATTAAAGGCTGACTTTCAACAGTTCCCAAGTCCACAAATCAGTTGCATCCATGATAGGTCTGCTACACTTCGAAGAAGTACTCTTCTCTTAAATTATACTGGAGTGGAGTGTAAACTTGAAGTATAATCTAAGTGATATGGAGAGTTTCATATAATTTGCATCAAGGAAATGCATTATGTGGGAGAGAGCAATACACACCATCAAATATTTGTCCCCCCCTCTCTACGAAAAGTAGAATACCATAAAACAAGAAACATTGCGGCATGAAACTTTCGCGAATTGGAGCTGACGGCCTCTTTCGCGGTGTGAAACATTGGTGAATTGTCACTAACATTTAACTCATTGTGCAGACGAAACCTTTGATGAGCATTTTACATTTGCAAATCTTGGTTCCTCGTGAAATTTGCAAAAGTTTAATGCATGCAAAAATTTCTGGTTATAAAGTAGAGAGGCAGTAAACGTTCACATGTTCCTAAAATCATATCTTAGATACAACTTTCCGTACCATGAGGAAAATGTGTATTTGATTTAATAGCATTTCATGTACTAGGAATGATGCAGAAAGTCATGCTGCATTATAATTTTTAGGCAGGTGAGTAAGTGGAGAAAAAGAAAAAAAAAAGAAGAAAAATGATGTGGTGTACCAGCAATACTTGTAAACCTTCATACAGCCTGCCAATGTTAGTTATTGAAGAGAATGTAAACGAGACGCATCACGAGTTGATCTTGTTCAGCACGCTACAAATTAGGATTTTGTCTCAAGTGCAAATGTGGTCACGACACTACGTAGACTACTTCGACGTTTCCACTGACTTATACCAAATATTCACACAGTCACAACTTTATAGACACTCTTTGAAATTCCCTTCAACTTCCACTGACATGTTAGGTTAAATTTTACCCATCTTTAAGTCTTAAGCTTACATGTAAACCTTCGCTTGAAGCAAATATTCTTTTAAAGGAAATCCTATAAAATAAATAAATAAACAAATGAATAAAAAATAGCTTCTAGACAAGTTCTTTGTGTACCTTCTTTCATGTAACAATGCTGTATAAGATCATGCACAGTTTTAAATATAGTGAAATTTGTCACAGAATTATTCATTCTTATTAATTTTCATATCGTTGCTGGGGTAACAAAACCTTGTATATCAAATTTTGGTAAAATCACTTTTTTGGATTAATTGTCATAAATATAATCAGTTGAAGGGGATGTCCTGTCCAAATCCTAGCTGTATTGCCCCCAAAATGAAGCCACTACTGCATGCTAAACGGAAGGTGATCCATTTCCTATAGCACTTTGGCTGCCATGTTTTTCACTCTTCTGAGCATTTGACATTTTTGAGATACGAGGTTTTGTCGCCCCAACTGCGAAAGGTACTTCCTGTGTTGAATGGGGGATTGTCAGATAAGATAGATATATTTCATACATAACTCATACTCACATGTGAACCCACATGCATACCAGATCAAGCACAGTAAGGATAGATTACATTTGAGATTGCCATCAATTATAGTTATGCAGTTTGTTTTGCAAAATTCTCATAAACATTTGAAAAAAAAAAATCCAAAAGAAAACCAAGCAGAATATACCATGTGCTATGACAGAAATAAAAATCCAAATGTGAACAGCCCCTCTAGGAAAACGAAGACAATAGAAACCAAATTAAAACATATATGAAAAGAAAACAAAGAAAACACCACAATTGTGGGGGAAAAATAAAACTATTACAAATGAAGGCTGATCATATTTTTCTGTCTGTGCGATGCAAAGCATACGGCTTTCCCTCGCGATGAGTGTCGCTTCATCATCCACGAGAGGCTTTCCTAGACTTCTCACGACAGGCTGACATGGAATCTATTTCCCCAACGTGGTTCGGACACTTAGCGGCGGCTCATCCTGCACTCTGGATGAGCTATGGCTGGTTGCTCTTCGGGACGGTGTTAGCTGGAAGCGCCGCCGCACGCCGGGAGTGCCCATCGCCTCGCGAAAGTCCTCCTTTAATAATTCAAGGCGCATGATTAAAACATCAACCTGAAAGAGACTGTACGAACTGCAGAGATGAAAGTCTATCTTTCTTAGAATTGATGTCATCAGTTGGCAAGCCGAGTGGTAACATGTTTTAATTACATGAGCAAACTTATGTCCATCCTTCCCAGTCTTTGCTGTATGAAATTATTATACTTGGTGTGTGTATATGTGTGTATGTGTGTGTGTGTGTGTGTGTGTGTGTGTGTGTGTGTTTTGTAATTTTACTTGACCATGGTGAATTAAGCATTTCAGCCAGAAAATAGCTTTATCCCCCTTTCAGCTGGTAAAAAATTCTGTCTTGTAATCACAATTATAATCTCTATTGGAAGAATCGTTGTACTACTGTAATTGAGACATTTCTTGCATCTGAAAGCAAATTATTGAAATTGTGATTCTGGGATCTCCTCTAGGAAATAAAAGTCTGAAGGTGTTATCAAATCTTGATTTGCTCAATTCGTGATGAACACTTCCCATCTGAAAGGCTTGACCCTCTAAACATGATTGAGGAGGCAGAGCCTAGCTTGACCCGGCATTCACTTCCGCGCTAAGACCGCAAATAAAATATAATGCAATCTGCCGATGCTGCACTAGCTAACACACAATGCCAGTTTGATGGACAGATGAGGAAGTTCATACCACCAAAACTCAAAATTAAGATTTAAAATGTGATTCATAAACATGATTACAAGACAGACTTTTCTGTCAGCTGAAAAGTCTGTAACTCAAAACATGATTACAACTGCCATTCATAAAGATGATTACTAAAAAGACTGTTTTTAATTGTGTCAAAGGGCTATATAATTGAGTTTCGTTGCCTTTAACAATCAAAATTTGTGATGTAATAGGGTGAGCAAGCTGAGTACTGGGCACCTAAGTATTTTTGTAAACATCTTTTCAAACTTGACCCACAAGAAGTAATACAAACCGTGCTCAATGCCCAAGCCTGCAATCTCTCATTCCACAGCTATCGAGATCGCCAACAAACTGGGGTCAATTGTATTTGATTTATCTGCTGGAGAAAGATAATCTGTCAATTTGGAACTAAGACTAAGGTAATTAATACTGTGCCAAAGTCCACAGATTTACTACTCTTTTCATTCTTATCACACCAGTCTTCTGGTCATCATTCCGTCACCAATCTGGGGGTTTATAACACTGTAACTTTAATCTTAAGACACGATAAGATTCTTTCCTTATTGTAAATGATGTAAAGGAAGTAGTATTGCCAATTTAAAGGTAGAATATATATTGTGCAAGACTTATACTACAGGTGCCTCCAGTTATATGACAAAGTCCTTGGGACAGGCAGTTTTGTTTCATTATATTGAAATTTGATTATTGGAGAAGAAACAAAGTATATAAAGATATATGGATAACAATTTTGGGACATGACTTTTTACTTCATTGCAACAAAATTTCATTGTACTGGTGTTTGTAGCAATGGGAGCAGACTGTACCTAGTATCCAATAATGGTCTGAGGCAGACATGGTTGAAACATTCACACAGGTTTAAATGGTACTGTAGTTACATTCACACAATGTTCCTAAATGTGAGGATTAGCTCAAAGTTCAAAACTTCGAAGATTAGTTCATCGTTTGCCCTCATGTGGATGCATTCAAAGTTAGCAATCTTACAGACTAGTCCGATGAGTAGAACCATCAAATTTCTTAGGGTCTGTGCTCTATTCACAATCCGCAGGGGGTCCCCACTCACATCATGTAGACACAATAATCAACAAACTCAAAAAAGTTCTCTTCGTAAACCCCATTCCCCTTTTGCTTTCAGGTCAACCTCCAGTGCATGTTGTACACTACTGTATCATTGCACTTTATCAGGTCTATTGCTCGCACTGCGTGCATGTATTTCTTCCACTTCTGTGGTTTACTTAACGAGTGGGACTCTCCTTTAAAGTTCAATTCTAGAGATTTGCCATTGTGTGGATGTGTGTTGTAGATTAAAACTACAAGCTAATCATCCAGCATTTAAACTTTCAGAGATACTAATGATAATTGAGCTTTTTAGCGCATATAACAAATCAATGTTCCCTATGTGCTTTACAATAACTTATCCATTTTGAATACACATTATCACTAAAGCATGTTGACAAATTACATTTCAAATAGCAATGAAAAATAACATGTCAAACATACAACACACAATAAAAGCTGTGTGAATTAATACACATAAGTTTAAAAAAAATGTTTACTTCACAAATAAATAAGTATTCAAAGAGGATTTGACGATTACAAATGTTGTGGGAACCTAATTCCTGTGAAGAATACTGGCATATATGTCCCTGCTGATGAAGTTGATGTCTGTTGAATAAGTTTTAAAATGTTTCGAGCTTTCGCAGGATGTGAACAAGTTTTGCTTGAACTCCTACCACCATACTATCCAGATTTCATTACTCGTATTCAAATCTTGAGGTAAATTCTGCTGTAGACCGAACATACTGCATTTTCAGAATTTGACATAACACAACTATAAAAACTGGGAGTTGTTCCATGATATACAAAGATTTGGTTGTGTTGAATTTATCATAAAATATCTGCTGGTATGAAATCAACAATCCACGTGCTGAATAAACATACATAACTAACACACCCACAAGATACATGTACATGTGACGTTACACTTGCATGACTATTCAGACATTTAGTTCCTCCTACACCCACACCACTCTCCAACTTTGGTGAAATGGAAACCTGTAATAGTAGGGGTGGGGTGGGTGAGAAAGGAAATGTTTTGGGGTAGTTAGCTGTAATACATTCCTTCAAGAATCTTTCCAAACAGCCGAATGCCATAGAAGGAAAATGGGCACTTTTAAGGTCTGGAAGTCAGTCACATTTAATTGCCATGTTGCAGCCTGAAGGTGCAAAGAAAGTACTTTGGCCTCTCTCTCTCAAATACACATGGATGCCCACCAAGAAATCTCATGTCACAAGAAAAAGAAAAGAAAAGAAGACTAAACAAGAGAGATATATAAAGCGAAAGAGAAAGAAAGTAAGAGGAAGAGGGGATAAGGGGAGAGAAAAACACAGAGTACGAGAGAGGGAGAGAGAAAAAAGCTGTTGGAAGTCAAGCAATGTGACCAAACTAAGGGAAGGGGTGTGGCACTTAGCACACAAAGCAAGGGGGTGGGGTGGAGGACTGCAACCTAGTCTTATGTTACAGACCCTATTTTTTTTTTTCAAATCCTGGCTGCTATACAATGCGGATTACATTTGTTGATTGATTATTATTCATATTTGTTTAATGTCTCATTTGATGTGGTGGTATCTGAAAGTGGCATAAATCATTACTACAGATCAGATGCACACCCACACACCCAATACCATGCATAACTGAGTTTATGGGTAAAAAATGTATATTTTTATTAGGAACATACACATATTGGTAATGGGCTACCGTAACTGCCAAAATGGCACACAAACACAAACAACAACAACAACAACAATTTATTACTTAATTGAAAAACAAACTCTTAAAATTTCATACAAATCTGACAAAGATGCACACATATTACATGCAAACATATAACGTCGCTGGGGTGACAAGACCTTGTATCTGCAATTTTGGTGAAAATGACTTTTTTTGATTAATAGTCAAATAATGGGTCAAGTGATGTCCTGTCGACATCCCAACTGTCTTATTCCAAAAATGAAGCCACCACAGCATGTCAAAGGAAAGGCTATCCCATTTGCTATAGTGCTTTGGCCGCCATGTTTTTTGGCTCTCCTGAACATTTGACATTTTGTAGATACGAGGTCTTGTCGCCCAAGTGACGATAAACGCATACACTTGTATGTGAGTACACAAATATATATCTTCTAACATGTTATATGATGTTTTCTTCCATGAATTTCTAAACAATATGCTGGTAATGCTATAATATATGGTGTACTCTAATAAGAGGTCCTCTATCGCTACAACTTATCAGAATAGCAATAGTTTGTCAGTGCGATGACAAATGAAGTGTGTGTATGTGTGTGTGTATGTCTGTGCTGTTATATTGCACTATTCTTTATAAATGTCTGCCAAAGGTATGGTAATGCCATAAAGCTATACCTATGATCCTTCGTCTGGGTCACTAAAGCAAGAATCATTTTTGATTATCGTAAAAATCTGAGTGCTGGCAGTAGTTAAAAATTGGAATGGATAGCATAATGTTTATTGTTCCCCCACTATGATTCTCTATACAAATATTATGACCTTTCATTCTTGTCATGTGAAATTAGTACTATACTTTCTCTTGCCGCCACATTGTTCTCTTTACAGCGAATTTCATAACACCACCAGTGACTCCCTCAAAAGGGCACAAACCTTGTTCCCTGGGTTAGTTTTATTTTGTTGTTATCTGTCTCTTCATGTTCAGTATCACATCGCATTGGCCTCGAACAGAAAAACACATTCATCACATTCGCGTGCGAAGGCGACGATTCCTCATCGTGGAACACACACACAGGCACAAGAGAATGCACTGACGTGAGGTGACTTCGACAATACAGAATTCAAAATTATGATTGATAAGAGTACAACGAATAAATGTAAAACTGTATAATGGTAAAACAGAAGAAGTGATTAGACATATAAACACAATGGCTGGATATACTTTTCTTCTCTTTTTTTTTTTTGGTTGCTTTGGGAAGCTCCAATGCATTCAGGCAGAGATGTTATTTCCACAGGTATTCCTGATCTCTCTCAACAAAAATCAGGGTCTGCATTTTGAGACTAGTCGCCTCCATCTTCCTCCTCCTTTCCCTCCTGGAAGAATGGAGCAGCTCTGAGGTCTCAGTCCCTTAAGGTAATCGCTCACCAAGTTCATAAGTCATTCATAAGCTTTATCACCAATTCTCTAGCTGTCTCATTCAAACTAGCCCTCTGAGACTCTCTTCCGTACCCCCCCCCCCCAAAAAAAACCCCAACAACTACAGCTATTCTTTGCATCCCTGAATATCTTGAGGATGAGGAATAGGAACCAACGCTGGTAGGCAGGGGGTTAAACGCAGCCTCTGTGGGTGATAAGGAGATATAAAATATATATCCTCTATCTCCTCTAACATGTTTTCATCAACACTCTTTCCCTATTCTTTTTTTTCCTTTCGCTCAAATTTCCAGAGAAAGAGATAAAGTCAACTAGGGAGGGAGGTGAGTCCTGGAAACACGGTTTTCTTGTTGAGAGCAGAAATGAGGAAATTGGCATATTCTTCATGGATGTGATACAAATTGCACGTTAATTTATGTTGTTTATGGTGTGGAGCCCATATCATTTGCACATCGAGGAGAGGTGTGAACAATATTTGGTAGGAAATTGAAATGTGGAAGAGCATAAAATTAACTTGCACCATGGGACATCACTGCAACCCAGTCGAGGAAATATTGCCATTTTTTTTACGCATAACTTTCCATTATCCTCTTGTTTTCCTATCTTTTTATGATACTTCTCCAACTCTTGTCTTTTTTTTTTGTGGGGGGGGGGGGATCTGAGGAATCTTAAGCATGGTATTAATACATTCCTACAGTGCACACAGATGAAATGTTAGTTTGTCCATTGATTCAAAGAACATCAAAAACATTTGATTTGCATTTAATTTATGATGAGTTGTCACAAACACACCAAAAAAAAAGTGAAAAGATGTTGCATCTATGGCATCTACATTTTTGCATCTTTAAGAAATACAGTCTGCAACTTCTGACAGCCTTATATGTGCAACAACTTTTTCATTGATGTTCCAGTGAGTTTTTAACAGACAGAATGATATAGCTTTGTTTGTTTGTTTGTTTGTTTGTTTGTTTGTTTGTTTGTTTGTTTAGACACATTCTGTACAAGCCTGAATGGTTGCTGCAGTGGCTTCCAGAAACAGCCAAGAACTGGATCAACACCTCTTCAAGATTATTCTCTGAGAAAACTAGAAATGTGCCACAGCTCACCCTTGACTGGTTTGAGAATGAAAAACTACCACCATCCTGCCCCCCCCCCCCCCAAAAAAAAAATGGGGGAGGGGCATGGCACGACCTCAGTCACACTGTTCCAACTTTGACACAATATGAAGAAAAAAAATACAATATTCAACCCACAAGCAAAGGTCAGCCTCACTTTATACTTGTGTTCTACTGTTAAAAAAAGTACAATTTTTCTCACAGTCTACTCTCAGATGGTGAGAGAACATATTGAACCCTTTTTGAAAAGAAAAAAAACAACAACAACTCTTGTGTGACTTTTCGCCCGCTGTTGATGGTTTGTTTTGCTTTTGTTCTGTGCTTCGCTGTTGGCATTTACGACAGTTTCGAGGCTCGTCAGTAGGAATCGATCGTGGGGCAAAATTGGAGTTCCATAAATCCAAACCGGGAGCAGCTGCGGGAGGGCTGTTAATGACCCCTTGGTGCTCGTCAAAGTCAAGGAATCAAAAAACGCTTAGTCCCACATGTCCGATTTGATGGCCAGGGATTCTGCATTATTGATGCACACAACAGACGCACACTAGTTCTGTTTGGTGCTGCGTTGGTTTTTTCCCCCCTAACTGTTCTCTTTTCTGATTTGGATTTGATCAGGGGAAATATCACACATGAGATGGTTCACTGCTGTACCACTGAACTGTCTACGTCATGGAATGTGAGGACAAAACTGAATCATAAATGAAACTCACCCATCAACACACACACATGCACATAAACCAACAAATAATATGCAAACACACAAGTTTGGCAATTCAAAATCAACTCTTGACAGACAGTACAGAATCTCATTTCATACGTCATAATACCACTGCGCAAGTTTAATTCGTTGACTCAAGTTCTGACAGGAAATACAAAAGAAGAAAAGATAATTGTAGGCAAGTATTACAAAATGCATCACTGAAAACATTTGCTATGAATAAACATGCTCAGAGTTGTAGGCTTTCCATCGATTCTTGTCCAAACAGTCCATGCGTTCCTGGCACAGGTCATGCACACAAGTTGAGCAGGCGAAAAAAAAAAAAAAACAAAAAAATATATATATATATCCTCCACTTGATCCTTTGCGAGTGATTTCAATACAAACTCACATACACACGTACGCACAACACCTCTGCCTGATCAGATAATGAATGAAATGTACTCGACTGTCACATCCACAAACAAATGAGTAAATGGAGCCCCCGTGAGCGAGCGAGAGAGAAAACGGAAGCGTCACGCAAATATCATGCAGACACACGAAGGATCAGTCGGCCAAAACAAACGCACTTGCTAAGACGTTCTCAATGTCAATCTCTCATAAGACTAACTCCATCTCTCTCTCTCCCTGTCTCTCTCTCTCTCTCTCTCTCTCTTTCTCACACGTCACTTAATCTTTTCACAAAGTTGATGCCATTGAAAAATGATACACGTGTAGACATTTTACATATCCAAACATTCACCCACACTCACACACATACAGACACACATACGACACAAACACATGCAGCTCAATGTTTTCAAATGTGGACCTCTCCACTGCCTGGTTACTTCACCATCCTCATGGTGGACTCCAAGGCTGAATACATGATATTTATCTGACTTGATTTCATTCCTTGATTTCATTCACACATCAATTCATTCACTTGCTACTCACAGAAGACTATGGATCCAATGCACTGACATCCTACTTGAGCACTGACTTTTAAGCCACGTTCACACTAGCAAAAGATCAAAAAGTTCTATAAGATCACAATCTTTAAGATCCCAACGTTTTGCCTGTGTGACTGTAAACTTCCCACAAAACTTCTCGCAAAACTTGTCGTGAAACTTCACACGAAAACTTCCCACTCAAACTAGGGATATTTGAACGCTCGCGAACAAAACTTCACGAAATTTGTTGCCTGACCAGTCCACCACCTGTTTACGACAACGATTAATGGTTTTTGGGCGGTGCCTCAATGGGATGCACCTGTGTGCATTGTTACATCACAATCATTAGCTGTCAGACGGTGTGATCTTTCTTCTTTCTCATGCATGCGCACTAGTGATCAAAACTTTAAGATCTTAAAGATCGAGAAGTTTGGCTGCCAGTGTGGACGGACGACCACAGATCACAGAGACTTCGCGAACTTAAACTCCACAATCTTTTGCCAGCGTGACCGTGTCTATACAGTCAACTCTACACACCTGCAGATGTGGATCAATTTTCAATGCTTTTTTAGCAAGATCCACGACCTGTTGTTGCCTTTTTACAAACTTTGAAGAGCTTGGTTTAGCTCAGTGTCCACTGTTTATGTATCCATACTCTTGGAATAGTCCTCATCAGAAAGCATTTACAGGTGCACAAACGCATACAAATACACACACTAAAACACACACGAACATGCAAAAACACACACACAGACAGAAATATGAGCATGCACACACACACATAAACATACAGAGGAGCAAGTGCATTTGCACATTATGCATGTACCTCCCCCTTTTATGAGCAAAATAGAAATAATGGCATTTTCTGTATCTTATACGAACGAATTCTACAATCGCTCAGGCACAACATATCTCACTGAATTTTTTTCTGACCTGTCCCAATGCTACCTAGATAAAACTGCAGATATCAAAGCTGAAAGATCTGCTCAAGCAAACAGATTTTGGAGAAAGCAAAATTTGATATTTTGCTATGTTTAGTTCCTATCTGGATTCTAGAATTTACAACTTTTGAGAAGTTTAAGACTTTTATTTTTGCAAAGCATTAACCGCTTTATTTTCTAAATACATATAGCCCCTGCATGCTTGACTGTGTTTTGCTGTTCATACAATTTTGTTATATCTTCCCTTTTCTTTCCACAAGGATATTATTACTTTCACCAGAGCATAACAATAACAAGAGACTCTGTGAAAACATTGTTCCCCTATACAAATTAAAATGAGGGACAAAAGAAAAAAGAGAATTATATTTTTTTTACATTTCTATACAAATTTAGCCTCCTGTTCACATGACTAAGATATAGATATAAACATTTTTTCAAGGTTCCCACAAGACATTTTTTTGTGTGACTTCCTGCCCCATTAAGCTTACTCAATTCTTATTCATTCATGCTCAAAATTTTCACTTTCACTCCACTTCTTGCTGTCATTTAATATAAATTCGGACAAATCACTTGTCCTTATTTAGTTGTTATTGTTGTTCTTGTAGTAAAATTCTACATTCATTAAACATTCATCATGCCCTCATGATAAAGATGAATCTTAATTCCAACCAATGCAATGAATGGACAATTACCCTGTGGCCTTCAAATGTGGAAATGAATGATTTGAAAAGCCATTGTGCACCAGAGAACAGGTGCACTCATACACACTGATATATTTCTCAGAAAGAAACTCTCATGTGAAATGTAATCATTATGTTTTATTTCTATCAGCTATTCCTCTGTTTCCTACTCTTTTCTATTAAAAAAAGCCTGTTTTATCAGTAAATTGTCTGTAATGCCTGCATTGTATAACTTGTGATTGAGGGTGTGTCTTTTTTAATGGAAGACAGGATTGTATGACATTCAAACATACAGCTTTAGATGACAATAAAATTATTTAGAAATATGGTAACATTCTTTTTTTAATCACTGTCTGATTATATGAGTAATTGAGCTCTATTAGAACATGCCTCAAGCATTACAGAGAAGATTTAAATTTACTGGGGATTAAGGAAAACTCCTCAATTCCCATGAATAAATCATCTGGCTCTTGTACTAAGATTACCCACGGTGTCCTTCAGATATCAAACACTATCTACAGAAAAGTTGGCTGGAATTTAGAAAGCTGAACAAAAGAACAATTCTCACTTTAAAAAAACAAATAGGTATGCCTTATGCTGCTTGCCCATTATTTGAATGTACTATTTTTGTTTCATTCGCTCCACTTTTTGTTTTCATGGATATCTTTTATTAGAGGTCAGATGGCTATTGAACACTTTGAAAAGATTAGGCAAGAATGAAAGAAAGCTGCAAAATTGGAGGCTCCCATGTGCAGTTTGGCGGAACGTTACACATTTTTCTTGCCGATGAAAAGGGGGAGATACATAAGTGCAACTGCTACAGCCATACCCTCTTCCTCTTTCACTCCACAAAACTATTCACTTGATTTTATACTCACCTGTTGTGCGGACGGACATTTCAGGTTAGAGAGATGCCAATCAATGTCAGTCATTGCGGAGGGCAAGACCAGTCGCAGAGCCGGAAGACGGCAGCCAAACGAAGGATGGGAAGAAGAAAGAAGGACAAAAAGACAGAGATATGGAGGACAGCCAGATGAATAGGA
Source organism: Diadema antillarum (assembly GCF_040938485.1). Classification (NCBI taxonomy): domain Eukaryota; kingdom Metazoa; phylum Echinodermata; class Echinoidea; order Diadematoida; family Diadematidae; genus Diadema; species Diadema antillarum. Next base: position 1,787,139 of record NW_027271250.1, on the reverse strand, counting down.
GAGTGGATGGAAGATGGAAAGATATAGAAAGATACAAGAGGTACAGAAAGAGATGGGGGAGAGAGAAAAGATTATGAAGAGACTAAAATCATATATCATATATGGAAAGTCGATATCAAACTTCCATCATAAATTCATATCATATTAAGATAGCTAAACAAATTGACCGTCAACTTTCAATCAACATTGATGTAACAATAATTCTGTATCGAGTTCCTATCTCATTTCATAATGCAGGTATTTTGTACAAGCCACAAACAATTTCAGGCAAGAAAGCATACACATCTGTTTTCTCAACAGCTCAACTGCTGTGACAACACATAATTGTTTGGATGTATAATAATAAAACTAGATATAAATGATTCATTTGACACATTTACAAAGGGACACCATTTTCATGCCATATATTATAGATCTTCGGGGTGAGCGTCAATTACGAAATACAATAGACTTGAAAAAAAATGAGCTTTCTAAGGCACACAATGATATTAACAAACAGTAAAATAAAAAATGTGAAGGCAAACAATATGTCTGTCATCTATAGTAAGCTCAACAAATTAGGCTGAAATTATACTTGGTTTTAAAAGTAATCAATCAAGTTGGGTAATGAAATTTTTACATCACAATAGTGTTTGTTTACTGCTCTTAGTTAATTTTTCAGTGTCACTGTCAATGTCAAAACTGTAAGAAATAAAACACACACAGACACTAACACACACACACACACACACACATGTACACACACGTTTACAAAATGGAGTACTGTTATCTGTCATTATTGAACAAATTGATTATACTCCCGTTGTTACATCATCTATCTCCTTCATCCAGTTTTTTATGGCCATTGTATGTTTTGGTACATAGTACAATTGTAATATTACTCAGAAAGATAGAGAAAACAATTGCTTTTCATACGTTAATGAGGTTCTCCGTATTTGCCAGAAAGCCAACAAAACTTTTCAAATTCATTATCTCGTAATATATGCTTGTGTAATCTAACCATATTTATAGACATTTGACAGTATTCACTATGTGTTTAAAAAAAATAGACTTATAAACATATATTTGGTGACTCGATACATATTTTCAACTTCATGATCCATCCATTCATCAATATAGTCATGCTATTATGTCGAGGTATATGTTTCCATGAAACTTTAACTGTTTCCCTTTCAGCTTGCCAGTGATGATGTAACTTAAAAAACTACAACAAAATCTGCCTCTGCTACAAAAATCACTGAAACAGAAGATGGCATTTTAGAAAGCGTATGTAAATGCCTCAATCAGCTTTGATAATGGATTTTCAATTATTTGATTTCACATAGGAAATTTTGCCCTGAAGCAACTTGTTTGTTCCTGACAAACAACTGCCTTGATTGAAGGATTCTACGTCCTAATTATTGTAAAATGAATGCCACCTTTCATATACTTTCAAGCAGAATGTGGCCTCAAGTCAAACATACTTGAGCATGTTCACAATTTTGGAGTCACAATCATTAGTCACATTCATTGTATTATTTAGGGAGTGAGTTTTTTTTCCTGTTGCACAATTTTAGGCAAATGCAGTTTCTGCTAAATGAATAAAATGGAAATGTTCTGCTGCTTTGGAGAATAAACATGGAATGACAGCTCAAACTCCAGAAACCTCAAAATACATGGATTTCTCTACTTTTCTCTCTTGGGGATCAAGTTTCAAACTTGTGGAATAACTTCTAAAACCAAGTCATCTATTTCTAGTCTTTACACCATGATGAACTGGTAGCTTTCCAACTGGTCCAATACCATTATTTACAGCTTTTGAGAGCCAACTATTTATTGCAGTTTGTCAAAGTTTCATACTTTTTTTTTTTACTCTTAAGAAACTTAAACAATCCAAAGTACAAGGGGAAAATATAAAATTGCAATAAACTGTTAGATATGGGGGCAAATAACCTTACATAGAACCCAATATCAAGACATGATTATTAATGTCATTGTCATGACCAGGAGCTGCTCAGAGAATATGGTGAGGATCTCTCATATGGCATGAAAGCCAAACATACATTCGCATTGAGTGAATAGTAATGAATAAGTAGGTTCCATCAAATTTTTTAAATCATTTTCACTTATATTACAATTTTGATAAATTGACTGCCATGTGTATTTTTTTTATAATAGTAATATTTCTATTGTACAATTGTACTTTCATATCACATATCATTTCATTTTGATATATCTGATGCATTTTTTTGACTGAGAAATATCATTTTAAAAAAGCTTGAAATTAAGATCTACATATTTTCTTAGCATTTCACAGAAGTTCAAATTTTGATAACCTGACTGCCATGTGTTATGTTAGTAATATTTCAATTGTACATTCATATCACATATCATTTTATTTTGATATATCTGATGCATTTTTTTGACTGAGAAATATCATTTTAAAAAAGCTTGAAATTAAGATCTACATATTTTCTTAGAGTTCACACAAGTTGAAATTTTGATAAACTAACTGCCATGTGTTATGTTAGTAATATTTCAATTGTTCATTCATATCATGTTTCATGCTACTTTGCTATATCTGATGTATTTTTTGACTGAGAAATATAAAAAAAACAGCATGAAGTTATCATCATCATGTTTATTATTATCGTGACAGCAATGATGACACTGCAATCATTACCATCATTATTATCATAACCTTACTTACATCTGAAGAAGGATTATCACAATAATAAAGACAGAAGAGCAACAGAATGACACGATGGCTCTGACAAACCGCTGTTTTTCTTCTCTGCATGTGTTCATCTCCACCTACACTGTACCTCACTCCTTAAGCGGAAACCACAGAGGTGAGACAGAACTGTGGCATGTCGTATTGTGTGGTAGACTAGCAACTTCACCCACATAACCATACCCGCCCACTTGCGTTTGTATTACAACATCATGAATGATCAAGGATGCCACTTCCTATTTGCAGGGTGCAGTGTTTCAAATATCATATCATAATCATAAATACATTCATTTCTCATGTTGACGTATTCAGCGGTGGGAGGTTGACATGGCTCGTCAGTCAACGTATTGTTACGCAGCTGGTCGAAGGGCATTACATCAAAATTGTACACACACACAGACACACACAGACAAGCACAATGGCATGAGTTGCATGCTATCAGTCTTTCATAATCACATGATAATCTATTGAAAAACATTGTAAATACAAACGTTCTTGCTAGTCTTGGGTACTGCCAGATGAGAAAGGAAAATGTGGGGCTGACACTGGGACCAATCTGATGCCCTCTTGAAAACTGGACTGCGAGTTTCACGGCCTGTTCCTAACTCCTCTGACGTCATTCCTAATCCACATATATGCTGCAGCTTAAATCCTCTAAACAACAACCAAAAAAATAGAATAAAGCCACAAGAAACAAATTCAGCAGTCACAGAGAGGAAAGAAAAACCAGTCGGAATAAAAATAGCCTTGAGATTGGGAACATTTTGTTCATTAAATTTGTATAGAAGACATTTTGTTGTATCAGTTACCCACCCCCCTCCCCCCCCCAAAAAAAAAAAAAAATAATAAAAATAAATAAATAAATGGATATTTGCTCCTCTGGGACCAAACAAGTTTGTTATGGTAAATACTGTGAGTACAGCATTTACCATGCACCTTGTTCATGTACTGTCTGCTTGTTCATGTACTGCTCTTTGCGAATCTTAGATTCGCAAAGAGCACCTGACTTGCAAAACTTGCGAAAATAAAATTCCCCGCAAAATATATGGCATATACAATATCTTATCATATAGAAGATCTCTTTATAAAGAGCTTCTACTTTAAATGCAAATTTTAAAGATTCCATTTGTACCACATACTGATCTTCAGTCATGGCAGACAACGATTAACATCGATTTGATGGTGAAATGACGCTGACAAAGAAAAACTACTAAAGAACACAAACAAAAAAGGAAGCATCCATCTTCTTCCAATACATCACCCCCACAAACTTTCCACCAACACTCCCCCTCTAATACCGATCAATATCTAGTTTTCATTGGCCCCTATCTATCCCATTGTCAGCGATAAGTATATCCAATTTATCAGGCCACGAGGAAGCCAGGCATTTGAAGAAGTTAATGACCAGCGATATCACATAACAATGCAATTAATTTTCACAGGGGGGACAAGATTGGTTTTGAAAAGCAGCCACGGAGAAGGAAACGGACAAGCGAGCTGTCAGAGCGAGAAAAAGATGCGCGATGGTGTCGTGCCAGGCATGGGCGTAATGCATCAAAGTAAATTCCCGGTGCAAGGCAATCGCTCATTTTGATGCATTCATTTCATTTCGATACGTGTTCGTTTATTCAGCACTGTGCCAATTTGAATGTGTGAGTGTGTGTGTGTGTGTGTGTGTACAAGTACATAGGAAATACTGATTTATTACATGGGCACCCTTCATTCATCAGAAGTTATTGGTGCAGCATTACAATATAAAGCCTGTCTTTTCATTCAGAAAGTAGTCATACAGCTGGAGGGGCATGCGTGAAATGTAGCAAAATTAATAGATTTATCTCGTATTCCACAGAAACTATCCTTCTATTAAAGGTCCTTCCTGAATGAAGTTTCACTAGAATTTGTCTACTGATGGCATTTTTGATTTGTAACTTTTTTATTTTATTTTATTTATTTTTTTTACCAAGCAGTGTCCATTTCTATCATCTAATGAGAAGAAAGAAAAGTTACAGCTTGCGTGCCCTCTTTGATGTTTCTTTAGAAAGCCTCTGGCATTTTCAAGATACCTGCTTCTTCTCGTTATCATTTTAGATGGAGGGGTGGACTCAAGAGGTGAATTGTGCCAAAAATCAATTTTTGTCCTGAACTTATCACATGATTTTTATTTTATGCCCAAAGAGCCTAGTTTATGTGTTTTAACCTTTACTTTGATGTTCAAAAAGGGTACACAAGCTTTAGAAAGTTTGCCATTTTCATTCAACAGGCATCGTAGCATGTGGTAATTTCTGAGCAGAATGACAGCAGTATCAGACTTCAAGACAGACATCTTTCAGGTTAACCTTTTGGAGACATTTTGGCTGGTGGATAAAGAGTTCATAACGGCTTCAAGAAAACATAGACCACACACGCATAGTACGATGAAGATATTTACTAAATGGAACATATGAAAATTAGATTTAGACCGGTGAAAATGTGTGCTTTCAGAAGGACAATATTTGAATAATGACAATTTAAATCATGAAATTCCAATAAGAAACCATGATAGAAACAACATTTCAATGTCCCTGTGTCCTTAAGAACTGTCTTCTTTGCCTTGAACTCTACTACCCTGATATCCTTGCATTTACTGATTTTATTATCATTCAACTCCCTCCACTATAGAACTCCATCTACTACATTAAAATGATTGAATGGAAGAACAACGTTTCATTACTTTGTTTCAACAATCAGTGAACTTTTAAGCAGAGGAAACAAAACAGGCAATTCAAGTATATTTTGATTGCTGCTTAAACAGCAACAACATAATACCTTTAGAAATGAAAGAATAAGAAATAGTGAATCATATGAAGATTGCTTCTTGCATCAAGAGATGATCAGTTGTAGACGATTTGCAAGTCATCCAGCTGTCCAGGACTTAAAAGGACTGTTTCAAGTTGTCAAGAGAACTTAGCACATGTTTGTTGTTCATGTTTATATCTTTCCATCCATCTATCTATAAATCTATCAGTCTATCTATCTATCTATCTATCTATCTATCTATCTATCTATCTATCTATCTATCTATCTATCTATCTATCTATCTATCTATCTATCTATGTAAAGATGCAAGCCTTTTTGTAGCAACTTTATCACTAGCAATGCCATTGTCACCAACATACTGTATGTTCTGTGTCTTGTATAGATCCTGATGAAGGCTTAGGGCCAAAAGCTTGGAATAAATGAAGGAATAGAAAGAAGAAGCTACATCTATCTCATCTCATGCCTATGTATAATATATCCCATTGAAATATGTCACTGTCTACTGAAGATGGTAATTACATGGCTTCATCAGAAAAAAATTTGATCCACCATAACCAAAGCTTGTGCAGGGTTCAAAGTGAAAATACTGAGCAGTGGAGACGACGATGGTGGCTGTTTCCGAAAATGATCTACATTCCCACGAAAGCCTCCTACACCGTAATTGGAAAAGTAAATTGAGTATCACCAGATTTATTCAGATGCCTAAATGACCACCATAGAGAAATAAAAAAAGGGGGGGGGGAGAGGGAAGTGGGTAGGGGTAAGAAAAAACAGGATTGAAACAAGACAGAAAATGAGCTGGGTATGATAAGCTTTTTGGTGGCTTCCCCAGCTCAAATGTAGCGCAGCTGTTTAGTGTAAGCCAAGTAGAAGCCAAATTACACATATCATCTTTTTTTTATCCATAATCATATTATAATTGCCACGGCTCTGTTTTCACCGGCTTGGGTTTCCCTTGCCGATAATTGAGTTATTTCAGGCATCCAAAAACGCTGCGGTGATACGAAACGAAAGGACCCCAGCTTTGTCTCACCCTCTCCTCCTCCTCTCTCTCAATCTCTCTCCCTCTCTCTCTTTCTCTCTTACTCTCTTTTCTGGGATGGCATCTGCTGTCGATGACGACGACGGACATTATCATCAGTTAATCTGACGATGATAAACACTGCTCTATCACAACACATACCAAAAGGGAGAGAGAGAGAGAGAGAGATAGAACACCAGAGCATGTCAGACTAAAACATGGCTAAATTTTCTAACCAAACAAGGCAGCATTTTCATCATGTCATCATAGGGGGTAGGGGGGGGGGGAGGTCGACGTTCATTAAAGGCATAATTAAGAAATGAACCTGTAAAATGTGTGAAAACAAAGGTGTCATGTATCAGCAAGAACTAGGTTCATACCAGGATGAACAGTACAAACTTTGATGTCATGGTCCAGAGAGATTTTGGCATACCTTAAAATTGTAGAGGTGTATATTAGTGGTTTGAGGTTTTGGGGGTTATTGCACTGTTAGATGTGGCTAGAAAGAAAAAAAAATATGTTGATGATTCTTTTCAGTCTGTGCAACACAAATACCATAAAAAGATCTCATCAAATGCCTTTAGTCTTGCCAGTGAGTAAATCTACTTTTGGACCGAGAACCACCATTAGATTTTTCTTTTCTGAGGTTGGAATAAATCCACAAGAAATTTAAAGTATTTTCCCCCCTCTATCATAAAGAAGTTTCCAGTTTTATTGTTTTGAGGAAAGATCTGAATTACCTACCTTTACAATATACCAGCTTATGATTTTAAGGAATATAACTTTCAGGATTGTAAAAGGAATTAAATACACAAACTTTTTAAACGTTGACTGTCAAATTTGATTAGGTATCATGTATTCCAGTTGCAATCATAGTCACAGTGATTCATATGATTGTATCAAAATCAAGGCAGATGTTCCAGCCACAGAGAGAATTGTTTCATACTCATTACAGAATAGGTTTGTACATATGTCTAAAAATGCTTTTCATAAATATTGAGTTAATTTCATACACTTGTGTGGAAGCAAAGTTTAATCAAGTTTTTGTGAAACGTGTTTCGCCAATCATGTTTTACTGATCATGTTTTAGAAGTTTTTCAAATCAAGTTTTACTTACTTTGACCTTTGATGCACTTCCCTAATGGTTTGTGCATACTAGTATGGGTAATTTAAACCTCCCTGTAAATTTTGCACAATTGTTTGCAACACTACTGTATGATTCTCAACGCACGTGCTTTTGAAGATATCAATAAGAAGTTACATCTCGATATATCTTGTTGAACTCTATCACTTCAAATCAATTTTAAAAGGAAAGGACAGTCTACAAATATGTTGTTTCCATAACTCCTTGTAAACAAGTCCTTTTAAGTTGATGTTAACCAAAACCTTTTCACTTGACATTTTGCATCCTTCAGCCTGAAAGTGAGACTAGTGCTCCACGCTGTCAGAGGAAGGGGCAACATGTCATTCTCCATATAAACCACATATAAACCAGATTCAAGAAATGACAGCAGAAATGTTGTAAATACAACCAAACACAACAACATACCCACTTTGAGAGGCCCCTGGCACCTGTTACGAAATTTACACAGATTCCATACCTTGTCAACTTTCAACCAGTATGATGTGAATGAGTGTGTGAGTTTGTGTATGTGCAACTATGTGGATATGCAAGTGTATGCGTCTACTGAGTGTGTGTACCTGTAAAAGTAATCACTGAATGTAAGTGTGTTCTTTAATGTGCTCTCTCTCCCTCTCACTATCTTTCTCTTTCCACTTATATGTCAACAGTGGCAATTATGTCCTCTAGTTGTCTTTAGTTTTGTCACGGGAATTCAATTATAAAATTGCATACGGTCCGAAGATGTGATTGTGTTATGAAATGAAAATAAAACATACTTTTAGTATCATTACCATCATCATTACACTCTTAAAAAGAAAAGGGTAAATCAACATTTAAAAGGGGGGAGGAGTGACAGCGTTTTTAAACTGTTGTATTCACCCTTTTATCCAGCTGAATCCAACAGTTAGATGTGCTAGATACAGCAAGAAAAGGGATGAATTTTTACAAAGCTGTCACTCCTCGCCCCTTTTAAAACGCTTAATCATCCTTTTCTTTTTAAGAGTGTACTGCTGCCAGTAGGCCCTATTCTTATCATTATCATCATCAATAAAGTGTATGCATGTGCTTTTCTTGAAATTGGTTGAATGACACACATTACACATTTTGTTGGCCCTACACTAAACTTATTCCCCTTGTTCTAAAAATGTCACAGACATTGCACAAGGTCTGTTCATGTTCTCAGACAGTATGTTACCAGAGAATTTAATGGTGGGGAGGGGCGGGTTGGCCCTGCCATCTTTGAATAAAAGACTGGTATCTCTTTGGACATGACACTGGTCAAACAAACCTCAATATTAACTTTACGAAACATAAGGTCTCCTTTTCTTTAATCTGCCTGAATTTTCTTTCTTCATTTTTTCCCCTCCAAGAGTGGGATATAAATAACTGGTTAAGTGGGATCCAGCATCCATAGATCATTCACTTCTATGTTATTGTTCTTCTTGTCCTCACAACAGCTTTAAGAGTGCAAATATTTTCATTCCCATAATACCTCCCCTCCTTACGGCCTTGGCTACACACTCTGGACACATTCCATGCTATTTATTCCTACTTAGGAAAGTTATTCTTCCTCTGTACATATTTCATTCACCACCTTGTAACTGCACATGGAAAACAAAACAATAATGGAGAGAAATTCATGACTTGCTAGAATAATAACATATTTTCTCCTCTGTCTTATGTGGAAAAATCTGTGATGAGAGAAGGCAATATGATATTGAAAAGAAATAGGGTCTTCCATATCTTGTTCACTTTGTTTATACATACACTGTCTTCATTGATCGACTCAACTCTGATAAAAGTGTGACAAGAAAACAGCAAATCTGTGTGAAAGTTTGAAAACACACTTTGGAAAATTTATGACAGTTGTTGCAAAAGAAATACTGAACTTTGGTATGCATTCTTTCAAGAGATAGACTGACAGGTAATGACATAGCTAGTCTTGAGATAACTCGCCTCCTAAAACTTTCCTTGTCCTATGACTTAAAAACAAGTTGCAAAATTTTTAAAAACACATCTTTTATCTGATGTTTAGGAAGTTTTGTCAGGCACACAGTGTTCAAGACTATTTTGTGCTATGTAAAATTAAATCATCATTACTACTATTACTATGTGATGATTTTAGTAATGATGATGATAAAGATCATCATTACTATTGTTACTGTCATCATCATTATCATCATCATTATTAGCATTATCATATGAAATGAAAGACACAGAAGCAACATAGGCATGAAGGTTAAAAAAAACAAAACAATCCCAGCAAGATTGGAGAGACAGCTAGATATCATGGCCATTGCGATGTGAATGTAGCTTAATCTTCAAAAATTGAACAAGTATCCCAAATATACCCTTTGTGTCACTTGGTCATTTCCCCCCCCCCCCCCCAGGAATCCTTTATCTCATGCCAGCAACAATTGATATAATATAAGTTTAAAATGCAAAAAATAAGGTGTATACATAAAAGAGAGCAATTGTTCATGTGTAGTGTAAAAAGACACAAAGTCGAAATAACGGTCATGTAACACACTATCATTCTGAGATACAAAATGCCACAAGAGATGACTTTCCGCACGAGCAAAGAGTCGTTATTTCATTTCTTCAACAGTCAAGCTTTGGCAAAATTCATGTCTTGCATAGTACCCCTCCGTACTGAAATATGACTTTGTCTTCCGAATAAAATTCCTCTATAAGACTGCATGATGACACACCAATATCCCGGAATAGCCATAGTATCTGGACACACAGACTGTTTGGCCAGTGGCACGAGGAGAAGAAAAACAATAGGGTAGGCAGATGATGACGAAGAAGAGCAGGAATGACAACAACGAAGTGGCAGCGTCCGAAACCTAGCCCCGCCAGGGGGCACTCTTGACATCATTCAACATTTGTGTAAACACGGACGGAGGCCGCGATGGGTTACACTCATTGATTTTTGGCTCCATCTTCATGCTTGGTCTTTTCGCTCTCTTCTCTGCACCGGTGATGGTGTAGCTTTGGTTGGTGAGGGTCTTCTTCTTTTTTTGGGAGGGGGTAAGGGACGGGGTAGAGGGGTTACCTGTTTCCCAGTTCTCCCTGTTTTTGCTGGTTTTGCTCACACATTTCCTTTGGCTGCAAACGGGGATGAAGGGGACTAGCACGAAATGTTTTCCTCTCTTCTTTCTCACGTTATCTTTCAAATTGTCTCCCTCTCTCATAGTTAGCATTTACTCTTTCTCTCAATCACTCTTTTATAGTTAGCCTTTCTTTCTATCATTCCCTCCTTTATTTCTTTATATTCACTTTCTTCCCTTTCATTCTTCCCTCTCCTCATCCTCTGTTTCTCGTTCCCTTTCTCCTCTCCCGTCTCTTTCCTCCGCCGATTCTCCCCATCTCTTTTCTCTCACTGTCTCTCTCTCTCAGACATGCTGTGGGTGATATTGGATGCGGTTGAGACGACATCATCTCTACTTTTAACGATCTTATGCTAGGTGTGTGTGCATGAGTGTGTGTGTGTGTGTGTGTGTGTGCGTGCACGCTCACGGGGAAGAAAGGGGGAAAAGTTCACGTCTGGTTTTGTAAAAATACCTCCAAGCTGTATCCCGTACCAAATGACAAATATGTGTTTCTTGTAAATATCATTACAGCTGGTTAATGTTGTGACAACCTTTAAAGTTTTCATTGCAGAGGCTGTCATTTTCTTCTTCTCTATGCCCAAATCCCGTAAGATTCAATTGAATATAATCCATCAAGTACTGAAAATAAAACACATAGTGCATTTTTTGAAGACTTGTGAATTGTTAGCCATTAATGAATTGATGATGATGTTATATGTGTGTTTATATATAAGCCACCATGTGACTCTAAATGCAAAATATGATCTTAAACTATTACTTAGGGATGGTAGAAATAAGGGCCACAAAGTTGACATGCAACAACCTTAGAACTTGCAAAGATAACAAATTCAACAACGATTGAGAAACTGAACTTTTTGCTTGAGACAAGGATGGTCCTCATGCCCTGTCTCAAAACAAATAAATAAACAAACAAACAAACAAAAATACATACACACATTTTTTTTTTCCAACCCAGGCATGCATAAAGCTTCAAAAGAACTCTTGGCATTGCTGGTGAATTTAGCTTTACTATTCTTTTAAAATTTTCCTCTGATCTGGTGCATATGTATAGGCCTACTGTAAAACCAGAAACATTTGTGGCATGAAGCTTTTGCAAACTGCAGCCGATGGCTATTTCTTTTCGCACGATGATACTTTCGTGAATTGCCACTGGCATTCAATGCATTGTGTAGACAAACACTTTTGCATGCATTTTACTTTTTGCAAATCTTGGCTCCTTGCAGAATTTGTGAAAGTTTTGTGCACACTAAAGTTTCTGGTTTTAGGGTAATTGCGTAATTGGCTGTCAAGAACACAGTCAAGACATCTCCTAAGAATCTTGTGGTATATCTGAAATTTTCTGCGGCCTTGGGTTGAGCGACGTGTTGGAAGTGGAGGTACTACAGGGAGCTGAGAGGTAGGTTTGATCACTTCTGCCAGCCATACGTCTCTTCTTCAACCACTTCATCACTTTCTTGCTCGGGTCGGAGCTTCTCTTGAGGGATGAAAAGAGGAATTTCTATATTGAAGAGACTGGCAGGACCCGTGATTGGAGAGCGGCCCTGGATGGAGAAAGATTGTCTGGTGGTTTGAAGATAATTGAAGTTTTTTGGAAAGGGATGGCTGGCGTGCGGCCTTCAGCCTTTGCTCTTTGAACTCATTATGTGAGATGTAAGTATCGTCGGCTAGAAGCCTCTGATAGAATTGATCATTTTCAAAAGCACAGCAGTGTAAGGCTTCGAACAGTCACAAATTAAATCACCAAAGTGGTGATTTGTCAATCCTCCTGATTTGTTGAAGTGACCACTTGGACAAAATGATCTATTCAAATGACCCGACGGTAAAAATGTTTGCCACGTATCCATTACTACTGAGTGTAATGGATGTATCAAGTTACAAAAAACAAAAACAAAGAAAAACCTGGGCTTGAAGGCAGATGACATTTTACCAAATGACTACCCTCTCCCTTTAAACAAAGAGAAAATGGAAGGACACAAGGGCAAGAATGGGTCAATAGTGATGACTGGGGTGTCAGCACGGATATGGAAGCACATTAATCCCAGGCATTATTGCACCGGGAGGTGATGAGTGGCTGCAATCATTCAAGGTTACACTTGGAAGCGAATGCCATCCATCCAATGGCTGCTTAAACTTGAACAAACTTGCATTAATACCACTTCCTCTCTCTCTCAAAAAAAAAAATGGACACGGCGCTTTGTGGAGATATGCATCCTTGTTTCCTCCTCCCCTCCCGCATCAACGTTAATATCTGTCACTTCATCGCCAAGATGATGATGATGACTTTGGTTCCTAGGGGAACTGATGATGTTTGTTCTCCCTCATCTTTGCCGGGGTCTCCCGAAATTAGCACGAAATTGATGTGGCTCTACACGGATGTTCTATGCATTAACCTGATTAATGATAATGTTGTCTTTTCTCGCAGGAACGCCGTCTTTTCGCTTTGCGTAGTTACCGGTGGTAGTGGAAGGCATGATCGAGCGCCCCTTGCTCCAAGAAAGCAGAGTGTGAGAGTAGCTGCTTAATTCATCTACCAAGAATCATGCTGGCTCATGACAATCTAAATAGTTCATGTCAGTTCTTGCCCCTCGTGGTGGACTAATCGTCAAATTGCGTGGCTGCTGCACCGAGCTTCGTTTGTTATATCATCAAAGCATGACACAACTTTCAACCTTTTTCATTTTCTGGTGTTTGTTACAGTCAGCAATTGTGTGGGGTTTTTTTTTATTTTAATCTAATCTTCACACTTGGCAAGAAAAAAAAAAACCTTATGAAAAAACCTGGGTCTCAATTCCAACTGATACTTCTGTTTTCCATTTACTTTTTTTTTGCTTTTTGATAACTTGTGAAATAAACGAGTGAAATACTTGAGTCAAAGTGTGGAGTGTCGTGTAACAAAATTTCATCAGAGAGTGGAGAAAAAAAAGCACAGTTTTCACAAACCTGCACCTCAGAGATCAGCTCTTTTCATTCTCCAACTTTGGAGTTTGAAAAAAAAAACATAAAAAATATGATTGAAACTATGGGGACTCAAAGAATGTGAAGCCAGATTTAAGAACGACCATTACATTTGTTGAGTTATATCATCAATTATCCTATTGCAAAAGTTTTGTATCTACAACAAGTTCTTTGTCTGAGAATTTCCTGCTGCTGCTTTTTTTTTCAACTCTATCATCTCTTCCTCATGGGATTATGAAAGAGAAACAAAACTTTGTGAGATTTTCTCAATATTGGACACATGCTTTGGAGAAAGGATACATAACCCCCCCTAAAAAAAAAACTGTCACATCCACATTGTGTTAGACATTATTAGAAACTCTGGTGGTGACTGCCTAGTGACCACATTTCCCCACAGACGTTTGCGCCGAGCGACAAAATCTCAAGGACGCATTCGACAAGAGCAAATCATCTGAAGGAGCATCTTCCAGAAAACACAAGCCCCAGTTCATGATGATGATGATGATGATGATGATGATAATGGCCCCTTTACTACACAAAACTGCTTTTTCCATCATCAGCGTGATGACCAGACACTTCAGTGTATGAATTGCCCATCGCACTATGTACCGATCACCAGTGATTTCGGAGCAATCATTTACAAGTGATTCCATGTTTGATCTCGTGGGAGATTGACGTACATCGTCAACATGAAGAGAGGAAAAATCCAAACAACTATCTTTGATATGCACTGTCCCCTGAGAATGTGGACATGAAATTGAACCAGTTGATAGATTTTCAATGGTCATATCCATGCTATCAATTTTCAATGATGTATACCACAAGGAAAATGCTTCCTTAAAAGGTCATCAGACTTTTCCTCCTTTTCTTTCCCCCTAAAAAACAATTCTTTTATGGTCTTTATCCTTTTATTTTTCCATGCATGAAAAAAAAGTAACATTTTCAGAAATTATACAAATTAAACCTGCAGTTTTAAAGCAATATCCCCATAACTACAAATTAATTGTCACTGTAACTAAATAAACATGATTTGTCAATGAAACCTGGATTCGAGAAGGGTAAATACATATTACACTAGAGAAAAGTCTTTACGAGATTTATCCACAAAAGTACAAAAAAATTATCCCTTCATCTGCTCTAACTTTGTGCTTTAAGATCAAGCATAGATTTGCAAGACTATGACAGATCATATGGATGATTTTGCCATTATGTGACAAGCATAAAGCACATATTTCAAGTGGGAATAATAAACCACATGCAAGATTCACAGTCTGAGGGTTTTCATTCATCTTTTATTCAAATGTGAAGATTATCAATCTAATCTATACTTCTCTAACTCCTTCTGAGTGAAAATTCCTCTCAACAAGAGCTTGGAGTGAAAGCAAGGATGGGAACTTATCGTCAATCATTCTTTCATTAGATGCGACTAATGACCTGGTCTGACCTTTGGAGGCCTCTTTTGAGACGCCGGCATCACCTCCATCCCTCGCCATCTCTCTCTCTCCATCTCTCCCCCTCTCTCTCTCCCTCCTAATTTTTTGGATACTGACAATCATGGAGCCTTAAAAACCAACGTACTTAGGGATGCCCTTACGCACGAGAGCGTTCTGTCCAAACAGCATGGAACGCAACTCAATCTCACCCGCTGGGATTCCGGCTGGAAACCTATTGCGCGTTGCGTTATGGAACTTTGCGCTCTCTCTCTATCTCTCTCTCTCTCTTCTAATTCCTTCTTCTTCTCTCTCCTCTTTTGTGTTTTTTCTTTCCCTCATCCCACGAGCTTCTCTCTCACCCTTCCGATGCTGTGCTTCCTGCCTTAATTTGTGCGACATTTCAATCAACCTTTATGACTTCTCTAGTTTGGACAAATCTCCTCAGAAAATGAGATAAAACTTTAAAAAGATTTAGAGACAGGAAAAACAAAAAGTGGAGGAAGCAAAAACAAAGGACTGTGGAAGAGAAAAAACACAGATTTTTTTTTCTTTTAAAGAATTGAATGCATATCTGTTTTTCAAGCATGTGTATTACAGAGACGAAAACGAGACTCCACACAAATGAGGTTTCATGTAAATAAGATCCCCTACCTCTAGATGTAGATAAAAGTGAGCAAGCACGTTATCCCAAGGCAAAATATCAAAAATACATAAACCCAAAGAATTGGGTACCAGAAAAGCTCATCTTTGTCACAGCCAAACACAAACAGTCATAAAACAAAGAAAGACTGACACTGCATCCATTTCTTTACACACAATAAGAAGTCTCCTCCATCTTCCCAGAATTCTCTGCCCCCCGTCCCCACCCCACCCCACCATACTCTTTGTACCAATTCCTTCACATTACGTAGCAAAATTTCTCCATAACTAATGGCCATGATATCCATACTGTCGCGCCGGATTGGGACTCTCTCTTTTCCCCACCGCACCACATCGCATCGCGTTGATTACCAGGTTTGGATTATCCATTTCACACCTCGTTTCAGCAGATTTCTCTAGATTGAACACTGCCGGGCTCCGTCAGCTGATTATATTTCCATTTGTCACCGCCAGAGATGAGCTGGAATCCCCGTGTTTGCATGGCCTATGCTTAAAACAGGCAAAGTGCATGCCAGTACAGGTACATGGATATGCTTACATAAAGCTTCTTTTTTTTTTTCACCAATAATATGCCACAAAAAAATAAATGCATGAATATGATGCATAAAGAGCTACTTGTCCATATCACCTAAATCAAAGTACAATGTATGCATATTCTGCCCTACTTTGACAAAAGGAAGCAAGTGACAGACGGGAATTTTGTAGTAAATGGCTAAACATCTCTCTCTCTCTTATGTAGGTGTACAATCACTTCCTTTTGACCTACCAATATTTCATAATTCAAAAGCCAGTGACATCATTTTGTTGCAAACAGATTAAGCATTCCTTAAACATATCAGAAAGTTAACAAAAAAACACAATCATGAAGAAAAAAAATCACTTGGTCTTTTTTGTCAAAGAAAAGCAGTGTACCGCACTTTATATTGTTAACCAAGTGCTAGGAATGCAGAAATTGTCTTGATTACTAACCTTTATAACCTATTCTTTAATTGCTATACCTGCCAGAAGATAAGACTTCCCATGTCTCTCTCTTAAGGTGGCATTTTTCTTTTGTTTTCTTTTGTCTCATTTTGTGCATATTTACTGCATTTTAGAAGTTCTACGCAATATTTCTCCAATGGAAGATATACAGAGCAATTCTGACGGACTGATTTTGCTACAACACACATTTCCCATAAACACCTGCCCAAGTATACTCGGGACTCGTCCTCAACGGGTTAATGACGACGGAGTTAATAATTCCTGCAGCAAAATTCCACCAGGACTTGAAGATATTAGAGTAAATACAACGGATGTCCTACACCAATACCAACCAGGAGAGAGAGAGGAAGAGAAAGAGAGAGAGGGGAAGAGAGGGAGGAGAGAGGAAGAGAGAAGAGGGGGAGAGAAACTGCTCACTGCATCAGGTCTGCTCACATGTGGTAACCTGCCTGTTGCTATGGAAACCATCATCAACTACATCACTCACATCCACTTGGCATCTCATGCTTACTATTCCTTTCGCACACAACAAACTCTCAGAGGTTTGCTCAAACAATGCCATTACATTGACAACAGCATTAATGCAGAGAAATCAGAAGAAATTTGTATCTGAATAGAATAAAGATAAAAGGGGACAGATGGAGAGGAGGAGAGGACAAAACAATAATGAATTGCTGATTGACAACTTTCCCATTCCAATCCATGCTTATTCCTTCCCCTCTCTAAAACTGTCCCACTCTCCGCACCCCTTCACTACTCTGAACATCCCCCTGAAGATTTTGGCCCGCGGTGTCTAAATCTTGCAGCGCGGCGGCATTCTGACGACGCGCTCTGAATAGCTGTATGTTCAGACCGTCCCCTGATGAATGGCGCTTTATCACCCTGCACAATTTTCTTTGTAAAAAAAAAAAGAAAAGAAAGAAAGAAAGAAAACCCAAGAACATCATTGCCTTCTGTTCAACTCACAGAAGGATGTAATAACTCTTAGCTGAACTTGACTTCCAATAAACTAATGGATGGGGGAGGGGTGGTGAGGGCAAAAGCTTTTATGACTAGTTGATTGCTTGTATTGCTATTTCGTATCTTTTAGCTGGTGCTGTACAGCTTGTCATGCACAAAGGACACTATGTCATATGTTTCTCTCTTCTGTGAAGAAGACAAGATTATGTACTATTTCGTGATTTTCACTGTTCTGTTTTTATTGGGATTGATTCATTGATATGGAAATACTACTCATAGCTATTATGAACAAACACACACACACACACACACAAAAACAAATACACAAACACATACATAAACATAACAAGCTACTTTGGATACAGGGACACAGAGATATTTTGACCAAGGAGTGGATTTCTCACCTTGTAGTGGTTTACAAGTAATTAAGCATTTTTTTTTAAACAAGGAAAAGTAGAAATTACGCGGTGCGTAATATATGTCCCCGCCGGAAGTAGCATTTAGTAGCAAAATGTACAATATAGGTAAAAAGATGAAGGTCAAAAGGTCAAAGAAGTCAAAGGTCAAAATTCTATGTAGAAGTTCTGAAGCCCTCACCTAGTGCCATCACATAAAGCAAACGGAATCGAAATTGGGTTAGAAATGGCGAAGGAGTAGCATTTTGTAGCCAATGTACAATATAGGTAAAAAAATCAAGGTCAAAGGTCAAAGAAGTCAAAGGTCAAAATTCTGTGTACAAGTTTTGAAGCCCTCACCTAGTGCCCTCACATGAAGCAAACAGAATCAAAATCGGGTTAGAAATGGCGAAGGAGTAGCATTTGGTAGCAAAATGAACAATACAGGTTAAAAACCAAGGTCAAAGGTTAAAGAAGTCAAAGGTCAAAATTTTGTGTAGAAGTTTTGAAGCCCTCACCTAGTGCCATCACTTAAAGCAAACGGAATCGAAATCGGGTTACAAATGGCGAAGGAGTAGCATTTTGTAGCAAAATGTACAATATAGGTCAAAAATCAAGGTCAAAGGTCAAAGAAGTCAAAGGTCAAAATTCTGTGTAGAAGTTTTGAAGCCCTTACCTAGTGCCATCATATAAAGCAAACGGAATCAAAATCGGGTTAGAAATGGCGAAGGAGTAGCATTTTGAAGCAAAATGTACAATATAGGTCAAAGGTCAAGGTCAAAGGTCACAACTGAAATTCTGTATACAAGTTTCAAAGCTCCCATGTAGTGCTATCATATAAAGCAAACAGAATCAAAATCGGGTTAGAAATGGCGAAGGAGTAGCATTTTGAACATTTTGATCACACACGGACGCACACACGGACGGACACACGGACGGACACACGGACGGACACACGGACGGACGGACACACGGACACACACACGTACGGAGCCCGTTTCATAGTCCCCTGCTCGAACTCGTTCGGCGGGGACAAAAATCAAGGTCAAAGGTCAAAGAAGTCAAAGGTCAAAATTCTGTGTAGAAGTTTTGAAGCCCTCAACTAGTGCCATCACATAACGCAAACGGAATCGAAATCAGGTTAGAAATGGCGAAGGAGTAGCATTTTGTAGCAAAATGTACAATATAGGTCAAAGGTCAAAGTCAAAGGTCACAACTGAAATTCTGTGTACAAGTTTCAAAGCTCCCACGTAGTGCTATCATATAAAGCAAACAGAATCAAAATTGGCTCATAAATGACAGAGAAGTAGCAAATTTAAGATTTTGATCACACGCGGACGCACACACGGACGGACACACGGACGCACGAACACACGGACACACACACGTACGGAGCCCGTTTCATAGTCCCCTGCTTGAACTCGTTCGGCGGGGACAAATAACAAAGAATATCAGTTTTTAAATTTATCTTTTTCCTTGTCTCTACTGTTACATCAGCTCCTTACTTGACAAAATTATTGTCAGCCATTTGCAGCCTACAAGTTTCCCATCTCAAATGTATTGGTTTGATGTTCAACATATGACATTTTACATCTATTCCATGGCTGTCATGAAAACTCTTTGACATGTAATAAAAGTCATCATCAATTTAGGAAAAATGATTGTAAGTGAAGGCCCCTCCCCCCAAAAACCCAATATTTGATTAATTACCATAACTACATGAGTTTGTCAATTTAATAATTGAGTTACAAGGATGCATTGTTCCTCTGTAAGATTGTATTACCCTCACAGGAATACGGTCATATTCCGCTTCCCCAAATACAGTATATTTTCTATTCCAGGACAATTTCAAGATTGCGGAAGAACGTCATCCTAAGTGCTGATATGAATTGGAAATGTCTACCGTCATTTCCCCCTACCAATACTTCTCACAGTTTTGAATTCAAGCAAAATTGCCTTGGCATGCCATTTCTATCCTCAAATACTTAAAATTCATTTGCGAATCTGCGACAAACAGGACCAAAGGAATCAAATTCCGATTACACGGTAGTGCTTCAGGTACTGGAGTCAACTTCAAAAGCGAAGTAAATTTCAGGCAGCTCATTTCTTTTAGTTATTGTTTCATGTTTTTTTTTCCCTGGCCTCCAGCAAATACATTACAAATCTACATAAACTGTAGTGGCAAGAGGAATCCGCGGCTAATTTAGGGTGCTTATGGAAATATCTTACTCCAAGCGTTCACAGCGAAATCTTCCATGTCGCCACGAAACTCTGCCGAAGCTGAACGCCCACACTGATATACGATAAGAACAGTAAATTTCAACCTACTCAAGACCCACGGCAATCCATATTGATATTGGCATTGATTCCGCTGAATGGGTCACAAACACGGTTTCCCCTTCTGCTTTCATATGCAGACACTCTACACTAAATCTACTCGTGCGCCATTCGAGAATTGGTTTAGAGTGGCCGCATAGAGACACATCGTCTCTTCCTCTTGACAGGATATATTTTTCAACAAATACAATACAGGTAAAGATTTATCAACCTTATAGCAACATGGAAGAAATAGTCCATAACAACATTATTTTCACTTTAAACTAATGGCTGGTTTATCATCTACGCTTCTTTCTCCTCTTTTTTTTTTCAACTTCCATTTGTCACGAAAATAAAACAGGTGCCTGTGATATCCAATATGCTTGTCTGTGACACATAATACTGACATAATGTTGTGGGAATTACTTCTGTGACATATATGTATGCAAACTAGATTGATGTTTTAATAGAAAGTTTTCTCTGATGCCAAACATTACCAACAAAATATATCTCCAATTCATTTTCTACCGGTGAATTTGAGATAGGACCTTGATCCTGATTGCTCATGCTTTCATTTGTCACTTCTCTGAACATGATTTCAAGTTATTATCAGACATTTCCACAAACATTACTGAGTGTTTTTTCTTTCTTTTTTTCAGGCAGCTACAATCTCTTATGAGGGAATAAGGAGCAATTCTCAAGCAACGTTCCAGTGCAGTTTCCACAACATCACACGAATACTTCTTCCACACATACTGGCAAACTGTACACTGAAGCTAAAGCAGGAAAATCAGACAATTACTACACAAAGGAAATATCTTCAGCTGTGTTACCATTTCTAGCATTCAGAGCAAGCACTGTCTCATTATACGACATTTTTTTGCTACATGCTCAGATGATGAAATGAAATGAAAATGAAATGATCGGATCAGCTTTATTTTTTGTTATTCAAAAGGTTTTCTTGTGTATACACAGACCATCCCATCTTGCTGCATAAACTATCATCCTGTCACCCCTTAAATTTAATGCATTCTCATTATTTGAAATGGACTGAATGGCACTTGTTGGATTCAATACATCTGCACAAAATCAGAAAATGACAATAATTTGCCTTTTTGAGACAGATATATTTGGTGTTCAACAAATGGACCACTAACAGATTTGGCACTTTTGAATCTATCCCTGCAACTGATGTAAACAATGATGGTATATATTATCAAAATAGAGTTAAAATGAAAGATAAGTTTTGATTCTACCTTATCAAATATACAGACAATGCATGATAAGAAGTTTACTAAAAAGATCTTGCATCAAACTGTGGAAAAACGGTTTCTTGGATGTGATGGCTGAGCCCCGTCTACTAAATTGGACATCCCTTAAAGGGGACCGGAGAATTGAAAACGTGATGGGACTTCATCAGACGTTCAAACATTCCTTTTGCGAGCCCCTAAATACGCTCTAACATCCTTTCAGACATGCCCTGCCCCAGCCAAGCCACCAACCAACCAAACGACCCATGGTTTGTGGCACCCTGCAGCTACACCCCGGCAGACAATATGCTCCGATCAATCTGAGAAAGCTATCACCTTACCACTACCACACCACAACAACAAGCCAAACTACAACATTTTCCTTTCTCTATCCCTCCTCCCACTGTAACTATCATCTCTCCTTTACTCTCTCTCTCTCTCTCTCTCTCTCTCTCTCTCATCTCTCTCCCTCAATCACTTTCTGTTTGTACAAATCCGTCATCTCTCTCTTTCTCTTTCTCTCTCTCGCTCTCTCATTCCGTGGGTCCCCCGCTTTTCTTCGCCTTTCTCACAATAGAGCTGGGGCGCGAGAATGGTGTCGACGCTCGGCACAGTGGGACACGTCACACCAGATTAGAATCAAATTCAGACGGACCGACGTCGAGAGCCCGGCCCGGGAAGTTCTACGGTTACGTCAAGTTCTGCCTTCCATCCCTTCTCTACCCCATCCCCATCTCCCTCTCTCTCTCTCTCTCTCTCCATCTCTCACAGTTTCTTTTTTCGTTTTTCCCTTTCTCTCACTTCATCCTCGTCTACGCTCTCGCATGTGGCAGATAGATTTGCGGCGGAGTGGAACTCGCTCATAACAGCCAGAAATTATGGGTAATTTCTCGACTTCGAAACGGAAGATTGGGCTCGCGGAGCGGGATATGTAGTGGCGTAATAAAGAAGGGCAGCACAGACTAGCGGCTGGAGAAAAGCGCCTCTGATACAGGAACTGTGTATCCAATTTTCTTGCTCTGGTTTGATCAAACACGATACACTTTCATCTTTGCCTGGAAGACATCGTTTGTTTGCTTTTTCCTTTTCCCGCCCTTTTACATTTCTTGCAGCATGAACAGTTACATGTAAGATATATCAACAACAAAAAAAAAAAGAAAAGAAAAAAAATAATAAAAGGTCAATGTTTCTGGAGTACATTCAAATTTCCTTAGCATGGAAAAACCCTTGAAGCTTGTGCCAAGCTTAATTCGACACCTACTCACATTTGAATCCCTGCTTAAAGATGAAGACTAAACAGAAAGCTTGACATGCTTTTCAAGATCCCTCACTGCGAGTATAAAAGGTTTAATACCCTGACAGCATGAAGCGATATGCGGGTAATTCCACGCTGGGAGTTACAGATTTCACAGCTCTATTACACTTTCCATTTGTTGGCTTGCCTTTTGTTTTTCTTAATTCACCAAGTGTAAGACATCCCAGGAGGGTAAAAAATTTTGCCCTGAATTCCAACATACCATTAAACAGGTAGCTGCTCTACTTGGAAAAATATCAGGTGATTATATACTTGTATTAAGCTATTATCATGGCAAAATGTGTGCCTGCAAGCTAAGAGGCATTGTTAAATAATCTCCCATTGAAAAATATGTGCTACATGGTCCTATGAGCTCCCAGAGTCTTCTGATATTGTGTAAATACAAATCAATAGATAAAATTATGCTTGAAAAATAAATGCGAAATGCATAAAGACAAGGCAAATCTGTAGCCAGATTTACTGCACTTGATATTTCCTGTTGACAGTAACACAACAATCTCCTTCTGAAGAGTTTATCAGCATGAAGATATTTAGTTCATACATCTCTCAATGGTGACATGATGATTCTCAAAATTTATGAATGACAGAGTGTTCTGTTTGTAATGCATTAAAACACCATCACACAGCTCGGTCAGCAACACTTCATAATTTCTGCCACTGAGCCATCACAACATAAAATAGCCTCTTTGGTGATGAAATTGTAAAAACCTGGTAAAACCTGATAAAATTGATAACTAACACTGGGTGATACACATATTACAGAAGAAAAATATTTTTTTTTTTAAAAGTGATTCTGATTAAAGACTGCTAATTTTTTACCACGCCTTGTATCTATTTCACCCGAGTTTTCCTTACCTTTGTAAGGAGTAAAATCATGACACTGCTTTTTATGAATGTTCACCAGACCAAAGAAAAGAGCTCATTTATAGTCCAAAGACACATTTCATCCATAACTTTGCATTTGTTATGGTCGATTTCTTTTTCTTTCTTTTTTTGGCAAAGATCAAACACTTTCATCAAGACCAAAAGCTAATTAACGATGCCTAATTTCAGACGTACAGTAGACTGGTTCACCACAGTAGATGATCTTGGAATGACACAACTATAACAAAGTTGTTAAACTCTGCTGGGTCACGCCAGACGTAAGCTATATCCAGCATCTCCAACGTTAATTTCACGCATGGGGCAGTAACCAACGGCTACCCGAGCAGAGGCGTAAAGGCAACAGACTTCCTGTGTCAGTGTGTGATTAGTCTGGATGACAATCTTATTGCCGCACACCACCGCCAGCTAACCCGCAAAGTTATATAGTGTGCCCTCGCTTGAGAGAGCAGCGCCCAATGACCATGTGTCGACTTCCTAATTGTACGTCTACACATGTGAGCTCAGGCCTTGGAATTTCCTTCATTCTCTCACCTTTTTTCCCCTGCTATTCTCTTTCCAGTCATTTGCCATGCTGATGTATCCATGCTGTTGTTAGTGACTAAGATGTAACATTTTCCTGTATAAAAAGATCTCATTCTGGAGGAACAAATGTCTCTGCCAAAAGTAAGCCAGCTTTCCTCACATATCCATCTCCCATTATTTCTTTATATCTTACCCCAACCAATTTGGTGGTCATACCTGTTTTATTCTGCTTTTTTTTTTTTACAAACCCATACAATGCAAATAATTATACCTACTGTACATACCTATTTGCTTACTACAATTAGTTTGCAATGAAACCAAAGTCCCTTCAAAGATGTCATTCTGATCTCGGACAGAGAGGAAGAAAAAAAAAAGTGTTGAAAATACACTAAAATGATACAGAGATTCTCATGCATACAGGTAGGCAGTGAAATTTGTACACCCAGTCTTAACTTTGGTGGGACATTTAAGGTTATGAGATCTAGTAATTGAAATAACACAGCATTTCTGGCTTTAAAGGGACACCAGTGTCCCTCTTAAAAACTCATTACATACTCTTCCTACCATATGCCAGGTGATGAACCTGCTACGGTACACGCTACTTAAAGGAACTCAAGAGTGTGCAAGGCGTCTGTCATCTACCTAAGATCTGAAATTCTTCCTGGAAAAAAGACTACAACCAGAAGAGAGAATGTGTTCTGGAAAGGGAGAAAGAGGAAGGAAGCGGTAGAATGAAGAAACATGGAGTAAACTTGGCATCCATGCTGAAGATTTTGGAAAGGTGCATCCTTACTCTGAATAGTTTGCAAAGATAGCATCACAAATCATCAAGAAATGCAATGTAGGAGCAAATTAACGGGGTATACTCTTACATATATGCACATTTTGGATAACCAACATAGTACATTGCTTTATTCTATTCATCTCTGCAGTGTTTTTTTAATCTTTGTACTAAAGTCAACTTGAATATAAAGTGCATTTTCACTTCACTTTAATTATAGCAAATCACACTATCATTGAAAAAAAGAAGAAAAAAAGAAAGGAACAAAAAATACCCCACTTGAAGGCACTGCCTGGGTCTATCTATAAGTCTCAAATATCTAAGTGAAATGTTTTGTGAATCAAGACCCTTTTTTCCTTTCAATTGACATCGGATGGTAAGTGAACGAAGGTGAAGTATGCGACTGGCCCCTTGTTCTCTCAAGGACATTGGTTATGCAAATGGCATTTTGAAGGCAAGAAAGAGGAGCGAAAGAGGCCTTAGGCGATATCTTTTACACTCATCTTTATTCACTGGCCACACCATGATGTGTGACATGAATTGAGTTCTACATTTCTCTCACTTCGAGAGAGAGAAAAAAAAAATGTGGAACATCTTTAGATTCCACAGCATGGCACAATCTCTCTGACACTGATTCAACCTCACGTCTTAAACATAACAGTTTTGACTCGACTGCAAACAAAGAGGCCAGTGGCCTATTTTCTCTTTAAGTTTTTCTCTACTCTTACTCATATTCCCTCCTCCCCCCCCCCTTTTCATCCCTTTCTGCACATCATGCTTCTGCAAAACTTTAAAGTAAACTGCACTTAGAGCAGAGTTACCTAACAAAATGACATATAAAGCAAGTCATTGAACAACTACATGGCATACTATAAAAGTGGAAATTTTCAGCAACCAGAAACTATCACGAAAATAAAAGCACACAATTCTTTTTGCTTGCCATATGTTCCAGTAGCAGATGTCTTCATTTCGCGGAATTAAACACACATCATCATCTTACCTGGCCAAGCATGAAAAATTACTCTAGCATAAATATCACTTTTACAGTAATGTAACAACTAACCACACTAAAAGTAGAGTCACGTGAAGCAATCACACTTAAAGCAACTCATTGAAGAACTAACTTCACTGCGATCTAAAAAAAGGTCACTTTGTTAACAGGGCCACTTTTATCGGACATCTCTGGTCCCATCTCACTGGCCATTCTTCCTCAGCCCCGGAGACCGGTGCCAAGGAGAGGAGCCTGAGTAAGACGGATGATCTGATTGATAATAATATCTCCCGGACCTCAACCCCCTCCTCCTCAATCAATGACTAGTAGTGGTATCAACTCGATGGCTGATTGTTATGCTATAGAGGTATGAAAGCATGCACGAAGGCTTGTCAATCTTTCCCCCTTTTCTCCTCACCCCCCCCCCCCCCTTCCATCTCTCCCTCTCTCTATCTTCATTTGCAAAACCGGCAGTCATCTGAAGAATTCCACGCTGGCATAAGTGCGCTTCACCTCCATCAATCTGGATCCTGAGACAGATCGAGCAGACACTTGGCTCACGTCAGGAAGCCAGGTCAAGATCAAGATGTGGCAAGAAGGAAGGGAAGAGAAGGAAAAGAAGAAGAAGAAGCAAAAGAAGAAGGAGACAATGCGAATGGGGGGGAAAGTCCACCAACTCATGATTAAAGGGTACTACACAAACTGGTGTCTTTGGCTGACAAAATTTGTGTGAGGGTGAAAGATAGTTTAATCATAGTAGCGATGATGTAACACAGAAAGGCAAAGAAGAATTCAGAAGAGAAAGCGGGATACAAAAAGGAAAGAAAAAAACCTTGAATTATGCAAAAAATACAGCAGATTATCACTCAAAGGGCACCATGGTTGAATACAGCTATAGTGCAATGGGTCACATCTGTGCTAAACTAATATCACTGACAGAAGAAAGATCCTAAGTTATGCTAACTAATGTGTGGAAATATGTGGACTCTTAAAAATGTGATACACTCATACAAAGGAAAATCAGGGTGGCCTCTTTCTCGGGCATTTTGTCATTTCAATAAAGTAGGGGGGGGGGAGGGGTGGGGAGGCAAGGAAGAGCCAGTATTGACATCAACTAGAATTTATAATGCTTTCATAAAGGGCTATCTCATGGTGTCACTGCGACATATCAGGAGACATACGCATGTATGTATGCATTCATTTTCTTTTTTTTTCTTGGGGGGGCGACGTATGGAAAAATCATGAGGAATTAGCTTTGATTACTGGATGATGGGCTTTGTACACGCACACACACATATGCACACATACATATACAAATAAATATATATATATGTGCGCATCTATGTGTGTATTGGTGAAAATGAAAAGAAAAAGCATAAGATAGAAAGCATTGAATTATCTGTTCTATGCCTCTGAGTACAACAACCCTTACACAGTTGTACCTGGTCCTAGCCACAGACTTAAATGTGTGTGCACTAGTTCATCATAAGCAATACAAAGGGTGACACATAGAAAATTGTGTCCGTAGTTTGCCTCAGCAAACATTAAAAAGTTTTGTCAATTGACATTGTTCAGTTCAATGGTGACTGTGTAATGGGCTGTGTAATCACTGTGCTGGAGGTTGCCCAACAGCTGCTTTATGCAGTTTGCACAAAAGTACCCTTTGATTGAAACTGTCATAATAAGCAGAATAATAGGAATAAGTGATGGTTAAGTTGCAAGAGGGTTACAATTAGATGAATGAAGATGGCAATAGTGGTGCTGGCAGCACAAGTTTTGATTGTGGCAAACCTTCCTGGATCATAATTTCTCAGTTAAGCAAGCTACTACATTGAGGGAAACGATGTCATATCCAAGCGCTCAATAAGAAAGTTTCAATGGGAAAGAGGCAAATTCTTCAGCCCCAACTCTCTTCTTTCAAACTGACAAACAAACACACACATACACACACATACTCTCTCCCTTCCCTCTCTTCTCTATTCCCTTGTTCTCATGCACGCGCTCTTCATACACTCATCCTACTTCGCTCAGTTCTCCGAGGTGTGACTGATGACGAAACGGGACAGAGGTTTCAGGGGAGGTGATTTGCGACCAGCCGCTCGCACGGCGCAGTAAACAAATATTCTTCTGCTGTCAAACACAGATATTTCAGAACTGCGTCTTGCGTCTTCGCCAGCGGGACGCGGCGGGGAGCGGGATGAGGATGGAAAACACATCACGGTCGACAGGGAGACAGAAACGAATGCTCTTTTAAGAGATGAAAAGATAGAGAAAGATCAGAGAGAGATGGATATATGTATATAATTAGAAATGTCATCAAATGCTAGTTTATCTGTACAAGCGCTATACGATGTAGGGTGAAAGGTCATAAGGCCTGTTGAACTACACAAACACACCATGAATACGTTGTAATGTCAGTGAGAGGTGATCGCTCTTCTACCTCCCCTGAGTTCCTGCCTCATTCATCCCATCAATTTCCCCTCCCCTTCTCTCCCCCCCCCCCCCCCCCCCCCTTCATCCTACCAACCTCCCATGGGAAAAAGAATAGAAAGAAAGAAATAAAAGGAACATGAGGTATTGGCAGGGGTTATGATAGAGAAGTATACGACAAAACAGATACTTGTGTTTCTACTCACATCACATGTATTTGACTGGAATAAACAAACAAACACTGGTGTACTGCCTGACTGACAGCTAAGGATACAATCATTAGCCAGCACATTAAAGGAACCCAAACCCAAAGAGCAATGTGGATTGAGTGAAAGCAGCAACATTAGTAGAACACATCAGTGCAAGTTTGAGACAATCAATGCAAAAGTTATGAAATTTTAAAGTTTTTGTGTTGGAACCGCTGGATGAGGAGACTACTAGAGGTTATGAAGTATGTGTGGACAACAATATAAAGAAAATATAAAGGGAATTCCACAAAAATCCACTTTTCTAGCATAATGAAAGAGCACTTGACTAACCGCTTTCAGAAAGCAGGGGGAATAATTGCTACCCCTAACATATGCCAGCATCAAGTTCATTGAATGTGTAATTTTCATGAAAAATGATTTTTTTTTAAAAATGGAATTCCCTTTACATTTTCTTTATATTGTTGTCCACACATACATCATACTAGTAAACTCTAGTAGTCTCCTCATACAGCGGTTCCAACACCAAAACATTAAAAATTCATAACTTTTGCATCGATTGTCCGATTTTCCTCAAACTTTCACCGATGTGTTCTACTAATGTTGCTGCTTTCACTCAATCCACATTGCTCTTTGGGTTTGGGTTCCCTTCAAGGTTACTTCCCTAACCTAGAGCAACATTGTGCCCATTTAACTCTTTATATTCTGGGAAAATTTTACTCCAGGAATTATCACATATTTATCAATTAATCAGTACCTCTGAATTTCGCTGCATATCTCACATAGGAGGAAGATTACACGGCACTGATTGGGTTCATCCAATCTACTAAAAAAAATCAGAAAGAAATTTACTACATTTGCCAATCTGAAAGAAAAAAAGAATACAAACAATAGTCTCATGGAATAAGATGGTCTTGTAAAAGAAGAAGAAGAAGAAGAAGAAGTAATGTATCACATGCAGTGAGGTAGAGTAACATACACTGTATACTACAACAAGAGAAAGTTAAAGCTCTTTCAGCAAACAGAAACATGCAAAGAATAGCCACCAACAACCCAATATAGTCTCTATTCATGGTAATGCTGTAGAGATAAGAGGGTTGTAAAGGGTGGAATTTGATACTTATTAAAGTACTTGTAAAACCAGTTATAAAGATGATGGGTACCAGAAATGATTGGTTCAGAAGTGCACCAGCCAATGTGCTTCAATGCCTCACACACTCTTTACCTTGGCCTGATAAAAGCTGCATATGGTTTAATGAGGAATGCTGCATTACTCCTGAATCTATCATTGGGGTTTATATACCACGTTTGCATGCCCAACTCGGTCGACCGCTTTTCCAACTTTGCCAGTTATGTGTATTTTGCTCAAACACAAAACTACACGTAAACCAAATGTTAAACCGCAGCATGCCACACAACATTGACAGCGTCACATGTGCTTCCATCCCTCACACACATAGCTTGCAGTGCGTGGTGAATGATTAGTGGCGTTCCAATGACATTGATAACTATATCAAGAACAATCAAAATAACAATAGAATAACAAACAAATATTGATGATAGAACAAAATGAATAATTATGACGACAGTAAAATAATGATCACAGCATGAATGATCACAGAAGAAAAGGAAGTCATAGAAAATGAAAAGAAGTAGTGCCGGTAGTGGCAGATATAGAGCTCTTCTAAATTAAAACAGCAGCAGTTAAAAATCTGATAATGGTAATAATAGTAGTGGAAGAACTACTAGTAGTTGTAGTAATTGCACAGTTAGTAGTTATAATTCACGTATAATGGCAGCATCAGAAGTAGATATCGGAAGTCAATGTACTAATCATTATGCTGGTTGAGTAAAGTCGGAGGATATGGACCATACCAAATGGTACATAGCGAGTAGTCTTCTCCTTCAGACCCTATTCAGAATCCTGGCCAAACAATGACAGGAATTGCACCTGCACAAACACTGCTGTGCTGCCGTTGAACTGTGCAGAGCCAGATGTCGCACTCAATCATATTGTTTCAGAGGTTGGGGTTGATCCGTTAAAAAAAAAACGGAGCCAGAGTTTGTGTCGCTGCAGCAAATGCGTGTAACCCCCCAGGAAAGCAGAGTTCTGGCAGCACAAACAGGCCTGTTTCCCTCCGTAAGCATGCCAGTCCAAACGTTGCATATCCTTCCTTACTGATGTCACATCAAGGTGGAAAGACTGACATGATTGCTTCAGTGTCGCAAAGTGGTGCAAAGTGGTAAAGAATTGAAAAGTTTGGCTTAGGGTTAGGGCTCAGCAAAATTGGTGAAAAAAAAAAACCCACAAAAAATGGTGAAAGCTGGACAATTACATACACATGTGTGAAATAAATCAGGCAGTGAAAGATTAAAAGAAAAATGTTCCCAGATAGAAGTACTACGATGAAATTTAATGTAAGGAATTTCAGTATTAAGGGTCAAACTTTGGTACTGCGTGCGGTCCTAACTGTAAAATCATGAAAGTGATAACTAACAAGTTCTATGGCAAACATACTACTACTACTACTAAGTCAACTACTACTACTACTACTACTACTACTACTACTACTACTACTACTACTACTACTACTACTACAACTACTACTACTACTACTACTACTACTACTACTACTACTACCACCATCACCATCACTATCACTACCACTACTACAACTACTACCACTTCCACTGCCGTTTCTACTATCACTACCACTACCACCATTACCATTATCACCACCGCTACTTCTACCATTACCATTACCATTACCACTACCACTACAACTACCACCACTACTACTATAACTACCACTACTACTAGTACCACTACCAGTGTAACTACATGTACCACTACCACTATCACTCCCAGTGTTACTACCACTTCTACTGCTACTACTACTGCTGTCACTGCTGGAAAGTATAGCACGATAAGAAAAGCATTCTGTCAGTAAATTTTCATCGAAGTTTGTTGAGACAGACTATAGCATGGTAGTCCAGTTTTCGTCATGGAAGTCGTTCTTCATTTGGTTCATATATATGCTGTGAATGATGGACATAGGACAACATAGTACTTAGATTGAGCTGTAAATCATTTACATCGTTGCTCTGAATGACCGTGGATGTGTGACACTATGTGGAGTGGTTTTTATCAGGCCGCAATCCAAATTGGGAGAAGAGAAACACGAAGACATCTATCACAGAGTGTGTCAAACTAAACTCTTGCCGCTTGTCGAGTAGATAACTGTCAATATTTGTCGACCATGAACAAATTAGCACGGGGCTTCAATCTCATGAGTGTTTGTATTGAGGGTCATACATGTACCTTCCTATTCAATATAATCCCAAACCACTATTTGTAAGTAATGAAACAAAGTTGAATATCAGTGAATGGAAACTGTGGTGATTCAATGTGATTTCGTGTTTGTAGGCTACTTGGGTGTCAGGGCAAACCAATGACCGTATTCCGCAGCAGTAACTCGAACAACAGAGACTCCTGATTAAACTGACCCATAAATATATCAATTGGAATTGATCCCAAGAGACCTTTCACCTACTTCTAACCACCTGTGGGCTAGCTTGGTGTCAAACTCTTGTTCTTAACCCTCCAAGAGCCATACTATCAAAATGTCATTCACATGGTATACATACAGCCGATCAATGGCCACGGGAGAGTTAAGTGGTAAGCCTGCATGCATACAAACACACAATATCAACCTTGGCATATATTGTCCATAAGTGGTAGAACTCTAATCAACATGATTTCTGTCTAGATGTCAGTGTCCTTAAAGGTAGGGGATACCTTTTACAGACCTCCCAAAATGCAGCAAAACATTAAATATGAACCTCAGGGGACTTGTTTAGGCCACTGCTTAGAAATTTGGAAGTCAACAGTTATCTAAAATTTGAATGATGCACAAAACTCAACTACTCAGTAGTTCTGTGTGTCAGCCACACTTAAGCCTTTTTGTTGCAGTCTTCTGTATTTGTTATCTATAAACACAAATCTAAAAGTACAAGAGCTGATGTAATAACATATAGAGTGTGTGGCAAGAATGTATATAGAACTGCTTGTAAGTGTTGATGAACTTTCTTCACAAAATATACATGATGGACACACATGCAGTGCATGGGTCTGCAAAGGTAGCCTAGTAATGTACTGGAATTTAGGGTGAGCCCCGAAAAAAAATCAATTCAAAATCTAACGGTCAAAAAAATGTACTAAATGTTACCTTCCACTTTCAATACTTTATGGGAGTTTCTAAAATGATACTCTCTTCAACATACCACTGTATTTATACAACTCTTCATTTAAGGCATGCAAATGGGATTCCCTACCTTTAAAAGATAAAATGGAGTTCCTGTAGAGATGCATTTCACAGAGTGAAACCATGATTCAAAGTATCTGGATATAACTGCTAGTCAGTATGATGCTTAGGGAGCATTATAACTCATGTTTGATTACTAGAACGTCAATTTAGATGAGAACTGCAGTAGTGACTCTTGCAAAATAACGGCTCATTTTTGAACGGAGGATTTGGTCTCAAGCGCATGATTCACAACGCCGTTAGTTTGACTCGATGCGATACCGCGACAATGCAACATACGAAACCATTATTGTATGATTACTAAGACATGAGAGCACTTTGGGGCAAGTAAGTCTCACAGTGTTAGTTATATGAAAGGTACTTTAACCTGAAACTCAAACTTCAGGGAAACTTTGTAAAGGTACCAAAACTTTATACTATCCTTAAATCAACAATATTGAATGTAAAATCACCAGTCTATTCTACTGATTACTGCATGTTCCCTGTCAGCACCAGATCTCCTTTTCTTCTATTGCAGAGTTGTCAAACTGATTTCTCGCTTCTTGATATAGGCAGAATCACTACAGGTATATCAATAACATGAATATGTTCGACTCTGTAATTGCATGAGTGTCTGTAGTCCATGAACATGAAACTGCACTGGTCCACTCTCCTTCTCAAATGATAAATTTTCATCAATTTCTTTCATAATTTCTTCAGCTGCATTCACACTCTTTGAGGATTTTGCCTCATGGGAAATTTGCTTAGAATGAAAAATCTGAAGAATTATGCCACAGGTCACCATGATTGTTGGAAGTGGTCAAAGTTTGATGAAAAGTCATCTTATGGGTATACCTATTTCACGTAAGAATACAGAGAGGAAAAGGCATGACTATCAGTATCACTAAATGAGACAAAAAAAGGGGACTTATTGGTAATATCTTTGCCTTCACTGAAAATTCTCACTACATTCTAATACTGGATATAACAGAAACATATACCAACATACTTTTCATGAAGATTGGAGAAAATTGAAGAGACAAAGAAAAGTTAGAAGACTGAATGAGCAGAGGTGGAAGCAGGACACAGACACACACAGGAGGCAGAAAGAATAAAAGAGAAAGAAACAGACAGACAGACAGACAGACAGACAGACAAACAGGGAGACAGACAACAGATGAAAAGATGGAGAGAAAGACAAACTGATAGAAAGATAGAAGAGAAACAGGAAGACAGAGAAAGGGAAACAGATAGACAGACAGGAATACAGAGTGACAGAAGGAAAGAGAACAAGAGAAACAGGCAGACATAGAAAAAGGAGACAGATGGACAGACAGACAGACAGACAGACAGAAAAAAGAAAAAGCGAGAGAGAGAGAGAGAGAGGGATAGGGAGAAGAGGATGGAGAAAGAGTACAAGGAAAATATTCAGAAATCCAACAAAATACTGGCAGCTTGGAGCAGCAGACTCGAGGATCACTCAAAAATAACAATTTGCACGTCAATGCTGAGATGTGTACTTGGGGCTTCACAGTTTGCCTGGACAGATGAGCGACCTTTTTTTTTTCTTCTTCGGGTTCACAAAGATTTGGAAATACTGAGAATGTGTCAAGACCTGCAATTTCTTTTTCATATAATATCTATCCATTCACCTCCATTCAAATAATACCAGAAACATCTATTCACTTTAGAATTACTCTACAACATAACATAATAATTGCTTAACAAAAAGAGCAACTGAGATATAATTTTTCTTTTTTTCAATATAAGTAAAATGACAATAATACAGAAAATTAGGAGCAAAAAAAAAATGGAAGCATATTATTTCTGAAATAAAACCCACCCACTCCCAAAGACAATTTTCCATAGCTACCCTTCCAAACCATATACAGCTGTAAACTACCGAAAACATCAAAAACCCTCCATATTCACAGTTCCTCTCCCCCTTAAAATCCAGCCTACTACCAGACATACATGTACATCACTGTCCTTCTTCCCCTCCCCCTTGGTTCCCAGTCAACAAAAAAAATTAATGATAGAAAAAAAAAGCAAAATACTAGTAACACACACACACACACACATACACACACACACACACACACACATGTGTAGACTACAAAGAAAATTCTGCAAGACATTTTGAAGGGAAATCGGGGGGGGGGGGGGGGGGGGTGGACAGAGACAGGAAAATGGAGTTTGTCATTTACTTCCTTCCACTGACACCAGAATGATAGGAATACTTGGCAATATGAAAAGACTGAATAATCAACACAACACGATGTAATGATTCAATTTGATATCTAAGGCTTTGCAAATTGAAAGGCAGATGAGATCATTGGGCACTGAACCAGTCAAGCTCCCACACCTAGATGTATAGATGACAAATATGGTATAAAGATGAGACTATTAACCCATTGCGGACGGGCTGATTTTGATACAACAAGCATTTCCAATAACACACCTACCGAGTTTACTTGGAACTTGTCCTCCACGGGTTAAGATAGAGATAGAGAGTGATAGAGAAATATGAAGAACAATGTTCACACTTGAACCATTCCGTGAATATTGTAACAGATACACACATTATGGCGGGCACACAGTGACATAATGCGCGCTAAGTGCCATAAATATGGATGTTCGTCCGAGAGCATTTAGCAGCTCTTGGTGGTGTGGAAAGCAATCGGTCGGAGGAGCTACTCGCGGAGATGAAGACACAGAATCCCGAGGTCGGAGTCCCAGAAAGAAAGAAGGATGCAGCGTAGCCAGGAAATAGATAGTCGTCTCTGATCCTTGAGGGGTGTCTGAATTCTTGATCTCTCAGACAATCTCCCCTTCCTCCCCCTCCCCCTTTTTTTTTTGTGTGTGTGGGGGGGGGGGGGAATCACTCCCCAAAATGTGTTTGTGTATGGTTTATTTGGCATTTTGAGAGGGCTCTTCCTTCCAACCACATGTGAAAGAAGATCTCTCCGAAGTGATACATGGTACTTTGTGGCACGATGATATAGTGTGATATAACATGTTTGTCAATGCTATTTGATACGATGTGAAATTGATGATATTAAAAGCAACATTACACTTTATGGAAATCCTGGATATCTAATATAAGCTCAGGATAAATAGGCAATTCTTTCTTAAATCAACATCATAACAATTATACTGTATACATTGGAACTTGAGGGTTGCCCCCTCTCCCCCCCCCCCAAAAAAAAAAAAGACAAGACAAAAGAAAAGGGCAGCATGTCTAAAAAAATACCTTTTACAGTCTTCAAAGCGAAAATCAACCTTATGGTTGATTTTAATGAAAAGAATAAAACCAAACCAACAAAGCATGCACAAGAATTGTCATTATAAATGAGAAAAAGAAATAAAAAGATATGGACTTTTGAAGTGGTTTGACTACACAGCAATGATGGTTACAACAGTGTTAATTTTCCCTTCTTTCATCTGATTTTAGTGATTCTGTTGCTCCGTTTGTTCCATTCTACTATATTTATAATACTGTATACGCTATAATTTTCGCGTACATACATTTTCGCGAATTGCCGCTGTTACACATTTTCGCGAGTGGTTAAATTCGCGATTGGGGGACCAGAGAAAATATGAAGTGGCAAAGAAAGTGTGAATTTTCAACTTACTAGCAAATAAGAATGATACTAGTTATACACTGCATGAAAAAAACTTACCAAACTCTGCGAACTAGTAAGTTAGAATTCAACATTTTTGAAGTGGTTAAGTCCATCGCGCTAGATTTCTGACGACTGGTCCCCTTGCGATAATGGATTTAGTATTCGTAAGTAAACGTGGACGTGCGTAAACAAGCTTAGCCAGTATGGTCTGTTCGGTAAGCCGTGACATGGTATACTAGTACTGAAATGTTCGTATCATCAAGGCAAGGGATTCATTTTGGAAGGTAATATTTTCGCGTGTTGTTGATTTCGCGAATAGCTCCCGACTCGCGAAATTCGCGAAAATAAAACCCCCGCGAAATATATAGCGTATACAGTAGTCAATCTACATGTACATATGTGACCCTGCACCTCAAAACAAACAAAAAGTCGCCAGGCATGAATTTTTAGTTAAGGCCATATTCTGAAAGAGCAGACTTTAAGCTTTAAAATGATGTATAACTCAAATCAAATGGAATCTCCTAACCTATCTAAAGATTGGAAAGAAAGCACAAACTCAGGAAAAGTGTGAACTGAGAAAAGAGGCTCTGAAGTACAGTGTCTATTCAAGCGCTTAATCTTTACCAAACCGTGCTGGCTGTGCGATGAATGGGACAAAAGACAGGAAGTAAACCACCAGAGTAACAACAATGAAGGGATTATCAGATTTAACTGTAATTAATCATGCCCCATTAACACATTCTGTCCATAATTAATGCCAACTTTCAAAGCAGTAGCACTATCCTTTGAAAAGTTATTAGAGTTTAAAGTGAAGAGTGTGGACAAGGTTTTTCAGAAATGAAATAGGGATTCTAAAGACACACCTAATCACACTATTCTACCAAAAATGTTCGAGATAAACTGCTAAAAAAACACACTTTCCTGCCCGTTTTATGATACCAAATTTTAGCATAATGTAAAAGAAGACCCGCTCTTTCAGAAAATATGAAAAAGTCAAGTTCGGCTAGGTTGACCCATTTCACTTATTTTCAGTCCTCACGCAAAATCAGTGTGTGCGACTTTATGTTCGTTTTGAGGTGCACGGTCACATATAGACTGGCATTCACAGTACATACGTCTTGTCTAGTTCTGTCTATCATCTGATGATATATATATGTGTTTGGTTTTATGCTGGTCATCCAAACTGGTAAAATTGTGAATTTGGGTCATATTTTAGAGCAATTAAGTCTGGTATCTTCTGGTTCACGCATGCAGATGATTAAAGGACAAGTCCACCTTCATATACATAAGGATTGAGAGAATGCAGCAATATTAGTAGAACACATCAGTGAAAGTTTGAGGAAAATTGGACAATCCGTTCAAAAGTTACGAATATTTTAAGTATCTGCGCAGTCACTGCTGGAAGAGAAGACTACTACAGTGTATGATGTCACATGCGTACAACTGTATAAGGAAAATAAAAAGAGAATTTCACAAAACTTTACTTTTTGAATAAAGTGCACATTTCTTCGACTTGCTACTGACGTATGTTAAGGGTAATATTGTTTCCCCTGCCTTCTGAAAGAGAGAAGTCGAGTGTTCTTTTGTTATGCGAGAAAAATGGAAATATGTTGAATTTTCTTAATTCTTTCTTTATATCGTTGTACTCATGTGACATCACAAGCTATAGTAGTCTTTTCATCCAGCCGTGACTGAGCAGAAACTTCAAAAATTCATAACTTTTTAACGGATTGTCCGATTTTGCTCAAACTCTCACTGATGTGTTCTACTAATATTGCTGCATTCACTCAACCCACATGTCTATGAAGGTGAACTTGTCCTTTAAAGGGAGAAAGAAGGGGAAAAAGCAAGGACTGTATGCAAACAGGAGATGCAGAATAAAGGAGGAATCATCATTTCTGAAGCAGAAGGACATTAACCCACACATATCATGCAATGTTAACAACCTTCTGGCTCTCAACCAACACAGTGACTCCTAGCACCTATGATCCACGGCCTGGCAAAGACAGGCAATAACCTGGCAGACACCTTTCTGCAGGGCACAAAGAACACTTTCTCAGCTTTGAAGGGAGAGAGAGAGAGAGAGACTTGACAAAACTAAACCAAAACTGTTCTATGAAAATGGATACCATACCCTCCATGCCCCCCCCCCCCCCCACACATCATGATTGCATCATGAATACTGAAAACTAGACAGCCGCAGTTGACGCAAATGTAACGCATGGATCGTGCAGAAGTGATGAATACATACACGGATGCGCAGCTCGAGAGCTGTGTTGATTCACAGAATGCACTTGGCACTTTCTGCACCACAAAGGGTGATGTCCCCAATTGTCTTTCCCACTTTAAAAGGATTGTGTAGTTTGGGTTGAGATGGGGCTTCAGGTTTCTAACTTGTTTTGTGAGATAATGAAAAACCTCATGTGACATAGAAAAGACAGTAAATTCTAAGAGGAATTCAAAGTTTATTTGATGAAAATTGGTTTTGAAATGACTGAGATATCCAAAGATAAAGATGTCCTAATAAAGTCAACATTGTTATGAAGCCACATATTTTCCCTGGTCTTGTGTATGTTGACTTGAGGGAGATCTACAGTATGGATGTTCTTGGTTCTACTAACATTTGCCGGAAGTGGTAGTGTGTGCGATATCATATCAGTAGAAAATGTTTGTGAATTTTTCATGAAAAGAAAACATGAATATCACAAATTACGATCATAACTGACATGTCAATATATTGTCAGACAATTCAATAAGCTTTCATCTCACAGCCAGAGACACTACATGCTGCTATTTGGGTCAAACATGTGTATCTTTAATTCACTGAATGTAATGATACTAAGATGCGTTTCTATTAGCCTCGTTTTTTGCGCTGCCCGCACGAGTGGGGTCTTTCTAATGCTCCAGACAACACCAAGCATGGTTAGGTTATACTGTTGATGAGGGTTTCCATATTTGATGGAGCTGGCCTCGTAGTTACAAAATGGGTGGAAACTTATCCCCCATGGGGTAGGGAGAAAGAGATCTACGGATGCATGGCAGTATGTGACAAGCCATGTGTTGGACCTTCATGCTCTTGCTCATTGACATGAACAAGTGTCAGATTCATCAGCAAAGAGGAAGGAGGTAACAGTAACAGACCCGCACTGATCAAGGGTGAGAGGGGCCAGGGGATGATGAAGTATAAGAGTGCACTGGTGGACAGGGGGAGAAATATATGCCTTTTAAAACTAAATATGGAAAGATGGGTGCATACACCAACAGATGAATATAGATAGATGACTAGCTGGAGACATACAATTTGTAGGTTGTAGGTAGATAGATAGATAGATAGATAGATAGAAGATAGATAGATAGATAGATAGATAGATAGATAGATAGATAGATAGATAGATAGATAGACAGACAGATAGATACAAAGATAGACAGGATAGGTAGATATATATAGATAGATAAAAACACAGGTAGATGGATTTAAACATAGATATATAGGTAGAGAGATATAGATATATAAATGGCTGGATACAAAGAGGTAAGACAAACACATAAATAGACTATATGTGACCCTGCATCACAAAACCAACAAAAAGTCACCAGACATGGATTTTTAGTTAAGGGCAGATTCTGAAAGAGCAGACTCAAAGCTCTGAAATGATGTATAGCTCAATTGAAATGGACTCCCCTAACCTATCTAAATATTAGAAAGAAAGCACACACTCTGGAAAAGTGTGAACCAAGAAAAGAGGCTCTGAAGTACAGGGTCTATCTGTCTATTCACGCGCTTAATCTTTACCAAACCGTACTAGCTGTGCGATGAATGGGACAAAAAACATGGTGTAAACCACTTGAGCAACAACAATGAAGAGATTATCAGAATTAGTTGAAATTGAGCATGCTCTATGAACGCATTCTGTCCATGATTAATGCCAATTTTCAAAGTGGTAGCAGTATCCCTTCAAAAGTTATCAGACTTGAAAGTGAAGAGTGTGCAAAGGGTTATCAAGAAATGAAAAGGGGCCTCTAAGACATACCTGATCTCACTACTTGTGTTGTAGAAAAACTGCTTAAAATGCATTTTCCCATTCATTTTATGATCCCAAACTTAAGAATGTAAAAGAAGGGTAGCTCTTTCAGAAAATATGAAAAACTTAATATTGACTTGGATGACCCATTTCACCTTTTTTGAGTCCTCACGTAAAAGTAAGGGGTGCGACTTTTTGTTCGTTTTGTGATGCTAGGTCACATTTAGAGATTGACAAGTACACATACTAGAGATACAGCTTAAAAGAAAGACAGAGATATAGATAGACCTATGCATAGATAGATAGATGGATAGATAGAAAGATAGATATATAGATTAGA
Organism: Diadema antillarum; assembly: GCF_040938485.1. Classification (NCBI taxonomy): domain Eukaryota; kingdom Metazoa; phylum Echinodermata; class Echinoidea; order Diadematoida; family Diadematidae; genus Diadema; species Diadema antillarum. The sequence goes on along the minus strand of NW_027271250.1, from coordinate 1,745,998 downwards.
TAGATTGCTAGAAGATTTATACAGACATTGACCAAAAAAGCAAAAATCAAAAAAAAAAAAAAAAGAAGACTGCAGAATTCTACAAGACTGTGTCAGAACACCCAAGATAGAAAAGTACTGCCTGTGGTTAACAAATTTGGATTATATGTTGATTGCTTCAAGGCAAAAAAAAAAAAAAAAAAGGAAAGAGAGCTGAAAAAAGAAGATACATGTGCAACAGCCAAGAGGAAAAATACTTGAAACACAACATGGTTTAAAAGTGGAAAGATGGATCTAACGGTGGAAGTTCGAAAACAGTGCTGTCAAGTCCTACCCAGCTAGAGATTGATGGAAAAGGTGGCATTTTTTTTAATGTCTTGAAAAGAGCTTTAGGGGTCCATGTGGGAATAGAAATCTCAAATCATTGCTCTTGCCTTATAATCAGATAACAAAAATGGGTACTGAATTTATACATGCATGATGAATATGCCTTATGATGTAAGATGCCTGTTGTTACAAACTTAAAGACAGAAGCATTCCAAGAGCAAAATCTTTATGATCACTTTAATGACTTTCATATCCATCATTACACTGATCGAGTCTGCATTCAGAGTCTTAATTCCCATTTTCTACCACATCTGCATGTCTTGGTACTCTACAGCACCCATGGTACTTTTCAAGTTTCTTTTCTTCGCTGGAAAAAATTTGCATCGTCATCCAAAAAGCTGTTCACTGTGCAGTGAGGGAGGGCTCATGTGGTTGCATTGGGGTTTATGCATATTTGGATGCCAAGTATGCTACAGTCAGAAGTGAGAGGCTGCTGGAACCGAAATGGGAAAGTTATTTTTTGCTTTATAAATGTATTATGTAGGAACAGCGTAAATGAATAAAAAAAAATACAGTTGTAGCTGGCATTACCATTTCTTCTTCCTCTTCCCTTCACAAAAAAGGAAAAAAAAAATCTGCAAACAAAATTCAAATACAGATTGTTGTCTTTTTTTTCTGATAAAAGCCTGAAAGATGTAACTGTAAGGTCAGAAAATCCTTTTCTGACATAGATTTATCTTACTGATGATCAAAGATTGTTCATTCTCAGACTTTTGTAGCAAAGAAACATTTATTGATTTGAGTGACAACTCTTGAGGTAGATTTATTGGAATATTTCATTTATTTACACGATTTTACTGTCGGTTTGACAGAGATGATTTTGTCAGAGTCGAGTAGATGACAGGGAACACAGCAGAGAACTCTGGGACTACCTTCCTTTTTTCTATCACTGTATACATTGTCAGTAGATGGAATCACTTTGATCTAAGGTATCCCGATACCAAATGTTACTTTTGCATCAGCATTGCAGGAAGCTGACAGAGGTTTGCCTAAATGGGGGGAAAGTTCTATTACCCTTCGAATTCAGTGCCCCTCACCAACAGAGAGAGTGGTACGGAATAAAAACTAGAGAGAAGACATTGGCAAAATGTCAGACGGTCAAACGTTCAAGTGCTGACCGTCCAAAAGTTATGGGGGCTGATTCTTCTTGCAACCTCCTTCCAGTCCACTGGCTTGCCTTCTGGCTTTGAGTAGCCCCCCATACCAGGATTAAGGGAGGAAAAATATGACCGCAGAAAAAGATTAGAAGAAAAGCACTCCAGCCCCGACACATTCGTGACGCCAGGCGGGAACGGAGTATTAAAGGAGTATGACATGAAAACACAAGCCCACTTCACGAGTTTCAAGGGCTTCGCTGGTTCAATGGCAAGTGTAGGTAATGGCAAGAGGTGCAAGGGTGGCCGGTGTGACACAGGTTTGTGTCATGCACATTCTGACAGGGAGGGGGTTTCACACTTACAGAAGAACTAGTTGGTAATCACATTTCAGAAATGTCATTAGTGTTGCAGCCTGCTAAGATGTTAAAATGAGCTCTCTCATCACTTGCTACCTCCTGCAAACGACATACCATCTAACTTTCGGCATGTAACACTTTTTTTTTGGGGGGGGGAGGGGGGGGAGGGGGTAGAGTGTACCTGTCAATCATATGCACAACTCTTAAGACGCTTACATCCCGACATGTATCTGTACCTATATGTAAGCACTATGATGGAAGTGATCATGATATCAGGATATAGAAGCTGCACCTCCTCAAACATGTTGTAGAGGTGAAATCATTCAAATTACAAGTATCCATCCACACTTTTGCGACGGAAACTGACTTGGAAGATACAGTACCTCCAGGGCCCAGTTACATAAATGTTGAGATCAAACATAAGTCAGAAAATCAGACAAGAGTCTCTGAATGCTCAATTCTGATTGGCTGACAACTGACTTATGTTTGATTTTCTGACTTATGTTTGATCGCATCTTTTTATGCAACAGCGCCCAGACCATGGAATGAAATGAATTAACGTCTTCAGTAATGTATCTAGGAGTAACATGATTCAAGAACACTTCCAGACTCACAAGATATCACTAGAGTGGCACTGAATTGTGTTCCCAAACATGTCAGCTAACTACATGTAGTTCTGTGTAAGTCTGAAAGCCCCGAGAGCCATTAGCCAAGTGATGCAAAATTGAATTTTACTGGATGCCCTTATGAAATCTTAAGGAGCAATGACAAAACTTAACTGGGCTAGAACTGATTAACACAACACAAATTGAAGTCTTCTGATGGACACTTTGAAGAGAAGTTCAAGTCTGCACTGTATACACCATGTTTTTAGCGAGTCTAACTTTTCAAGAATTGGGACCCTCCGACAATTTCCTGACTGGTTAAATTCGGGATCGTGGATTACAGTCATAACAGGAGAAATGTGCTAATGCTGTCAGAGTTATGTCAGGTTCAGAGTTAATAGTTTAGTGTGTTGCTGAAGTTGTGATTACCACCTGACTTGTGAAATTTGCAAAAATAAAAATCTAGCAAAATATATGGCATGGACAGTAAATAAAATGAAATACATTGCAGAATATCAGCCTGGATTATCTGGTATCAATGGAAAATTAATGTTTCTCTGATCTATTATGTCGAGGCAGAATTTGTTCATATGTCCCTGGGATTTACACAAAAAAAAAATATCAATACCAATTTGAACTTCATGCTCAATTATTGCACACAGGAATCTATATTCTGTGATATTCCAACCATGAGCAAAGTCACCTCGGAATAATCAGAACTGCCAATATGTTTTCCGGCATGCCATCACGCCCATTTCTATCGCGGTAACCCTAATCTGAACTTTTAATCTCTCCCCAGCATTCCATGGTCTTCTCTATCATTTCTCTTTCTCTCTCTTTCTGTCTTTCTATCTCTCTCTCATACACACAAACACACAAACACACACACACACACACACACACAAACATACACACAAATATAGGTCTGTGCCTAATGGCGGAGTCAGAATTTGGGGTCATTTATCTGCTTTTCTTTGAGGTACAATAAGTCCCTTTCCAGCCATTGAATTCCAATCATGTAGAAAACTTAGTGCACTGTTTTTCTTCTCTTTTTTTTTTTTTTTACAACAGTCCTCAGTACGTTGTGCATCTTGTAGCCTCGTGACAAGGCTGAGCCTTTATTTTTAGTCACTTCTGCATTGTTATACCATAGATAAAAGGATAACTCTCTCTCTCTGTATATGACAATACACTCATACACACACATACATACATATGTATACATACATATCCATGTACATTCTGCATACCAATTCTGTCCCATTATTCTTAAGTATGAGTACTATACATGTACACAAAGTTGTGAACGCTTACAGCTACAAATTAAACATAGATAATATTCTTCAACATCACAGTTATTAAAGGTTACATCATACATCCAGATAAAAACAACAGAGACAATATCCTGAATACAGCATGCTCTACAAAGACAAAAATTCAATCTATGTCATTTACCCCAATGCGCCTAAAGTTCCGATTACACTGCATATTTTCTATTGTCTATGGTATTAACACCACCCACGCAAGCACATACGAAGTAAAACGGAGCAAATCCCAGGTTAATTTTGGGATGGTAGTGCCGAAAAAAGGTAAAGTCACAGACGAAGAGATCATCACATGCAGTTGTGAAGCCTTTGTCCATTTCTATCAAAATTTGATTGCACTTGATGGCAATGTCATTCAGGCAAAACCAAGCATGGAGCCATTCACTGAAAACCACATGGGTGGGAGACTACGAGGAATTCCCAATTAACACATGAAAGGAGGCGCATTCACATCGGAATTATCGCGATATTAAATGCCAGGGTAATTTGTTGGCACCATCCTCACTGGCAAAAAACCGTGGTAATAGACACCGAAGTAATTCACTTGGTATCGTTCTCATTTGTGATATAACGCGCCATACGTATCTGGTAAGCACTGCACATGAGCATATATCCAACGGGAAAACACACAAGGTGTGGGAGGTCACATGAGAAACGTACCGCTGTACACTTCGTTGCATTTCATGACACGATTCACACTCAAATCTCGCATACCTATTTTGTGCGAAGTTTGAATTACCAATACCAAGTTATTGTTCAATACAACAGTATTTCACAATACATTTTGAAATGTATTTTGCGGTGTACTTGCATTCACATTACATACAATACCAAAGTATTTCTCAGTCAGTGTGAATGCACTTAAAGACATTTCTTCTTTTTTTTTTTTTTTTTTGGGGGGGGGGGTTGGTTACTGACTCTTCATACTCAATACATTAGTGTCACTCATATTGTTATATTAGTTATACTGATGGTAATGCAGAATTAAAGGAACATATTAAGGTCACATATCTTTCTGTTTCATGAAAAGATAGAAAAGAAATGAAAAAGATTGTTGAATGCTGTAGAATCGAGTAAAAAAAAAAATCAAAAGGCATGACAAAGAAGTAAGTGAGCCTTAGACTCTACTAATTCAGCAAATATTTCCACTGATATCTTTTTCAAGTCCTTTGCACATTCATCAAAAAGATAGTAAGTGGCTGCACTCTTGATATTATCATGCATTGTTAAAATGTCACAGAATTAAAGTCAAAGAAAAACAGTGGGCAAGATTACAGGTTAAAAGGAGCTATATATCCACGTGCACTCATGACTCTGCAAAGTCCTACTGCCGTTGAGGATGAGTCCCGAGTATACTCGGGCAAGTGTCAATGGGAAATGCGTGTTGTAGCAAAATCAGTCCGTCCTCAATGGGTTAACAATCTGGCTCATATCCCATGGCCTACGTGTACACGCTACTATCACCGACTTGCATTGCACAACCACAGTAGCAAGATTTTGGATTCTACTTCCAACTATTCCATGAAGTACTAAAGGGGGGGGGGAGGGGTTTGCAGTCATTTAACTGCCTTTCTACTTTTTTCCTTTGCTCCTTTCAGAATTATTGCATCATTTCAAGATGAATCTACATGATCAGGAGCTAAAATATGCTATACTGATTGTATAGCTCATTTTACAGCAGAAGTAACCATCTTTAACAAATGCCATGGGGGGGGGGGGGGGGAGTATTAAGAGATGAGGAGGGGGTCAATTTCTAATTCAATTCAATTCAATTCAATTCAATTCAATAGTGTATTTATTTCCATCATCTAAAAGAAAAGAAAAAGAATTTCTAAGGACTGCTGTTGAAAAGAATTCCCTCTGTTAAGGTTGCAAGGATCTCCACTTTACATGCAAACACTCCAAGTAAAGCAAAGACTACAGGAAGAAAATGCAAGTATTTACATACCACCCCATTGTGCTGACCAGAACGGTATGCAACAGCCAGTCGAGTGGGTTTCCATTCCTCCGTTCTATTTACATCATTCATTATGCATATTCATGAGGCGGTCATTAATATTCGTCCTTCCCCTCCTCCCGTCTCCCATGAATGACAGCATGCATCAATGAAGTCTTACATAACCACTCAATCTAATGGGATGAGGACAATAATTGTGCAATATTTCCGTGTCACCTTCAGCCTTGGTGATTTCACAAGAGAGGAAGACTATACGTGGCCAATATTAGATGACCACTTGACCACATCGAGTATTTAAAAAGACGTGTTCATAATTTACAACAGAGGACAAGAAACGGTATTAAGGAGAAATATCTTATGATTTGGATTGTGATATAACATACACATAAGAAATAAACATGCTTTTGTTTGTTTGTTTGTTTGTTTCATTATTCCATCTGATAGAGATCACTCAATAGCTCATATGTATTCAGCTGCACTAGCTGGTCTTCCATGGGGTCTAGCTAGTCGGACCACTTCACCGGGTTATGGGCCCTGCTCTTTAGGATGAATGAATGAACGAAGCTAGATCGTTCACATACGTGAGTTGTGACTCTCTCACACACATGGGACCTCTATTCTATGCCCTATTTCTCTGCTTTGTGATGGCAGTATCAAAAATTGCTTCCTACATTACGGAGATCTTCACAATTTGGAACTCTCCTCTGTTGCGTAGAACACATCACCTCACAGCCAATTATTATCTGCAATTTGTAGGAGTATCCTCTACAAATTGGCAGAAGAAAAAATGTGCAAAAAAAAACCACACAGGGAAAAAGACTTTTTTTTCATAGTTGTGAACACATTATGGCAAACGCAGTTTATTATGCCCCCAAAAGTGCATTCGAACAAGCAAAAGCCACAAATTCTGAGGGGGCTTTTCCATGTATTGTCCCTGAACTCGTCAACAAGAGAAGAATCACACGCAACATTCCAAAGATGACAATGGCCAGTATGGTAGATATCTGTGGTGTCCTACAAACCATTGGGAGGGGGGGGGGAGGGAAGGGGGCTATCTTCGGTTAAAGGCAGCCGATCGCCATCCCTAATGGTACGTAAACTCCGAACGACCGAAGTTTGTGTAATGCTACCACTGAGACAAATTTTAGTGTATGTGTGTGCGTGTGTGTGTACGCATCATACACAAACATTGTCACCGCGAGCTGCGGTGATTGGAGGAGAGAGGCCAGAAGACGCTGCGGCGTGTGTGTGTGTGTGTGTGTGTGTGTGTGTGTGTGTGTACGTGTGTGTGTACGCATCATACACAAATATTGTCACCGCGAGTTGCGGTGATTGGAGGAGAGAGGCCAGAAGACGCGTGGCTCTTTTGGCCTCTCTTCATGCGCATGCGCACTGAGAGTGTGCGTCCATTCGGAAGCTCTCGGGGCTCGCTGGGACAGCCATTTTGGGTTAGGAGATGAGCACAGGGAGCTCTCTTGTAGCCTACCGTATTTTCGCTGACCCATTGAGCCAGCGCTATTCTCATTCGGGGGTCACTACATTTGATACAGAATGGGGGAGGCAGCGTGTTGCGTTCGTCTCCGTGCCGCACAAACCACTCGCCACGACTGAGTGTCTTTAAGTAAGACACCACCAACGCCATTAAATAATACGGAAGTTGCGCAATCCTTACACCTCAAAGGTGTCTTTTGACCAGCGGGAAACAGAATTAGAAGTGCCGGCTTCATCTCTTGACGAAGGGTGAGGGCAGGGGAGCATGCTGAGGGACATCAAGACGATATGACTCAAACAAGCTTCGCATGAAATACCTACGCACATTTTTCACTTTTTTTTCCCCCCTCTTTCTCAATCTCTATCTATCTCGTGCTGCTCATTCTCCGGGACGACGTAGTCTGCAAGTGCTCAATCAAAGGGAGGTAATTTGGCATAGACAATCTTCGCAATCTTTGTTGGGCTCGCTTCACCCTCCCCTCCCCCCTTCCCAATCAGCTGAGGCAAAATATATTGAGCCCAAGATCGGGGTGGAATTCGCCATTGATAACCTCAATAAATCCCATTTACTGTGCAGACCGCATTCTAGGCCCATTGTAGGCTACAACCATAAAATATGCACTTATACATAAACTGTATTGGTGGACACATTTTCTTTTTCTCTTAAAATTACAACCTTCTCTATCTCTATCTATCTCTCTCTCTCTCTCTCTCTCTCTTTCTGTTAAGCCTTTCTGCTCCAATGAATCAAATATACACAAATTTCACAAACATACCAATGGACATGGGATTAATCTGGTAAGCAAAGGGTTAAAGGTAAATATTCAATTCTCCAAGGATCAGAAATCACTTCTATTTACTGACAAAAGAGATTGATCCCATGTGCCCTCACCCTTCCCCTCCCATCTCCCACCCCAACACACCATGATCCAATTCACAATTTGCCCCATTACCTTGTGCCCGCACTGTGAAGAAGCTAGACAGGAGTTTGTAGGGATCAAGGGAGAGTTGGGAAGAAGAATTTATACCTGACAGATAAAGGTAGAATTGGAGGGGTGAAGATGTAGATTTGCAACCAGGGGCCCATTGCATAAAAGGTACTATTATGATAACTTTGTCTTCCAATGGTAACTACCATGGCAACAATAGTCAACAGCCAATCAAAATCAAGAATTCCATGGAAGTTACCATTGGATGGCAAAGTTACCATAATATTAACTTTTATGCAACAGGGCCCTGATGTTGAGAACATATACATTAGTTGGTTTATGAAGCTTCGATTATCTTGTGAGCTGGCTTGCTCTATTTTATTGCTTGTTTCTCCTGGAGGCACACACAGTCAGTTATTAATTATTGTATCACTGTATCATATGTATTTTTTTCTTCTTCTTTTGTTACTGTTATGCTGGTTTTGCTTATGTTATTGTGTTTTTTAGTCTTTTTGTATGAATAGCACCACTATGCGCTTAGAAACACCAGTATGAAGCGCCATATAAATGCAATTACTATTATTATTTATATTTCTTGTATCAAAGTAGTAGATTTCATATCTAACAATGTATTAAATGTCTGTTTACATTATGTAAACAGAAATGTATATCTGCCCGTCTACACTTATATTTGTATATACAATGCATAAGTATTTACATACATATAGCACCCACACACAAAAAAACATTGTACACTGTACATACACATATATAAACCATCAACCATGGTACAGAGGGATAAAGGAGAAGAAACATGCTGGGGGGGGGGGGCAAGTTGGGGGGGGGGGGGGGGGCTACAAAGCCGAGAGGTTAATCGAGGGTAAAAGTGAGAGTTATTGATGGAATTGTCAAATTTCATTTTTGACTATAAACATCTTTTCTCTGTACCGACACTCCCCTGTCTCACTCCCCGACATAAACTGCAATCATTGCTAACCACAAGGATGATACTCCGCATCGATTGATAGACCAAACCAGAGAGGTCTCACCTCCGTGACCAAACTGAATTCTCACAGGCTTGGAGGTGCGTCCGGTTTAAACCTTGAAACAAGTAACCCCACCCCCCCCCCTTTCCAAAAAAAAAAAAAAATGGCAGGGGCCACATCATGTAGCAACCAACGACCAATCAGAGGACATTTTGAGCTAAAGACCGTCAGCTTTTTTGTCATTCTTTTTTTTTCAAGTTTTTTTTTCGATGAAATGTATTGTGCAATATTTATGTAGTTGTGATTTCTGTTGCTGTTGTATGTATTACAAATCTAATGTCACTGTGTATATTTAGGTGATCCGAGTATCCTCTCGGATCACCTTCTGTATCTGTACGGATTCTTTGTTCTTCTTCTTCTTCTTCTTTCTTTATTTCTGGACAAAAGTTGTGTATCTACGTACTCAGAAAGTACCCAGAGTATCAACTTAAAACTCATACCATATATGTATCATGTCCCGAAGACGAAAAATTTTATAAAATCATAGTGATCAGTCGACCGTGACGTCACTATGACGTCATTATATGAAAACATATTTTCATGCATATCTCATTAATAGAATAGAGTTCTTCAATGAAATTTACGTCACATATATTTTAAGTCAAGCGGATTCTACTCATATTGTCAAAATTCATATTTATCCTAGAACGCGCGCGTACGCGCGCGTTGAAATATTTGTATGCTCCAATCGAACTCCAAATTATTTTGCATACGTTTCAGACCATTTGGAGCATTTTTTGAAAAATTAAAAAAATTGGACGGACGCGTACGCGCGCGCACATATACGCACGCACAGCTCATATGCAATAGAAATTTTCAATTTTTTTACACTTATCGGATGCCTGAAATGTCAACGAATATTTCTACCAAGTTTCAAGTCAATCCGACTCAATATGACGTCATACGGGCCCGTCAAAGTTGAAATTCCGCGCGCGCGTCAATGGTGAAATACAGTGCAACAATGCCAAAAAACCGCCAATTTTAAATCCGATATTACTCGTCAGGATGGACGGTGACCCTCCATTTTCTTTTTATATTCTGAAAGCTGATGAGTTGTACATATCATTTCATGGGTTGGCGATGCTGAAAAAATGATGAAAAGATATCAAATTTCTTAATAAAGTAAAAAAAGTAAATTTTCAAAATGACGTCATCAAATTTCAAGTTCATTCGAGCGTATGTCACTAGTCCTTTGTCAATTTTCACCCAGATTTCAGTATGATGTAGCTTATTTAATGTTCTTTCAAACATGAAATTACAATATTTTGATTGGATAACGGTATCACCTCGTAAAAATGGATTAAAAGTAATCTTGTCAAATTTGACCAGTTTACGTGTTATCTCTATGGGAGTGCAGTTTTTCTGGAAATGAAAATTGACATGACTATCTTTATCGAGCACTAGCTCACTTAAGCTTCGGTAAATTTCTCCCAGATTTTAATATGTTGTAGCTGAGACTTTACACTACCGTAAGTGTGCCCTTTGTTTTTTCATATGATGTCGGAATCACGTCAAAAAATTGGGTTGAAATTCAGGCTTATCTTCGATGTATTGAGATATTTCTTTCTTTCTGCAACTTTCTTTGCAATAACTCAAGAAAAACGGCCTCTATCACTTCCATATTTTGCACATGTTTAGTTCATGTCACGTACATTATTTCATAAAATAACAACTACTTGATCGGACACCATCTTGGGTATGTAAAGTAGGGTCAAAGGTCATAAGTGTTTCACCCTGTATCTTAGTGAATACATGTCCTTTCTTTCCCATATTTTGCACACGCAAAGACCATGTTACAAGAATTATTTCACAAAATAACCACTTTTTACTCAGATGCCATCTTGTCGTTGCAAATTGAGGTCAAAGGTCATATGTACTTCTTTTTGTATCTTCGTTATGACGTGTTATCTCTATGGGAGGGAATTTTTAGGTGATCCGAGTATCCTCTCGGATCACCTTCTGTATCTGTACGGATTCTTTGTTCTTCTTCTTCTTCTTCTTTCTTTATTTCTGGACAAAAGTTGTGTATCTACGTACTCAGAAAGTTCTCACAGTATCAATTTCAAACTCATACCATATATGTATCATGTCCCGAAGACGAAAAATTTTATAAAATCATAGTGATCAGTCGACCGTGACGTCACTATGACGTCATTATATGAAAACATATTTTCATGCATATCTCATTAATAGAATAGAATTCTTCAATGAAATTTACGTCACATATATTTTAAGTCAAGCGGATTCTACTCATATTGTCAAAATTCATATTTATCCTAGAACGCGCGCGTACGCGCGCGTTGAAATATTTGTATGCTCCAATCGAACTCCAAATTATTTTGCATACGTTTCAGACCATTTGGAGCATTTTTTTAAAAATTAAAAAAATTGGACGGACGCGTACGCGCGCGCACAAATACGCACGCACAGCTCATATGCAATAGAAATTTTCAATTTTTTTACACTTATCGGATGCCTGAAATGTCAACGAATATTTCTACCAAGTTTCAAGTCAATCCGACTCAATATGACGTCATACGGGCCCGTCAAAGTTGAAATTCCGCGCGCGCGTCAATGGCGAAATACAGTGCAACAATGCCAAAAAACCGCCAATTTTAAATCCGATATTACTCGTCAGGATGGACGGTGACCCTCCATTTTCTTTTTATATTCTGAAAGCTGATGAGTTGTACATATCATTTCATGGGTTGGCGATGCTGAAAAAATGATGAAAAGATATCAAATTTCTTAATAAAGTAAAAAAAGTAAATTTTCAAAATGACGTCATCAAATTTCAAGTTCATTCGAGCGTATGTCACTAGTCCTTTGTCAATTTTCACCCAGATTTCAGTATGATGTAGCTTATTTAATGTTCTTTCAAACATAAAATTACAATATTTTGATTGGATAACGGTATCACCTCGTAAAAATGGATTAAAAGTAATCTTGTCAAATTTGACCAGTTTACGTGTTATCTCTATGGGAGTGCAGTTTTTCTGGAAATGAAAATTGACATGACTATCTTTATCGAGCACTAGCTCACTTAAGCTTCGGTAAATTTCTCCCAGATTTTAATATGTTGTAGCTGAGACTTTACGCTACCGTAAGTGTGCCCTTTGTTTTTTCATACGATGTCGGAATCACGTCAAAAAATTGGGTTGAAATTCAGGCTTATCTTCGATGTATTGAGATATTTCTTTCTTTCTGCAACTTTCTTCGCAATAACTCAAGAAAAACGGCCTCTATCACTTCCATATTTTGCACATGTTTAGTTCATGTCACGTACATTATTTCATAAAATAACAACTACTTGATCGGACACCATCTTGGGTATGTAAAGTAGGGTCAAAGGTCATAAGTGTTTCACCCTGTATCTTAGTGAATACATGTCCTTTCTTTCCCATATTTTGCACACGCAAAGACCATGTTACAAGAATTATTTCACAAAATAACCACTTTTTACTCAGATGCCATCTTGTCGTTGCAAATTGAGGTCAAAGGTCATATGTACTTCTTTTTGTATCTTCGTTATGACGTGTTATCTCTATGGGAGGGAATTTTTTTAAATGTGAAAATTGACATGATTGTCTTTATCGAGCACTAGCTCACTTACCCTTCGGTGAATTTCTCCCAGATTTTAATATGTTGTAGCTGAGACTTTGCGCTATCGTTTTATTTGATTTGTTTTTTCATACGATGTCGGGATTACGATAAAAAATTGGTTGAAATTAAAGCTTATCTTCTATGTATTGAGATATTTCTTTCTTTCTGCAACTCTCTTTGCAATAACTCAAGAAAAACACGCCCTATCACCCCCATATTTTGCACATGTTTAGTTCATGTCTCGTACATTATTTCATAAAATAACAACTACTAGATCAGACAACATCTTGGGTATGTAAATTAGGGTCAAAGGTCATAAATGTTTCATCTTGTATCTTAGTGAATACCTGTCCTATCTTTCCCATATTTTCCACACGTATAGACGATGTCGCGAGAATCATTTCACAAAATAACCACTATTTCATCAGATGCAATCTTGGGAGTGCAAAGGTGGGTCAAAGGTCATATGTATTCATTGCTGTATCTTCGTTATTCAGTGTATACAGAATTTGGTACCAAAGATGGCAGATATGACTCCCTTTTCTAAATGAGAATGCAAACATCACACGGCCAATGTCTCTAAACACAGATGAAACTTGTATGGTCATGCCTATTGCGATCAGGACTCGAATCATTGATAAAAAAAAATCGGATCACCTTAATTTGTCAGTGATGACAAATTACAATCTCTAGTTTGTATGTGGTCTTGTATACTGAGTGATTACCGTACTGTTTGTAACACTTACGCACTCTGCACAAATGTCCAAAAACAAATTTTATGTATATTTTTACATGACAATAAAATACTTTGAACTTTGAACTTCTAAGCAGGTCATTTACTTTAAGACAGAGACCAGGCAGAGAAGAAATGAGGATGAGCTGGAAGAGGTCAAGAGATAAAAGAAACATCCAGAAATTTATACAATGTACAATCATCAGGTAAGTGTATGTGTACATGGGAGCTTATCATTCATGACAAATACCACTTAAGGTAGGAAAAAGACATGCTTATCCACCATGGGCTAGTTCACACATTGCTAATCATTCATGATAAGACTCAAAAAGTTGTTATCGACCAGCGCTACTCAATGCCTAACTAGAGTCAGAAGTCTCAGTGTGTGGGTGGTGATGTGGCTGCAACGTAGGTGTGTGCACAGCGGAAAACACAAGTTTCAAAGGAAAATCTGATTCTTACTTGTGACGCAGACAGTACAGCTAGGGCTGAAGGCATGAAGAATGGCAGCAAATCATATACAGGATTTTTATCTCATGAAATATACACTCAACTGCACATGTCACATAGACATTAGGCCGCCGTATATGCCATCATCTATCTGGGCTGCTCATCTGAGCTTTCTCGTTCATTTTCAAGCAAAAAAACATAAAATCTGCAATGGTACAGCATCACGTTCATCATTAGAATCTTTTCCCCTGTTAAAAATCCTCATTCTAATTTGTGCAGAAAACTGTTGTTTTTGTTTTGTTTTGTTTTGTTTACTTCCATTCACTCATTCAGCAAATGGTTAATTAGTTATGTGCATCAGAAATTGTTCAAGAATGGAAATGCGTGTTTTATTGCTTTTCTGGGGGAGGGAGATAATGGCCATGTCTCTCTTTCTACTTCATTGATGTTGTTTTTTGTGTATGAACCATCACAACATTACTGTGACAAAATAACTGAAAATCAAACTCTGACTAGGTTGACAAAATCAGAAATGTGAAAATTGCTCACAAATCTTGAATTTGCTATCTTAACTACCTTCTTTCAGCATTCCACTGTCTTCAAATCTTATGCTATGCAAAGTTTCTATTTCCCGGTGCATTGATATATTACAATGCTGTTTTGAATTGACCTCTCATGTTTCAATGTTTAATTTCCTACATGCTCAACTCCAACCAATCTTTCACAGAGCTCTGCTTTACATATCTGCAGGCAAGCTTTTCTCACTGGTTTTATGTCAGGATATTGAAAAAAATAAATAAAGTGGGGCAAATCTAGCATCCACTGGAAAGGTTAAAGTCTGGAAAAAGTGACGACACCACAAATCAGAACTTCAATGTAGGGCATCTTCGTCAACCCTTTGTGGTGATCTCCACTCACAAAGTTTCAAACAGCAGTCAAGCAGTGCAGGTTACATCAGTCGTTCGAACCCGAACCTCTGCCCCTCCATCAGTCTGAGGCTCGGATCATCCTGATTTGCTAATGGGGAGTTCGCCACTCTCTTTGGAGACGAGAGATTAGGCAGACGTTGGGACGACAGGTGAGAGAGATAGGCCTACACACGCAAGCAAAAGATACCAAGATTCCCCGCAAAGTTGGATGACATCAGAAGGTGTGAGAACGAGGGTAAAGGGGACAAGCCAAAGAGGAGGACCAATTTTTAGATCAACAAAATGGAGATAGATGTAGAGACATACAGTAGATCAGGAAACAAAGGAAAAGGAGTGACACATACAATGTATGATGAATACTGTAAAGCGAAAAATTTTCGCATGCATGAAACTTTCGTAAATTTTGTGAGGAGCAAAGATTCATGGAAGTGTTTGTCTAAACAATGCATTGCTGACCAGTGGGTGATTCGCAAAAATTTCATGCAACAACAACAACAACAACAACAACAAACTGTTGCCTCCAATTTGCGAAAGTTTCATGCCACAAATGTTTTTGGTTTTACAGTATGCGTTGGAGACAAGCACAAATGACCCATCATCACACATGCCTTACAAAGTCACCAACATCAATTTCTAGACAGTAGCATCTTCAAATTCTCTGGACTTCCATAGGCACGGGGAGATGGCCAACTTCTGAAATTTTTATCACAGAAGCAGAAAGAAAGCCAAGCAACAGATTAACAAAGTTTTTAAAAGAAAGAAAAAAAAAAAGAAGTTTAGATGCAGTCAGGCATTCTGTACTCTGGGCATTGAAACAAAATACTTTTTAGTACTTTAATTCAAAACACCACAGTAGCGAGCTTTATGAATAATATATTATTAGAAACTTTTGAATTTCAAAACATTTTCACTCTTTCAAATTTGGACAGGAGTTAGTTAAGATATCAAACATTTGATTTTTAAATGAGTATCAACTTTCTGATATTTCTGCCTATCACCTTTGATTTGCTTTTTTTCTCAACTCAAACATCTGTGATTTTAAGGGGTTATTGTGGTGGTAGTCATTTGTGCTTACAAACAAGCAAATTGAAGGACCTATCCAGACAGACAAAATAGATAGACACACTGTTAAAAGTTTGATCCACAAGAAGACATACAAATGGACACATACTGAGAAACAGGTAGACAGACATACAGACAGACGAAAAGGATAGATCATAAGCACTGTAGGTGATTGTCAGGTGCACAAATGGACAGAGAGACAGAAATACATTTGAACCAGGAAAGAAAAATTTGCATATATGGACATACGCAATAAGATTGCCTGCCATTATCGCTTGCTGTATACCATTCAGCCAGATGGTCAGTAGAGGCTATTTGTTAGCCCTGACTTTAATGGTCAAGGTGAGATGTGATTGCCCATCTTTATTCTGGTCAGTCACAAATGCACCTAACCTGCAGTCTGTGGTCACTCCGTGAGTGAAGACCATCTGGTCAGCTTTTAACATCCCAGCTGAGGGTATAATGATTATGAGCAGAACTTCCTTCTCTCTATATGCGTACTAGTATATCTTTATTAATGTGTCTCCTTAGCTGTCTATCTCATACTCTCTCATCTCTTTTCTCTCATTTTACATATTTCTATCGTGTTCCTCTCTCACACATTACTTCTCTCTCTCACTCACTAATCGCTGCTTTTGTCCCTATTCATTTACTTTGTGACTTCACATAAGCCAGAGCGGAACACCACTTTATAATCATCTTTCAGCATTTCCATGTGTGACGATGTTGTACAAATTGCACATTGGATTTCAGATGCATAATGATTATAGATATTCCTTCTTTAATCTGAACAGTATGCCTGTGTTTGTACCAGCCAAGAGATAAATGCTAGCATTAAATAACAGTGAACCCCAGCCATGGGTTCATCACTACATTAACCGCCATTCCTTGTCAAGCAACAGCGTGTCTCACTTGTGAGCAGCATCGCGGGGCTGACGACACAAAATTTATGCCATGGCATGGTTTCTTGCTTCCGTCTGATTACCAGCACATATTGGGGGAAGTGATTTTTCAACAGGGTCGGGTTTGCGAGACTTGCGAAACCGGTTTATACACTATCATACCTGCACAGAAAAATATATGGAACATGAAGTGGATGTTTTTATAGATCCTGCGGATATCATATATATTTTTTTTCTTCTTACTTATCTCTCTAAGCATACTATAGAGTACTTTGACATATTCCTATCCAAACTGGACACTTGACAAATGAGAGTTTTGCACCTTTCACTTCTGCTGGCATCTCAACTTGATATAACTTTCTCAAAAGCCACTGCATATCATTCATGGGTTATTCAATTGCCTGATCCGTCATCCATGATGCCAGTTTCTGCCAGAACATAAATCTTGGAGTATCACCATCAGCAGTCGCTGCTAGGGGAGAGGGTTGGCAGTGTCCTACTTTAGGTGCTTTCACACATGCCAAGTTGTCATATACTCCTATCACGTATAGATATATGATGTTCTCATTTGAGATCAAACAGACACAGTAGTTATGTTCAAATTGCAATCCTTAACCTCGAGGATAAGCTATAACTTTGAAGATAAGCTCTGTGGGGTGCCAAGTGTCACACGGTCAATTTCATTATGAAATCAGTCATTTCATGAATGAAGTGGCCATTTCATCATGAGATCAATCATTTCATCAACGAAAATGACTAATTTCAAAACAAAATAGACCATGTGACACTTGGAGCATCACCATCAGCCATAGCTGCTATAGGGGAGGGAGTTCATGGTATCATACTTCGGGCGCTTTCAGACATGTCGAGTTGTCATGTGTTCCTAACACATAGGCCTACACTGTGTATGGATACACAACATTGTCATTTTAGACTATTCAGACACAATGTCTCTTTGTATACGTAAATCATATGGCAGCATTCAGACCTCTCGCACCGTCACGTTTCACAAGAAGCTCATGAATATGCACAAGTCTCCCTCTTGTACAGTACGAACTGCGCAAGCTTTGCACATTGTGCTCATACTCTGCATTGGATTCATCTAGTAATTTGCAAATAATCGCCGCCTACTCATACGTCGTACGGATATGAGAGCATTGAGACACAACTCCATGTCCCAGGAATATATGATACTTAAACGAAACAATACCAATACCAGCATTTTGATATACAGTGCACATCTATCCATTATATTAATATATGGGCATTCAGACACATGAAAACATTCTGCACCCGTAAAGTCTCACACAAATGCAATGTATATCTTCATGAGAACTCGCTAGTTTCAAAGGGGAGAGGGTTAGCTTGTACAATGATTTGCTTTACTTCCTCTGCCAGGTTTTAAAAAGATGAACCCATGACCTTCAATGAGACTGGTCATATATCCTGCACCACATGAAGAATTGATACAGTATAACAACTTCAAATCTAACTTTAAAAAAAAATCATATGTGCCAACCTACTTCAACAAACCATATGACCACACACCCTTGTGGTGTGGCAAAATGTCTAATGCTACTGGGGGAAGGACATCATTTAGACAAGAATTTTTTATTCACTGAAATTAAAAAAACCACTTAGTTCTGCACAAAGAAAATCAATAGCCACAGACCATAATCTTCTTTATCTTGTCAGTCAAGTGGGCAGGAAAATGTTTGATCTGCCAGGCCTCTTGCCTACTTTTATATATTCCTGGATTTCATAGTTACACAGTTATTACCGTTAAAGAAAAAATATAAAGGTGGCAAAAACAAAAAAAAAACACCCATTCAATCTCTCTACTTCAGCTTTCCTTTTCTTTCTTTATCTTGGTTATAAAATCTTATTGGACTCTCTCTTGGTCCAAACATCATCATCTACTAACACATCTAAACCTCAGTCATACACCTTTGAACTCTGAGCTACATATCACTCACATCTACAATCTTTCCCTTCGTCTGGCCCTGAACACTCTATCAAACATTCAAGTAGCTGTCCACTAAATATATTCACAAGTTTCGGAGGACCCCTCAAAGAAGTTCCTCAACCAATCCCAGAGTTGAATTGTTTGAAAACTCTATAAAACATTAAGACAGCTGTCCAGTAAATATGTTCACAAGTGTTGGAGGACTCCCTGTAGAAGTTCTACAACCACTCCTGGAGTTGAATCCGTCTGCAAACTATATGAAACTTTAAAAGCAGCTGTCCACTAAATATGTTCACAGGCTTTGGAGGACTCCCCAAAGAAGTCCCACAGCCGCTCTTGGACATGAGTTGTCTGAAAACTCTATCAAACATTAATTAAAATAGCTGTCCACTAAATATGTTCACAAGTTTTTGAGGGGTCCAACAGGAACTCATGAGACAGTTTCAGAAGCAGAAGGACTTAAGATCCTTGGACTTCTTCCCTTTCTCAGTCTCAATTGGACAGCAGGAGCAGGTCGACCATCAACGACAGATTAATCAGCACTATTAGAGGTCTGAGGTACAGCACTTCTATAAGGCAACATCGAAAATTATTTACATGTTGAGACACCACGAGGTGTGGGTCTCCTTAAGGCTGATCAATTCTGTATCATTTCTGTCTTCAGCGGGCAGTGAGGTTAAAATACTTAAACATGAATGGCCACAATGTCAGTGCCTCAATTTAATTTAGCAGCGATAACGACTACATGATCAGCTCTTTCAGTATGTCCATTAACCCCTTCATGCAGAGTTCATCTTGCTCTCTAATACTTTTTGATCACGGAAGATGGCTTGCTCTAGGAGAGCATTAAAACTTTCCAAGCTAGAGAATTTAAATCCAGCAGGTACTTCAGCTTGCAAGTTCAGCTCCAATACCACAATGCAATCCAGGCTTATTGTAGCCTGAGATAGAGTAAACGTTGTAATTAACCCCCATCAGTTTGCACTCATAATGGACATGTCAGGAGTAAAGCATGTGATACTTAAAATACCTTGCATATTTCCAAATCAATTAGATTGTAAATTACCTATAACTTTTTACTACTTTACACAAGTTTTAGCTTTAAGTTTATAGTTTGTCTGTACATAGCAGTGTGCTTGAAAAGAACCAGTAGACATTTCAGCTAAGTGAAAGCTTGACAGTAACTTTGAGAAGTCACAACACACACTTCATTTTCACTTCCAAATAAGTATGATCGCATTCATTAATGGCAGCTGCTTATAAAGCACCAAAATGCAGTAGAGCAAACTACCAGTGGATCTGACAGTGTAGTCCCATATGTAGGACTGGGCCATTGTGAGGACACAGTTCTTGACCAAGAAGCATGGGTGATGACCATTATTCCAAAGGATCAATCATTTGAAAATTAGATAAGGTGCATTATCCAAAATGTCATTAATAAGAAACACACATATTCCCTTGACCTAGATGTCTGGTTAATCTGGCAAATGACTATGGGTTCATCAACCCAAACATTTGTGGCATTATTCCAAAGGTCCACTATTCCTAAGGTTCATTAATTACAAATGAAATCAAAGAGTTGAAGAAGCATCCATTCTCATTTTCTCCTGATTTTATAATCATCATACAGGCAAATATACCACACATATAAGATTATGGCTGACAGCAATGGAACTGTGGAATCCTTAGTTTGGTATTAGCATATACTAAAAAAAAGATACAAATCAGGACATGAAAAAAAAAGGAAAATAAGAATCAAATACAAAAAAAAAAAAAAAACACCTGTGTCAAAACAAAACAAAAGCTACTGGTGCATACAAAACTCATAACTATATGCCTTCAATCTAAATTACATGTCTGGCGCAATATCAACTCTGCCAAATGTACATAATGTACAGTGTGTCAAATACCTGCTTTCACAATGCTAAATGCACTATGTTTAGGGTCTCGAAAATTATCTTAAAGAAATAAAATCATCAAGCTATAAATATAGAGAAATCTAGATGATTTACTCACAATTTAAGTTCCGGTCAAAGATTTCTGTTCACAGGTATCCCTATGGTGCTGTTACCAAAGTCCTTAAGTATATTCTCAAACCACAAATAACTTGCTTTTTCTTGCAAATTCTATGATGTACACGGATAGTCCTCTGTACACACATCTCACATGCCAGCAGAATGTATACAATGGCTTGTGTTTGTAAAAACGGCCATCAACTTTATGAGTCTTCATCTTATCTGATTATAAGCACAGAGGGTCATTTACATGCCAACCTTTATACCCTTAAATGGGCATTAATTAATGATACAGTACCTGACTTGTGGACTGTGTCTGGACATGTGCCTTTATAAGAAGTATATAGTGTATCATATGTGTATGTTTCTGTGTGTGAGTATATCTCACTTATACATTGTCCTTTTTATTTAACAGGTCAATTTGTATTGGGTGGGAGGGAACCTTCTGTAAATCCTATAAGAGCACATGATACAATTGCAGTACAGGTACACCATAGCAGGTAGCTGGTTATGAGATTCTTTACCAACTTTTACCTTCACCCATTTCCAAGCAGATTGCTGGTTGTGATTATTCGCTGAGGGTTTTTTGTTTTGTTTTGTTTTGTTTTTTGTTGTCAATGTTTTGGTGGTTTTTTTTTTCAAATACTTGTAAGAACAGCAAAGGGAAGCATATGGTATACACTGTAGAGACTAGATTTGTAATGTATCTTTGCGAGACAGTTAACACTGTCCAATCATAGCTACTTGTATTACTGCTAAAAATTGCCCAAGAATATGTGAACTGAAGCAGCAAAAGGATATTTTCATATCATCAGAAGTTACCTTGGGAGGGGGGCTAAAATTACTCCCCCAACCAAGTTGAACTAGGGTTTAAAACTATGAAAACCTGGAGGGGGAAGTAATGTTTCTCTTCACAAAGGATAAAATTAATGCATATATCACTTCTCTCATTCTTCATTACAACACCACACTACACACTTTTCCACACTGTTGACAAAACATCTTTAAATTTTTGCTATTGTTGTAATGATGATGACTCCCTAATTTTGAGTTTGTGTGTGACAGTAGCCCAAGCCTTTCTGCAGCAGACCTAAAATAGCTTGAGGCACAGTAAAGACAGACAGTACATCTCTTTTGACCAGAAAAAAAAGAAGGAAATGTGATTACTACATCAGGGAGATAGACGCATCACCCAAGACAAGTAAAGACTGTTTCATGCCCGAAACAGTTTTTCTTTTCTCTTAAAACATCTGATGTAGTGCAGCAAGAACACATCCTGACAATTATCATTCACAGTGACTGCACTTACCTGTTTTCAGAAAATCCCAGCATAAATCAATCAAGCAGAAACATCATCGTCAGGGGCATCACATCAAGAAAGCACCATATGAAAGAGAAAAAGAGAAGTTAAGATGAAAGAAATATGATTAATATTGATATCTAAATATACAGCAAATATAAATTTTTTGACATCACTTTCAACATCTTCAAGACCCAAGCATTTACGGTCACATTTTTGCAGTATACCTTCACATTTATTTCATGATGGTATTAATCAAGACATTATATTTATTGTATACAAGTAAGAATCATACACAAAAACATTGCTTTCACACAAAAACCAAAGGATGGACAATATCATTGTTATGGTGCCATCCAGCAATATTTGTGCTGGGATTTTTTAATGCACACTGTCTTGCACATTGTAAAAATTGTAGACATATTCACTGTCACAGTGTTTTGTCAGTCACATGAGAAACCTAGATCCCTTGTGGACTCACATAGACAAAGTATAAATCAACACAAAGTTTGTGTCTTGTTGCACAAGGCTGGGTTCACATAGGAGTACACTATCAATTCAATTCAATTCAATTCAATTCAAAGTTTATTTCATTTTCCGACATAACATATGTTTCACTTCTTTTGATAACAGAGAACAAGGTAAATAGAACATAGTGAAATGAAAAGACTGTACAATAATTGAGGACCTTTAGTAATCATACATTGTACAGTAAAAAAGAAACAGAAGTGATCGAAATGAAGTACATGTATACCGTGCGAAAAATGGAGGGACCCACTAAAAAGACAGAGCTTGTAGTGTGTGGGCCCCTCTGGAGAAGAACATTGATGGAATCGAATCATCGTAGATACAAAAGATAACAAAGTGGAAGAAGTCTGGATACAAAAGATGATAAAGTGGAAGAAGTCTGGAAGCCCACTAAAAATTAGATTACCATATATACACTTTCATAGACGCGAACAAACATGAAACAGGACTAGACAACGAGACAACTACTGAAAACAAGAGACCCGCGGGTCTAGCGCTCACCTGAGTATCGCAAGTTCACCTTTCACGCAATCACTAATCTAAATTATTCACAGCTCTACCAAAATTTGACCAGGCATTCTCAAGTAGAAGATGAAAATGTACAATAAGGGCCCAAATTTTTACAGATTCCTTAATTTGGGGGGATTGGAGCCCCCTGGGGCCCTCTGGGTGGGGCATGGTGCTCATTTTGATAAATTGAGATCCTGACCCCCTCGGGATGCTACCTGCCAAGTTTGATGAAAATCCGTCACGAGGTGTTCAGGAAGAGAAGATGAAAATGTACAATTCAGGCCCCCATTTGGACCTTCCCAACCACCCCCCCCCCCACCCCTGCCCCCAAGAGGGGCACCCCTGGATCTCCTATGAACAAACTTGAAACTACAGTCATTAATGTACTCACTCGTAGTATTATCTTAGCTCTATAACTTCTGATTCTAGAGAAGATTTTTAAAGATTCCTTCATTTTGGGGGTGTGGGCCCCCCTGGGGCCCCCTGGGTGGGGCATGGTGCCCATTTTAACAAATTGAGATCCTAACCCCTTAGGGATGCTACCTGCCAAGTTTGGTGAAAATGGGTCATGGGGTTCTCAAGAAGAAGATAAAAATGTACAATTTAGGCCCCATTAGGACCCCTCCTCACCCCCCTCCCCTGGGTCCCAGGGGGGGGGGGGCACCCCTGATTCTGCCATGAACAAACTTGAAACTATAGTCATTAATGTACTCACTCATAGTATTAACTTAGCTCTATCACTTCTGGTTCTAGAGAAGAAGATTTTTACAGATTCCTTAATTTTGGGGGGGTTTGGGCCCCATGGGGGCCCCCTGGGTGGGGCATGGTGCCCATTTTAAGAAATTGAGTTCCTAACCCCCTACAGATGCTACCTGCCAAGTTTGGTGAAAATGGGTCATGGGGTTCTTAAGAAGAAGATGAAAATGTACAATTTAGGCCCCATTAGAACCCCTCCCCACCCCCCTCCCCTGGGTCCCAAGGGGGGCACCCCTGATTCTGCCATGAACAAACTTGAAACTACAGTCATCAATGTACTAACCCATAGTATTAACTTAGCTCTATCACTTCTGGTTCTAGAGAAGAAGATTTTTACAGATTCCTTAATTTTGGGGGTTTGGGCCCCATGGGGGCCCCCTGGGTGGGGCATGGCACCCATTTTAACAAATTGAGATCCTAACCCCTTAGGGATACTACCTGCCAAGTTTGGTGAAAATGGGTCATGGGGTTCTCAAGAAGAAGATAAAAATGTACAATTTAGGCCCCATTAGGACCCCTCCTCACCCCCCTCCCCTGGGTCCCAGGGGGGGGGGGGCACCCCTGATTCTGCCATGAACAAACTTGAAACTACAGTCATTAATGTACTCACTCATAGTATTAACTTAGCTCTATCACTTCTGGTTCTAGAGAAGAAGATTTTTACAGATTCCTTAATTTTGGGGGGTTTGGGCCCCATGGGGGCCCCCTGGGTGGGGCATGGTGCCCATTTTAAGAAATTGAGTTCCTAACCCCCTACAGATGCTACCTGCCAAGTTTGGTGAAAATGGGTCATGGGGTACTTAAGAAGAAGATGAGAAAATGTACAATTTAGGCCCCATTAGAACCCCTCCCCACCCCCCCTCCCCTGGGTCCCAAGGGGGGCACCCCTGATTCTGCCATGAACAAACTTGAAACTACAGTCATCAATGTACTAACCCATAGTATTAACTTAGCTCTATCACTTCTGGTTCTAGAGAAGAAGATTTTTACAGATTCCTTAATTTTGGGGGGTTTGGGCCCCCTGGGGGCCCCCTGGGTGGGGCATGGTGCCCATTTTAACAAATTGAGTTCCTAACCCCCTAGGGATGCTACCTGCCAAGTTTGATGAAAATCGGTCTTGGGGTTTTCAAGAAGAAGATGAAAATGTAAAAAGTTTACGCACGACGCACGACGGACGACGCACGACGGACGACGGACGACGGACGACGGACGACGCACGACGCACGACGCACGACGCACGACGGACGCCGGACGAAGGGCGATCGCAATAGCTCACTTGAGCCTTTGGCTCAGGTGAGCTAAAAAAAGGTTGTACAAGACAAACGGAATGGACAAGACTGACAAACTGAAGACAAAATAGCAGACAAAAATGCACAACAGAAACAGAACAACAGAAACAGCGATCTTCGGCAGAAGCATGCCAAGAGAATAAGAGGATAGTTGTAGGGGAAAAGTAATATTTTGACGCCTGAAATAAGACAAGAAAATAGAAAATAGAGGGACGTATGAACAGGAGTCACATACGGAAAGTCAACTTCAAGACGCTATAGGCAAAATGGCATAGGTGACAACATTGCGAGCATCCAGGAAAAAGATACCATTAATTCTTTGAAGAGGGGACAAAGTGAGCAGGTAAGTGTAACTGAGAAAAAAGGCCAAATGGTTAATTCGGTATTGTAGAGTCGTACGATTGCAATAAAAAAGACTTCAGTCTCCTCTTGAAAGAACATATGGATGGAGCGTTTTTTATGTCTTGATTCAAAGAATTCCAATAATTTGGGCCTACATAAATAAGTGTGTTTTTAGCAAAAATCGTTCTTAAAAGAGGTAAGTGAAATTCATTGGAACGCCTAGTAGGATATTCATGAAATGATTGATTTTTTAGGAACATAGAGTCAAAAATAGACGGAAGCAAGTTATTACAATACTTGTACATAAATTGCCCTAAATTAAACAAAAACAAATCTGCAATTTTTAAGAGCTTGTTGGAGGCAAACAACATATTTGTATGAGAACGTACAGGGGAATAACAGATAACACGTAGAGCTTTCTTTTGTAAGAGGAACACTCTCTCTAATAAATTCTGATGCGTGTTGCCCCAAACTAATATTCCATAATTAAGATGAGGCAATATTAACGACGAATATAGCATAAGTAATGATTTTTGTGGAATATGAAATTTCAATCTATTTACAATGCCTATATTACGTGAAATTATATTGCAGACATTATCAACATGTGATTTCCAGGAAAGTTTTTCATCCACAATGACACCCAAAAATTTGATATGTGAGACTCTTTGTAGATGAGAGTCATCTAATACTATATTTGTACTTAAACTATCAACAATATTACTAAAAAGCATATATTTTGTTTTTTGAGCATTGAGTGATAGCCTATTGGCCCTGACCCAATTTGTCACTTTTTTCAATTCAATGTTAATTTTATGAACGAGAAAATCAATATCATTATGGGCAAAAAATACATTAGTGTCATCTGCAAAATGAATAAAAGAGAGGTCGTCGGATACGCGACAAATATCATTGATATAAATAATAAACAATAACGGCCCTAAGAGACTTCCCTGTGGGACACCACATTTAACTTCTCTGACAACGGAATCATTGTTTTTAATTGTAACGAATTGTTTTCTATCAACTAAATAACTCTTGAACCACTCCAAGGCCTTCCCACGTATTCCATAATGCGATAACTTATAAAGTAAAATATCGTGATTGATAGTGTCGAAGGCCTTGGAGAAGTCCAAGAAAATACTAACTAGATGAGAATGGTTATCGATTGCGTGAACAACTCTATCAACAAAATGCAAAAGAGCATGCGTAGTACTATGTTTCTCACGAAAACCAAACTGAAAATTCGTAAAAACGTCGTGTACCTTCAAAAAATTGATCATTCTCTTGTAAATAAGTTTTTCTAAAACCTTAGACAATGACGATAATAATGAAATTGGGCGATAATTGCTGACTTCGAACTTATCGCCTGCCTTAAATATTGGGATTACTTTAGCTAATTTCATTTTATCAGGGAATACACCATTAAAAATTGACAGATTAAATATATGAGCAAGTGGATCAGCAATCGAGGAAATAACACCCTTAAGTATGAAATTATCTATCTCATCATAACCAGAACTTCGTTTATTTTCAAAAGAAGAAATTATATCAATAATTTCAAATCTGTTAGTTGGTATAAAAAATATGGAATCAGAATTACGCTGACCTAAAAATTCAGTAAAATGAGAATCTGTTGCAGGAATGTTTTGAGCATAATTTTCGCCTATTTTTGAAAAATAAGAATTAAAAATATTTGCAATATGAAGAGGATCATTAATCGATTCATCATTCAATTTAATTTTATCAATGTCAGAGTGTTTACTCGGAACATTCATGGCCTGTTTTAGGACTTTCCAAGTATTTTTCATATCAAACTTATATTTCGATAATTGCTTAAAGTAATATCTTTTCTTTTCAGAACGTAAAATCATTGTCAAAGTATTTTTATATAATGTATATCTATTCTTCGATCGCTCAGTTTTTTCCAAATTGTACTTGTAATACAAACGATTTTTCCTATTAATTGAACGAAGAATTGATCTGGAAATCCAAGGTAATCTAGGTGTCTTTTTATACTCTGTTCTATTTCTTTGTTTTGGGATTACATCATCTAAATGATGATTAAAAGTTTCCATAAAATTACAAAAGGATATATTAACATCATCGCTGCCAAATACTCCTGACCAGTCAGCATTCTCCAGGGCCACATCAAAACTAGCTAACTTTTCAGGTGAAACTCTACGTCTAAACAAAAGAGGTGAAATAGGTTTAATATTAGCTGGTGTTTTAAGACTAAAACAAGTCATTATTGGAAAATGATCAGTCATATCTGAAAGGATTATAAAAGAGTCAGGGAGGGGTAGAATATTACAAAACAAGTTGTCAATGAGGGTGGCAGAGCGATCTGTAACACGTGTGGGTTTAGAAATAAGAGGAAGAAAGGACGAGGACAGAAGTGTGTGAAGAAAATCACTAGAGATATTATCATGCTCAGACTTCAGCAAATCAATATTGAAATCACCGAGTAAAAAGCAATCCTTATTTCGGAAAACGTGTGAATTATCAAGATCTGAAAAATAAGTTAAAAAATCATTGGCGTTTGAATTAGGAGGTCTGTATATAATGCCTACCATAAGATTTCTACATCCTGGGATAAGAATTTCTATAAACAAAGATTCAACAACATTGTCCATTCTAGAAATATCTTCATGAACAATAGTATCAAAGGAACGTGATATGTACAATGCAACGCCCCCTCCATTCTTATCAAGCCTATTGTTAACAAACAAATTATAACCCTCAATTGCGAAATAATTTTCTGTATTGGAAGCTAACCATGTCTCACTTAATCCGATAACGGATAGCGACTGGCTTGCATCAGATTCTAATAGAAATTTTAAATCATCAAAATGTTTATTCAAACTCCTTATATTTAAATGTAACAAAGAAAACGTGTCCTCAGAAAAATTATGAATCATATCTTTGCATTGATTCACTGTAATATAATTGCACAACATATTTTGAGTGAAATCATTACTAAGATCATGAGGCAATTAATTTGCAGCTGTATTCAGGCTATCGGTAACAAAATCATCGTAAGGGGTGGTTCGTGTACTGGTTAACCCACTAACTGGGTCAGAATCTAAGCTTGTGTTCCTAAACAATTCAAAAAAATCATCGTTCGATACGGAATGAAATGGAGCATTCAGAAAATTAGCCATAATTAAAAATACGAGACGAATTTTTAAAAGTCTGCGTTATTAACAAAACTAGGATGTCGTGAATAAGTGGACGATACAAGAAAATACCCAGTCGCCGGGATGTGGCAAGACGCTGGAGTAATCTACGAACATGGGTGACGTCAAAATTATGATAAGCAGAAGATCGCTGAAGAGACGTAGAACGTGAAACGAGAAAGGGCTGAACAAGGTAAGTAAGAACACTATTCGGGTATATGTCTTTCAAAGGAGGAATTCTACCTTTAAAGCTATGAAGCAAACATAATAAAACGTCGATGCTGGATGACGTCAATGCTGATAATCATTAGGTACATCGAAAAATGAGAATGACAGAAAACAAAACTCTGTGACATGACATACAACACCTGGTGAATGATATCTGTTGAGATGTATCAGTGATGCCGCTACTGTCTGGCGTCCTATATCCTAGTGTCTCTAATCAGAATCTCTCTTGTCAAAAATCTTGCCAAACTACAGTTCAGTATCATTCAGGTGAGTGATATTTGTGGACTACATTATCAGTAGTGCCTCTAGAAATGACCGATAACAAGCAGCAATCTATGCTATACAGTATCTTATAGCTTTCTCTTTTTCTCTCTTCCTGCTTGTCTCTTTCTTTCATGTGTTTGTTACTTCTGTCAAGGAAGGAGGAGGTTAAGTGATCAGTGGTGCTGGTTTGTCTGTTTGCAAAATAACTCAAAAAGTTGTGAACAGATTTGAATGAAATATGGAGGAAAAGTCAATAATGACACACGGAACAGATGATCAAATTTTGGCAGTTACCTAGGAATTTTGATGGATTTTTGAAAAATTCTTTATCTTTTGGCACATAAGGTCAATGAACTTGGGAGTTCTGGAGGTTACATACATGCACTATTAAAAGTGCATGCTCTGCTGATGATGTAAACAAAAAGATGGCTGACTTGGCAGAGGTCTGCAATCTCCGAGTGCTTTTCTAGTTTGTTTTGTTTTTGATTATTTCTTTATTTACCATAGTTCCTATTCAGAATTTAAGTGGGAACAAAACACATTTAGCCATAATAGAGCGTGTTTCTACTGAGCGACGAAAATTCGAGGTGATACCAGCCGATGTGTGGTGGTACCGGCCGATGCCGGCCGATACCGGCCGATGTGTGGTGACACCTCGAATTTTTCCTCAGTAGAAACAGATCGGGTAGTGGCCGATGCCGGGTGATGCGAGGTGCTCCGTCGACCACCTATTGAGGTGGTCGATGCGTGGTGACGCGAAGGACGATTCTCAGTAGAAACACACCGGGTAGCGAAATTCGTGGTGTATCGGACGTCTAGAATTTCTCCCCGCACTTTTCAATTGGTTCATCGCACACACTCCTTCGACACGTGTACAAAATACATGTGTACACACAGCGCCCGTGTTCGCATCATGCTTTGTTTGTACCAACTCGCTTGTGTACGTGTTATAGGCCCTATACGTTACGTTACATGTGAATTGTGGCATTCATCGTCTATTGTTCGCGTGATTAACAGCCCAACTTATTGCATTACTAAGCCCTCATCACTTACTTTGATTTGCTTTGATTTAACACCGCGTTATTTGATTTTATATTGTCTCAAATCGCGAGAGTACCACATTAGTATGTCGCAGCCTTGAGAAAATCTCAACAGCCCCCTTGATCGTGCGTGACCCAGTCTGTGACTTAAAAATACCTGACTTCCGGAATCGCCGCATTTGCACGTCACCTTTGCATCACCTCGTATTTTATCGCTCAGTAGAAACAGCTCGAGTGGTCGTAAAATACGAGGTGCTGCGTTGGACAAAATTCGTGTGCGATGCCAGGGATGTGAGGTGCTCTCAGTAGAAACACGCTCATAGTTACATATCTTTCTGGTGGTCATCAACAACCTACTTTTCTTTTTTCTTTTTTTCTATCAATTCTCAGTTGGCAATGCAATTGACATTGCCGAATATCAAAACAACCCTTTTGTACTTTTTCTCATCTCAGCCAGGATACATCTAGATCAGGGCCACTGATGACCTTTGACCTTCGCCAAGACCACTGCCCTCATTCTGTTAGGGCACCGACCACCTGATGTCATTTGTGGTGGGCAGTGTCCAGCTGAGACCCCCCTGGTCAGACAGAATTTGTTCCCATTAATTTCTAGTGATAACGAGTCGATGACAGACCAGACTCCCTGCGTGAAACCGTGTTGTGTTTGCTAACCGGGCAAGCTGGACCTAAACAGATCTGGCAGGCGCCGAGTTCAGTTTCAGCTTAAAATAGTACGTGGGAAGCAGAAATACAGTCGAGCTGGTCCTTGAGGTGACAACTGAAATCAAAACAAGCTTTAAAGGGCAAACTTGACACTATTCCAGTCAAACAAACTGCAGCAGGCCATGTTTTGAATTTTAATCCCAAGTGCCACTCTAGGTGAGTCATATATCTAATGCACTTTAGGAAGTGTTTCCAACAGATGATGACTCTTGACTAAGATACAGAAGAATCTGTTTGGTCCTCTGTTTCTAAACCATGTTCTTCCTCCGGCAGAATGCCATTTCAGGTTTTACCATAACCAAGTACATATAAGGGATATTTGTTGAGAGTGAGATTTGTGAAAGTGAAAAAAGATGATAATGATTATAATGAGAATGTCTTCTTTATCTAGGGTAGCCTTTTCGGTGTTGCCACTGCTGTGCCAGAGGGCCCTGCGATTATTATTACCCTGGCATTGCCAGGTACCCATTTATACACCTGGGTCGAGAAGGACATGGTACATTTAAGGTAAAAACATCTTGTCCAAGGATGTAAGTACTAGGCGGGAATCAAACTCGGGTCCTCCGATTGGGAGTCAGGAGTTTTATCCACTGTGCCACAGATTACAGAGAATATGAGGCATGAACAGTGACAGACAAGGAGGTAGAGAGAAGGGACAGCAAACATGAAAGAAACAAAACTGGGAAGGAAAGAATGAAGGAGAACAAAATGGACATATAATGAACCAGATTATGACATACGGAGAGAGAGAAAAAGGACAAATCACACACAGGGACAAACTGGGAAAGACAGAAAAAGAAAGAACTATGCAGGAAAAGATACAATGAGAGTGAGAATGATAGAGAGATAAAGAGAGGGGAAAGTAAAAGAGTGACAGAGAGTCATAGAGGAGAGCAAAACAAAAAACAAAGAGTGAGATGGAAAGGGAAATATCAGAGAAATGATTCAAGAGAAAGGGAGAGATGAGTTTACAGGCAGATAGAGAGTGTGAGTAAGAGACATAGAAGACTTTTTAAAAAAAGAGAACAGTGAGAGCCAGGAGTGAAACCATGGCAACAACATCCAAAGAAAAAAAACAAGGTGCCAACAAATGATGGTATAGTGGGTATCAGAATTTATCACCAGGTGCTCTACTATCACAATGTGGAGAAATGCTAAGTGATGAAAAGGAACCGAAATAGATGGATCACAGAGGAGAAACTTTGGTGGAGACGGAGACAGGGCGGGAAACAGGTGGGAAAATATCTGGGACAGGCGATGACGACACGGTGAGCAAAAAACTGGGAAAACAAACCCAGGAATTTCTCCCTGAAACATGATCGGCAAACTGGTATTGAGCTGCCACAGATATGAGCGGAAAGTGACATATCACGCGGAAACCGTGCGACACTCTGAGAAGAAGATGGTGGAGAGTCTACAGGAGGATGCTTAAAAGGGAAGACAGGGGTGTTGGGGGGGGGGGGGGAGTGGGGGAGGAGGAAGGAGGAGGAGGAGGCGGAGGTGGGTGCCCCTGAAACCGATCTGACTGGTGACGATTCCAAGACATGATGGATGAGGCCGGGTTGCTAATAACAGATCACGGGGCCTTTCATTTCCATGCAAATGAGACAATAACACATTCATGGCTGCCGATGCTAATAAGGACACACCACGCGCACCGCCGGAAGAAGTTGGAGCACACGACACACAAGGTTTCTCGAGGCTTGTTCATACACATGACAACACTAACAAGTAAGGTTTAGATGAGTTACAGTTCAAATCACCAATATTTGAACTTGCCTTGAAAGATAACCTACCCCCCCCCCCCCCCCCCGAAAAAAAAAAGAGAGAAAAGCAAGAGTTGGAACCACCATTGGAATGTCAGAATTTTAGCACATTCAAACAAGATTTCTCAAATTCCACTTCACAAGCCTGAGCTCGCTGGTAGCTACAGGAGCACATGTTTGTTAACCAAAGTGTAATCTCACTCTATTGATCATTTGCAAATGCACACACTACCTGCATGTGCATCTATTCATGCACCTAAACATCAATTCAAGCATGCTGCATTAACTTTTAAAAAAAATCATTTTGATTATAATGAAGAGGAAAAAAAAGAAAAACATGAAGTATTTATTAGCATAACTAATATTCTCAAAGCCAGATGAAGGATTGCTGTTTGGGGGTTAACACGTTATTATGAGGCATGGACCACGGTCAACATCTTGCTTTTGCATGTGTGTATGTGTGAACAGACCCTGTCATGAATCCATCTTGGTATATAGCACAATTGGAACAAGCGTACCAACCACTTCTTTCCAGGGCTTCAGACTTTTTCGGAAGGAAAAGGAGTATCATTCAACAATGTTATAAAGTAGGTCACTGTAATGAACAAGATTCCTCAGCCTCTATCTGGGCTCGTTCATTGACGGATCGGAAAGTGGGTGAAATCAAAATGATTGGGTGTGGGGAGGGGAGAGGGGGGAAACAATAGCTAGGAAATGACCTACATAAGCAGCTGCAGGTGAAATTTGCCAAAATGGAAATTCCGCTGGAGGCAAGGAGAGATGGAAGCTGTGAACAACGAGGAATTAAGATGATGAATAAGAGAGGTAATCAAATGTTGACGGAACAACGGGACATGGAAGGTGGAGATTTTAGGGATGGAAAAATGTCATCCAAGAAGAAGAAAGAGGGAAATCAAGGCGGGGATAGATTTTGAGAGAGATTCCTGGGGGAGGAGGAGGAGGAGTATCGAAGTCGATACGTTTTTACTCATTGGCTGCTGAAGTTTCAATGGGCAGACAAGGGATCACATTGATGAGGGGGACGCACAGCTAATTTTCATTTCTATGCAAAGTGGACTAATCCATTCAAGTGCTTAATTAGGCTACAAATGGGACTGAGAGGAAAGGGTCAGTGTTCGCCAACTCTACAAGGTTTCTGATGGCAGACTCACATTTTCCTTCCATTTTTCTTATCCTCTCCCTCCCCATCTCTCACATTTTGTCCAACTTGAAGACAAAACATAGTTCTCAGAAGGGCTCAAATTCATCTTCCATCATTTGGAATTTCCTTGCAATACATCGAAAGGCTCTGTCAAGATACAATGTTTTTGTCTGGCCAACATGATTTTGCAAGATTATGAGTTGTTTTGTTTGAAGTATTTTGAGATCTAAAGTGTAGTGTGATTTTGATCGTAGTATACATGACTTTTTTTTCCAGAATAACTCTCCCGTTTAGTTGTAGGTAGGTAAAAGTTACATGCATGATGATCGATTGTGCCCAGCAATCATAATCCCCAACAAGCTGAACGCAATTCACTCTAGTGCGAAAGATTGGTGGATACTACAGTGGCCTGATTTGTCTAATTACTGATAATTGATTTTTTTTTCTTTAATTATGCAGCAACCCGATCGGGTATGCTCTGGAACTGTAGTACTTTCCACTTTCCCCCCCCCTTTTTTTTTGCTAATACAGTACTCTCCGCATAATCGGGTAGGCTCGGGCAGAGCGTTTCTTACCCGATTAAGCGGAGTACCCGATTAACAGAAGAACACATATTATTCGTAATTGAAACACACAATGTGTATGTACATGCATTGTACACTGCACCAAACACCTTCACTGTATGCTTAACACGCGTGCTTGCACGGCACATTATACAGACCTTACACTTGCTCAGTCACGAGCAATAATTTACACTCTTTTTATGAATAAATATGTCTTCAGAAAACTTTGTTGTTTGACTCTAGACTCCTCGCTAACACGCAGGCGTTTTCAGAAATGAACACGTCTATTTGCGTGCACTATAGTCACGTAGAACGTCGGGTTACTTTTCGAGAAGTGACTGGGGAAAAGCAAAATTATGGAGGTGGTACATGACCTGATTTTTGTTGCAAACTTCTCGTATTGTGAATGTTGTTGCGGAGCAAGGGAGGAGCGTCTGTCTATTCAATTGTGAGTGCCAGCTACGTGTGCAATGTTCGTTTACGTGTGGCAAGTCGGTACTGGTACATGTGTTTTCATGTTAAATCACTCCCCAAATGATCGGTCTTCTTTGCAAATTAAGCAGAGAATGCGATTAGCCGAGGAAAATTAGACATTCATGATTTCTTAAAGTGTTATATCTGCGATAAAATGTGGGTAGAAATTAGACTACAAGAAATTATTTACCCATTTATGCGGAGAGGCATCCCGATTATCAGGTAATTTTAATGTGCATTGGAACTGATTTTTATATTACTACCCAATTAAGCGGAGTACCCGTTTAAGCGATACCCGATTACGCGGAGAGTACTGTATTTGCATTTTGGTCTTGACCCAACTGAAATTGTTTTATCACAGCAATATCACGGCTTCATTCCACACATTTCTCATGCATATATGTCCATTTGAGAGCAAAAAAAAAAACCACAATTTCTGCAGGCATACAAACACTATGTTTTGTCTTTTGCAGTCTAAACACCACTGAACACTGTAAGAGATCTTTGCTTTATATCTAAATGAGCAGTCTTGTTGACATCCTCTTATAGATCAGAAACAAATGAAGCTTTCTAAACCAACCAGATCTCTGGAATGAAATTGCCAATGAATAGAGATATACCTCATCCCCTTTAATCCCAACCATATCATCCCCCTTAATCCCTACCATATCACCATAGCCTTCTTGGTGGACTCAGGCAAGCTGTTACCCCCCCCCCCCCCCCCCCCCCCCCCCCCCCCCCCCAGTGGGCTGGCTAACTCAGGTCAAGCTTGAAGGAATCATCTGAATGCTGATGAAAGAAAGCGCGACAAGTTACAGCTACCGTGTGCGAGAGCCTTGCCACATTGTCATGCATTCGTCTATTGAACAGACAAATGAGAATCTTGGCATTATGCATCCAGCGTGAGCCTCTAGAGAGAGACTGGTTGTCATGGTTGTATTCATAACTGGAAAAGTGTTCATTAAACTCTTACATAATAAACAACACCAACAACAACACAGCCTGGGAAAGGGAATTGGAGGTGGAGGTCATAGAGTTCATGGATGACATGCAGCCGTTGCAATGGATGGATAGTGGTGATGAGAAGGGGTCGTCGTAAGAATGAAGGTGATGGTGGTGATGTGAGTTGCTGTTGTTACTGGCAACAATCTTGGTGGTGGTACTAGTGGCAGTTGTGGTCACAGTTATGGTAGAAATGATAACTTTGATGGTGGTAGCGGTTGCATTGGTCTCAGTTACTAATGATGATGGTGGTGGTGGTGGTGGTAATGTAAGTGGGCATAGTGGTAGTCATGATGGGTGAAGTTGGTGGGAATAATCGGGGTATATGTCATAACAATGCAGAGTATGTGACGATGATACTGTGGCTTTGGCGGTAAAAACTGGGTTGTGGATTTGGTGTGTGTCTGTGTGGGTGTCTGTGAAACATCTTTGGCTTAACAATGATCGTTAAATGATACCTACAGTTAAAAGGAAGACAAAAACGGAACACTATGGATCTTACAAGCAAGACCCAAAATTAGGCTTACTTCACATCAGCCTAAGATGTGAAAACACTTTTAATCAACTGTCATGCCCTCAATGACATGGGGGAACTTTGGTCCAATCATAGAGACTTTACAAGAGGAGAATATACAAAAGGATGAATAAGAAGGAAGAAGAGATGAAAGAGGGAATGAAGGAAGGAGAAAGGATGAGGGGAGGGAGGAGGAGATGGAGAGGAAGAAGAGGGGACTAGGAGGAAGAGGGGAAACTAGAAGATGAGAGAGGGAACGGAGAATATAAAGGAGGCAAATACAGGGGAGGAAAGATGAAGGAGGGAAGAGGAAGAAGAGGAAGAGGAGGGAGAAGAAGAAGAGGAAGAAGTGGGGAAGGAAGAGTTAAAAGGGCAGTAATGGAAGAAGCAGAGATGTATAGTATGTAGCTGACAACCGGCATGAATAATAAAACAGCCATGCCGTGGACGTCTTGAAGATCGGGCAGCGCAGAGTCAGCCGAGACATGGAGGCATTAATGTCTCCAACTCACAGGGGCCAGATCCACAATCGCCTCGACCAACCCGAGATGTGAAAACAGCCTTACCAGCAGCTTTGCCCATATTGACTGGGTGGGTCAGGGGTATCCAGCCGACACTTTAGACTGTGTCAAACCGAGTGTCTCACCCCAAGTAGACTATGAATAAGGAATGGGGCAGCGGGCGGAGGGGGCAAGGATGCGGTTGTTAACGCCAACGGATGACACTTCAAGCCCAACTGGGATTCCTGGTGATGCTTCACCAATGTTTCATTTCCATGCAAATGACTTCCTGGTCAGAGGTGTTAACCCGATGAATGCTGTATAGGTTCATACCCCCCGCTCTCCCCCACCCCTACCCCCATCCCCACCCCCCCCCCCAAAAAAAAATGAATACAAGAAGAAAGGAGGACTGCCATTTTGCTTTCAGTTTCTTTCCCATCACCCCTATTCAATAACAGTCTCTACCTCATTGATCCCTACCAACTCCAACCCGCAGATGCAATTTAACGAGTTAGCAACAAAGTAGGGCCCTACATAACATGGCTGCTTCACATTAATACATTCACATGCAAACAGACATTCACACACAAACACACACACACCAAATATTACAAATAAGTATTTACACAAGCACAGTTTTTCAATACATCAAATTACAGGAGGGGAGGAAGAAATAAATATAATGACAAGATAAGACAGTGACAGGGTGGTAAATTGCAGGAAATGAAGAGAGGATTAGGTCTTACCCCAGCCTCGGTTCAATCAGCCCCAATTCTCATTAGATCACGCATACAGACATGTCCTTCAAACTCTAAGCTCCACCCCTTATCAAGTCATAGGAGCAATCTCTTCTCCAATCAGCTGCCTTCATCTCAACTCACACACAGTTGCTCCACCCACTGAATCTACTGTCCGGCAGATCTCTTGGACAACATTAACCACCCTCCTATTGTAATGGCTACATTCTGTGCTTGATCTTTTGCCAGGAAATAATGATAACAAAAATCCTTCACGGCATTCTGGCATGTCATGTTGATGAACTCGTATATTTATATAAAGTTGTCTCACCTTTTTCACTGCCTTGTCTGTCAAATTCTTAGCCAATTTTCAAGATATCGTCACCGCAACTGCAATTTACTCGGTCATGTGCATCGCAGAGAGAATGAGACCTGAAGAGTGGCTATGTGATACAGCAGATATTACATTGACATCAAGTGTCGTGCAGGTAATGTCGGATAACCCTGCAAAGTCTGGAGGTGTGCCTTCTGTGAATGTGCTTAGTCCCACACATGCATCGTGCATGTGGGCTCTCGACGACACTTGACAGTTACTTGGCCTTGAGGGGAATGATGCTGTGTGTCACAGGAAGGGTCTGAGGGCTGGCCCTTGGTCTTCAGTGCAAACAATGTTGTCAACACTTCCTCTTCACATCTTGTCATTGCATCCCATCAACGAGCTAACTCTATCTCTCGCTCTTTCTCTCTCCGATCCCTCTTTTCTAGTCTCCTCCACTCTTTCTACCTTCACTGTTATCACTCTCCCTCTCAGTGTGTTATCTGTGTGCCACTTCTCAGTATTACATTCCCTCTTGATGCAATCATAGCATGGATATCACTCCCCTATCCACAGCTATCTTCACTGTCTTCACCTCCCCTATCTCATTCATCCACCCCCTCCCTTTCCTCCAGTCCTTTTTGTTCTTTTTCTCTGACATTTGATATTACTCTCTAAATGTTGTCTCCTTGATACTTTTTATTTCAATTCCATAGTCCATGACAAGTAATAGAGTCTCTTTCTCTATCTATCTTTCCATGTCTGTTTATATCTTTTCCTCTCTTCTTCACTTTGCACCCCACCCCACACTATCCTCCCCCCTCCCCTGTTCCCAGTGGGCTGTGAACAAGGCATGCTCCTCTGACCCAACAATCAATGTTTGATAACTGAGCTTGTAGTGGCAACATGAAGTTCAAACAGCGCGGGAGGCCCCCTGCGGAATCAAATCTAATTCCCTCCAGCCGAGAGCGATAAAAGTAAATATATGTCTGGCTTGAGGAGCATATATGCACTCATGCTTCCAATAATTAGACTACTCACATCAGCCCGCCCCATCCCCACCCCAACCCCCCCCCCCCCCCCCAAACATCTCAAGGCAGAGTTTATACATAATATATATAGTATGATGAATGGATGTCGGCCCTCTTGTGTTGACTGAAGGAAATTTGGGGAATGTTTTAATACTACCCTGTATGTGCTACCAAATGAAGAACTGTCACAAGTGATCATTTCATCTGAACTGAACCACAGCGGAATGATATGCATTTCCAGAGACCCCTTGTACATTTCGGGTGATGCAAATATACTCCAAGATTAAACTGCCGGGGGGTTGCTCTGAATATCTGAAGATGCAAAGGCCAATGTTTTGCGATTACATAAACCAGCACATTTTTAACATAATATACTAATGTATATGAGTGTGTGGGATTTTTGTGTTTGTTTTGTTTGTTTGTTTGTTTGTTTGTTTGTTTTGGGAGGTCACCTTCATAAAAAGTGAATATAATGATATCTGCTCACAAATAAGATACCATGACCATCAAATTCATCATATATATATATATATATATATTTTTTATTTTTTATTATTTTTTTTTTTTGCTCTAATACTGGTTCTATCTCATGTAGCATTAATTCTTAAGGTTGTTAAAGAGATTGGCAAAAAGTTGATATAATGTGGGTCAGATGTTCATCGCATAGAAGCACTACACTGCAGAATGCAATTGTGGCAATGAAGAAAAGTACAGATGAAATGAAACTTTGGTGAATGCTGGTATGTAAGGTATTTTACTGATGTTTCTCAATGATCTGGCTGCATACCATCAGAGCATTCCAATATATGGAATGAATCGATCAGCGTCATGCTAACTGATGACATATAAAAGAAGGTTGCAACCAATGTAGGATTCTATTGTGGCAGAGACAGGAACAGCAATGCTTGAATACCTAAAGATGAATATGAAATGCACGCAGAATGCAACATATCGTTCTTATCACTTCCTATTATGAATCTGTTTTCGAAGAAGCCAAACATTAACAAGTCTGATGGGTGTTGCCATGGTATTCATAATCAGCATGTGCTTACAACAAATTGTCATTAATGTAGCAAAGATTGCTTGTGAAGGAAAAATAAATGATTGAACAGTTTAACATTTGTAATCACCACTAGTGACCTGTTTGTGTATCTTATCAATGGTATACTGGGGTGATGGTAATGGGAGGGTATAGCCAAGCAAACCATTCAGAGAAAATGTATGCTGCAGCAAA
The DNA here is from genome assembly GCF_040938485.1 of Diadema antillarum. Lineage (NCBI taxonomy): Eukaryota > Metazoa > Echinodermata > Echinoidea > Diadematoida > Diadematidae > Diadema > Diadema antillarum. The sequence goes on along the minus strand of NW_027271250.1, from coordinate 1,705,708 downwards.
ATCAGCTCGTACTAAACAAGCTAAGATACAAAAAGGGCTTGGTTTTACAATCATTTATTTTATAAATATTTCCATTTGCGATATACATATGTACAGATACAAAAAGTAAAGAGAGAGAGAGAGAGAAAGAGATTGAGAAAGATTGAGAGGGAGAGAGATACATACATACATACACTGAACAATTTTTGCCCATGAGGTTGTGATTTACATTGAAGGCTTTACACATTACAAAGCTCAAAAGGGTTTCCTCATTTACACAGGGTTCCGTACAGTATATTTGCCCATATTTCACATATCACAAGGCAAACACAATCAACATGGCATACCACTTATCTCTCTGTGCTGGGTCTGCCCCGCACAATCACAGAATGTCATGTGGTAGAGGTTCTATTTGTATTTATTTTGCTTTCCAGTGCATTTAATCTCATCATAAACGTGCACGTGTGTGTGCCCTATAAAAATACATAGTGATACACACGCCCACAAACTCGCACACAACTTGTAAAGTTCCGTCCTCTGGGTTTTTCTTTCTATTTTAAAAAAAATCTCTTTCACACTGACACAACAAACACACAGATTGAGATTCATCAACACGTATGCCACCACACTGCCACAAAACACGCTCCTGGTTACCAACTCCGTGCACACTGCACGCACGCAAGCACACACTCCCTAACAGCGTTTGGTGATGCCGAGTTCAGGAATGCTATTTACTCGGCAAACATTCCACTTGATTCATGAACATTATATTTGTCAATTCATGACTATGTACATAGTCGTCTAGATTCAAAACCCTAAATCCTTCTCAACCCCCATCCCCCCATTCCCCCCACCCACCCACCCCCCCCAAAAAAAATATGAGGGAGCTATCTCAACACACACAAATATAAAGACGACCACTCGGGGGGGGGGGGGGGGGGGGGAGGGGGGGGGGGAGGGGGGGAGGGGGGAGGGGGAGGAGGAGGGGGAGGAGGAGGGGTAGGGGGAGGGGGGGAGGGGGGAGGGGGAAGGGGGCAGGGAATGAATTCCTCCAGAAAGTCAATGAACATAAAATCCGTCATCCCCGCTCAGCAAAAATACCACGAACATAACAGACACACACACACACACACACAAACACACAAATACACAAGCAAACATACAATCCAAATAAGGAAAAAAATGAAGGTTGTTTGCCTTTCTAGTCGCAAATTATTCAATTCTCCTCCATATGACTAAATTCTGAAAATGCTGCAAGTCTCTAGGGCACCAATTCAAAAGATTTCTTTGGAAACCGATTCTAAAGAATGCCCCAGAGAGTTCTACTTTCCTTGTCATCATCATTTACAAATCATATGTCCAATGACTCGGAACTGGCTATCTGGAGACAGAAAATGAGAGGATGTATTAGAGTCTCTTGCTTTTGTTTTTGTTTTGGTGTTGTTGCTGTTGTGTGTGTGCTGGTTTTTGTTTTTTTCAGCCTGGGAAGATACATAACTTTTCGAATTGTACTTGAGGCAAACCAAGCACATTTCCTGAAGAAGTATGACCCGGGATTGAATTATTTTGTTACAATGTAAATACATTCATAAGTATTAGACACAAAAGCAAGTGATAACTGCTTTGTCCAAACCAATAGCTATTTGTCATGTTTCACCCTACTAAATATCATTTTGGATATGACTTGCAGTTCATCTGTATCTGCAGATTAAAGAGATACTGCTGGACAGTAAAATCATTTCTTTTTTCAAAGGCAAAATCATATTTTGCATAAAAATTTGAAAAATTGGACATACTACTTTTGCTCAATCAAACTACTGAAAAAAAAAACTTTCAAAACTTTTTAAAATGTGAAGTTTCTATCATTAGATGAAAAATAACTACTGTAAATCAAGAAATGTTCACAGCATGAATTTTTTGCAAATTTGAGCCAACAGCCATTTTCGCGGCATGAAATTTTTGTGATTCGCCACTGGCAATGCATATAGTTCAGACAAGAACTTTTGCATACATTCTAATTTCACAAATATTGGCTCTTGCAAAATTAAAATGCACACAAACATTTCTGGTCATTACAATATGCTAAATATCACAACAACTGACTAATTGGCAGGTCTGGAGATCATCTTATCAATGTCGCTACCGCTATCACACTACAAACTATTTTAGGAAATATGAATGAAAATGCATCATTTCATAAGGTAAGAAAAGTAAGGTAACCAAAGCTTGATGTTTGAGGGTCTATTCATCTTGATGTCATTTGCACCCTGATTCGTGACAAGCACAATGCAGATTTGCACATAAATTGCTTCACTGTAGGAGTCAATATTTGAGTTGATCATGTGGTCGGACTTTTCAAACGGGTCTCTCCCCCACCCCCCCCCCCAACTTCTATCTCTTTCTTTCTCTTTCTGTTTCTCTCTTTCTGTTTCTCTCCAGATTGGAGCAAATCTGCACAAGAGCAATATTGACAAAACAACCAAAGTGCGCAGGTTAGGGAGGTTCATGACATTGCAGACTTTGGACAGGATAAAGAGCAAAGAGTCGCACACCCCTTTCTTGCTGCACACCACACACACACGTTTGGCTGATGTGATACTGTATACGCCATAAATTCAGCGAGTCTAATTTTTTGCAAAATAGGACTTCCCGAGAATTTCGCAAGTGGTTAAATTCACGATCATGGAGTACAGCAATGGACACAGAAATGTACACATGTACTTAGTATTCATGTCCAGTTCAGAATTGATATTTTTTGTGCATTTTAAAGTTCGCAAATAACATCCGACTTGCGGAATTTGTGAAATATATAGCATATACAGTAATCATGGAGGTCAGGAAGAGTCTTTTTATTTTGAATTGATTTGATTTATTAAGTAGAAGTAGAAGTAGTCGTAGTAGTAGTAGTAGTAGTAGTAGTAGTAGTAGTAGTAGTAGTACTGTAAAAGTGGATATTTTTGCGCGACTAATTTTTCACGCTCAGTTGGGTAAGAAGAGTTTTGCATGTCTTTGATTCTGCGGAATCAAGATATCGACTACTGGAACATATGGCAAACAAAAATATTTGCATGCTTTTTATTTTCACGCTAGTTTGTGGTTGCGTGAAATGCGCAAAAATTTCAACACCACAAAAATTTACACTTTTACAGGAGTAGTAGTAGCAGCAGTAGGAGAAGTCATTGTAGTAGTAGCAGTAGCAGCAGCAGCAGTAGCAGCAGTAGTAGTACTACAAGAATGGCAGAAGTAGCATATTAAGCTGGGAGTAGATTCCAGTTGAGACATAATAATGTAATCTAGAAAGAGTGTGTGTAAGTAGACATGTTGTTGGTAGTACGCTTGTAAGTATTGTACCAATGGCTGCAGTGGTAATCACACCTGTTGAAAAACAACAGCAAAAGTTATGCTGACAGAATCAGCAAGAAAAACCAAAATACTGACCACACGTCTCACAATACAATGAACGGAATCTCTTACACTGATCATAAGCTTTACATGCCATGCAACAAAGTGTGCATACAATCCTTACAAAATCAATAGAATCCACACCGTCAAGTGACACAAAAGTACACTCAAGCAACCCAAAAAAAAAAAGAGGAATCAAATGTGTTAAAAAAAAAACCTTCCATCTACCACAGTGGCAAAAACTGGGTCAGTTGCAGAGTGACTAGATAAAGATTAGTTTTTTGTGTAAAAGCGTAGTATCGCGTTAATCACACAGAAGTTGACAACAGCTGGTGTTACATACGGCCTTTCATCACTAGCTACGTTAATGCCAAGGGTCACTCACTACACCTCACCAAATGGACCTTGTTTTTCCATCCAGCCCAAATACATCAAACGGCATTCATAGATCCAACAACAAACCCAAGCTCACCAACTAATTTTGGGAACAGAACATCAATTCAAATGACAAAAGACATAAATTCGCTGCTGAAACATATGCTTCAAGATTCTTACAGAATGCATAATGATCTATGGAGAAGGGATATATGGACTAATCTAAGTGCAGATATATCTTTTTGTATTCTAATCTTTCATAATATACAATGTAGAACTTTTTGAAACACGCATGTTACCTGTGAACAAAGCTTGATGATATAGCAATTTTCAGCTACTTCTTTACATTTCGGGTTTTCTAGCTATCTATGGCAACAAAATCTACAGTTTTACAGGAATTTGTAACTCTAAACAGGAGGAAAAAAAAAGAACTGTTATAAAAGGGTTTACTTACTAGTTACACATGCCATGCATTACATCAAGAGTATTAAACAGGAAGGCTCAACACCAGTGGTGGGATTCACAATGCAAGTGAGATTCAAATCTTGAGACTTTTGCTTGCATGTCCTTAAAACTCCTACTTAATAGAGTGATCAGCATTGCTGTCCAAATCCAAAGAAATCATGTCATTATTTGGAATAATCACAATAATTCGCATCGAAGCGTGTGTGAAAGCTGGAGCAAACAAATTGTAGAGATTTTTTAATCCCATCATTCAAATCACGTATGATTGAACAGCGCACAAACACACGGGCAAGGGTCATCACTTCGGTAGATTTTGGGCATTTTTTAATTTGGTGGTATCATGATTGGTAATTAGCGGGATATTTCTGTCTGTCTGAACGAGCACCAAAAAAAAAAATCTTGGCATTTGGACCATGATTATCATCCTGCTATTTAGTCTGTGTGAATGCAACTATTGGAAGTAAACACAAGAAGATGAGATTAAGAGAGTAGAACACGAGGGGTTATATTTTTTTTATTTTATTTTATTTTTTTTTTTATTTTATTTTTTTTTTTTTTGGGGGGGGGGAGTCTAGCTAATGAAGTTGAGCCAGATGTCAATAGCTGGACCACTCTCTCTTTTTCTCTCATTGGACTCTTCACAGGTACGGCAGTCACTGCTACTCCTGTACAGGGAATGCATCCAACCAAGGAGGTGATAGCTCCTCGATCCAACCAACCAAAAATAAACCATCAACACTCTAGCAGTGGTGGTGGCGGTGGTGGCATGTGGTAGAGAGTCGACACCTTGACCGCCATAATTAATGAATCGTGGCGAGATGAAGACTGCAGTCTCTCTTTAAGATGTCATTCAGGCTTTTTGGTGCCAGTGCAAGTACTGTTCTCATTGCGCTTGAAATAATGCGTCATTTCGGGTCTGCAAATTTCTACAGTACGATTAACATGTTATTTTTAGAGACTGGCTCGACATCCAAATCACAGTTATCTGTGCAGTTTGTTTTTTTTTTTTGCAAAAAGAAGCACGGTTGTACAGTCTGAACGCAAGCCCCCGCCCCCCCCCCCCCCCCAAAAAAAAAAAAAAATCAAAATTTCATATCCCATAATGCACCACGCGAGTCGCTGCTTCCTATCTTACCAGCTGTGGTGGTGCCGCAGTATACCGAATTGGCATTTGTGTAGTCTTTGTAACAGCAAACATACATGTACCATATTCAAGTATGTGTTGCGCACAATCATTTTGATTGCTGCTTTTACTGTTGATGTCATACTAAACCAATTTGTCTCACTTAAAATTTGAAAGCACACGCTCAGGGGGTACACAGGTGACCTAGAGTCAAATTCTGAAGCATGCACAGTAATGCTCTTCCAATGATTGTGACCCAAGTTTGGAAATCTTACAATAATAATAATGATAATAATAATAATAATACTAACAATTAATAATAATGATAATAATAATAATAATAATAATAATAATAATAATAATAATAATAATAATAATAATAATAATAATAATAATAATAATAATAATAATAATAATAATGCATTCATAAGGCACTTTATACTGATGTTTCTAAACGCACAATGAATCGAAAAGACACAACCTTCATCTTGAGCCAAATTTTGAAACTTTTTACAGTGAAAATGATGAATCACAGAGACATGACCATAATCACAATGCAAATTTGATTTTTTTTTTCCAAGTGGGAACAATGAATAAGGAACAAGCGACCCTGATTCCATGTGTGAGTATGTGTGCTTGTATGTGTGTTGTGTGTTTGTGTATGTACTGTATTGCCTCTTCCTAATTTTAAATTCCTGAAACTGAAACTGTATGTGATGCAACAATTAGTACAGCAATCTAAAAAGCCATGCCTCTTACCACATATGATTATCACTCCAATTGGGGCCACCAAGGCTGTGCTGATCAGATCCCTCACTTCTCTAAATTAGCAACACATTAATTTGTCTCCTGTCTCAATCTTCACAGTAATGGTTAAATGCATGACTTGTGAAATGAGCAAGGGAAAACATTATCATGGCCACCTATTTTTTCAAAGTTCAGGTACAGTGTGTTTGTGGTAATCAATGAGTCCACATTTGTTTTTTGGTGTGTGTTTTTTTTTAATCCTGAAATAAATGGTTGACATTTCTTTCATTGGACTAATTAGTATTATAGCAATATACAAAATCGTGTCAATCAATGGCATACAGTGGTGTATTTGTTTTGTGTTGTTTTCATTACAGTGTTCAAGTTTCCTGGCCCGAAAGCGTTGATACCCTTCACTTCACGTCAATTGAGCTAATGGGTAAACTGTAGAAGAGACTATCCGCTGGATTAGGCAATTAGACGCCAAGCCTTGCGCACATTAGCCCGAAATCCAATAATACTGCTCAATTCGAACCAAGCGAGAGATCCTCGGATTGTGGTACATAGAAGATCACACAGATCCTGGAAAGTTTATACAGGTTAATTTCATCCAGCATTTAGTGTCATTTCAAATTAACCCTCCCCCCCCCCCCCCCCCTCCATGAAAGAAAAGGAAATACAGGTGATGTACCTTTGAAATCTGAACACCTAGAATAATACCTATTTGATGTTGAAGCAGCTTGCAATTTCATGATAATTGTTTATATTGACTACATCTATGCATGAATGCAGAAATGTATCCCCAAAGTGATGTATACGTGATCAATTGTCTACAAAGCAAAAGCTAGTTTGTTTTGTTTTTAGTGTCAGGCATTTAATGGGATGCCCAATTGGGCTTTCAATCTCCCCATTGAATCTAATTTGAAATACACAAATGAAAAGATAGGACTGTATCAGCTGCATTACCATAGTGTTATCATATCAAATTAATTGACTTGCATGCCAGGCATCCAAAATGTTCAAGATATAAGCTTAAATGAGAATAGCTAGGAAGGGGGGGGGGGGGGGGTGTAAGGAGAGATGAGAAAGACATTAACCCATTGAGGATGGGCTGATTTTGCTACAACACACATTTCCCATAGACAGTTGCCCGAGTATACTCGGGACTCGTCCTCAACGGGTTAAAGTGTTTAAATTGTTTTCAGGAAGCCTCCTACGGAATTAAGGAAACTTGGAAGATCTGCTATTAGAACAGGCTAGACATATGGGATATGTGTGCAACGTGGCAATATCTGTGCTGCATAGCCAGGTGTTGTCACACACAAACACACATCCCTTTAATATGAATGTGATTCTGAAAAAAATGGTGGCACAAAGTCGCGCCAAAAAACCAATCACGGTTCGCCTTTTCCGACTGATGCCCGGCAATGACTGCTACCCCCCTCAAGAGTGTTGTGACCCCCTACGCGAAAAATGATACTAAGTCAATGTTTATCCTGCCGGAATATCGTCTGCGATCGTTGCTCATTGCCTGCATCACCAGACGATTTCCCCCATTCCCTGGTATGGCTATTAGAGCCAAGCCAACTTGGTGCATCGTTTGGGAGAGCTTACGGAAGAGACAGACCCAAAATTGAACGGGCAACCACCATCACTGAGATAGGGCCATTGGGTACTTTGGAAACTGTTGTTGTTTGTGTTGTTTTATTACTATCCTTCATCATTGCGAATTAAAAGAAGTCAAGAAGGAGGGTGAAGGAGGGAGGTAGTTCCTGTGGGATTCCCCCCCCCCCCCCCCTCTATGCAAAAGGCTTGCACCAGCTTCTTTAGCAGACAGCATTAGTCACAATCCTACCAAAATAGTCCAGTGGGATCAGAATGTAAAGCTCCAGGAAGGAGGGGTAAAAGCCACACACTCCATCAGATTTCTTCTCCATTCTGTAATTCTCCTTTTTGATTAATTTCTTGTTATATTTTCTCAGAAGTACTTTGGATACCAATATCTTTATGGATGATACATTTCATTAACAGAAAAGAAATGTAGGTATTTGAAAGAAAGAAAATGGAAGAAAGAGAATGACAGAGAAGGGAAGGATGGAAGAGAGGCAAAGTAAAGAAGGTAGAAAAAAGAAAAACAGGGAGAAAGGAGAGGAAAGATGGTGACAACAAGAGATAAAGACCAATGGTGAGTTTTAAGATAAAACAAAAGAAAGAGAATGTAGATGGACAAATGTAAGCATGACCTAGATAAAGAGCATTAAAGGGGTAGTACAGCTATGGCTGCGATGGGGCTTCAGGTTTCCATTTTTTTTTTTGTGAGGAAATGAGAAATGTATTATGACATATGAAACAGCATTCAATTCTAAGAGGAATTCAAAGTTTATTTGAGAAAAACTGGTTTCGAAATGGCTGAGATATCCAAAAACAAAGAGGTCCTATTACGACCACTTTTTCTTTTACTTTGTTTTTGGACATCTCAACCAATTCAAAAAATGATTTTCATTGAATAAATTTTAAATTCCTCTTAGAACTGTATGCTCTTTAGCATCCTATAAATTGTTTCTAATTATCTTACATAAAGTTACAATCTGAACCCCCACCTTAACCAAACCTATATTGTCCCTTTAAATGCAGTTTGCTTCCACTTGTGTTTTTGTGCATTTGTGTGTGTATGTGTGATCGATAAAGAAAAGTGATATGGAAAAAAAGAAGAAGATAAGAATAGAAATGAGGTGAAAGGGCAAGAGAAATGGAGAGAGAGAGAGAGATAGAGAGAGAGGGAGAGGGAAGATAAATGGAGACTCTTTCAGCTTTAAGCATTTGAGTTATGACAACAGAGCTGGGTCCAGTTGGTTCAGCCTAGTGTCAGGGGGGATCCCAACGGGCCTGTCCCAAATTCCTGGCCACTCGATACACCTGCCTGGCTTTCGTCATCTCTTCACTGACTGCCCTTTTCTCTCTACCCACCCCCCCCCCCCCCCACTGTCCACCTTTCAAAGGTCAAGTTGAGTACAATTGGTCAGTTTCACTTGATTCACATCACTGCTTTTCACGTCTATTGCCACGGTCATTCCTTGTTCAAAAGTAAATGAAGTTATGAAATAAAAAAAAAATGAATGAAACATGTAGTTAAAGCAAAGAATGACAACGATTTGTATATCTTTTCGGATGAAAATTTAATTCTAAACAGATTTGTTAAATATTTCATTTTTCCTATGATGACATTGTGTGCTTTGCCCCTTTATGACAAGACTTTCAAAGATCGTCTCCTTTTTTCAACAACTTTTGTGGAAATCATTATATGTCAGTTCAAGCCAGGCTGCTGTAATCCTCTGAAAACGCATCACATATGAGACGTATCTGTACCTGCAGACAATAGGGAACTTTCGCTACACGACGGGAAGACCGATAGGACGCGGAAGCAATCAGCTGTGACGGTCCCCGCACTAGGACTCCCGTCCCCATTTTTAAAGCAGTTTCGCCTTTTTGAGTGGATGCAGCCACAGCGACAAGATAGCTGTTTGGCTGGCTGCAGGAAGGCAGCTCAATCGTGCCCAACATCGCGACCGGACGCTATCTAGGCAGAGAACTGTTCTCATTTTCCCCAGGAAGGGAGGTTCTTTAGATTTGAGCATGTGCAGAAGCAAATTTTGCACACGGCACGCTCAACCGGTGGCCGCATCATGCTTGCAAAAGTTCCCTAATGTCTACCCACATAACTTTCTCAGTCAGACCCCTGCCCAAGGGATGCATTATCTCATCAGAATATCCTGCGCAAAGGCAGACAAATCCACCAGGTGGTGTGAAAATCCCCCCAAATCAGATCAACGGGCATTCCAACTAATTATCTGAAATTTACCCCTGACAGTCCGTTTGGGTTTAAACCTAAACAAATTTACAATAAATGTGTGGCCTTTTCACATACCAGCATAGCAACAGAGAAACACACAAGGAATTCCAATTTGGATGGATGTGGACTCAAATTGGTATAATCATTCGAAATGCTCAGATTTGCAGTTTCCACTTTCACCATTTTAGCAAATGCACTGTCTTTTTTTTTTTTTTTTGCTTCACAACACAAACAGCAAATGATCATCACCATCTTTAAAGCTTGAAGATCCATTCATCCCCACTTGTTTTTGCAATACTCACACGAGTGACCCAATTGATATTCTGATATTCAGTTGAATGAGGAAAAAACAGTAAACACATCAGAAGCTTGAATTAATCATGACTACTTAGTATCAGCCCAAATATTGAACTACCACAAATATGCAGTGACACTGTATCACAATAGAGGTGTTAACACAAACAATATAACCTATTATTCATTATCAAAGGAAGATGGATGTGGAAAGGGACAGAAATGAATGGATAGGTAGAGAAGAAAAAATGGCGAGAAAAGCACAGAGTATGAAAAAAAAACACCTTTACACAGGGCAGGGGGGTGGGGGAAAGGAGAAGGGATAAAGAAGAGAGAGAGTGAAGGAGAGAGAGAGGGTGGGAGAAAGGCGGGGTACATTGAAATAAACAGGTAGGGAATGCAAGATATTTGTAGAATGACAACAGGACAGGTGGCAGATCTCTTTTTACCACCTGCCATGACTTCATTCCACAGCTCTAAATAAAATAAAAGAAACCAAGGGGGAAAAAAAACCCAGGCTGCACAAAGAAGTAAACATGTTTAGATACACAGAGAGAATGAATCCTACTACATGTTAAACAGAAATCACACACACATACACACACACATACATACACCCACACACACAACACACATAAATGCATACACCTTCGTGGTTATGCAATTGCAGCAAAGAGTGCATGGCTTGAAAGCATTCTTTCATTGCTCATTCATCCTTTCACTGATCATTCTATCATAGATATGGTAGGGCTGGAGGTAAGAATAGAACAGGAGAGATTAAAGTGGGGACAGAGCAACAGGAAAAAAAAGGGATGAAAGAAAAAAGAATAATAATGATCAGTAATTCAGATAAGAATGGCTCATAAATGCAGTCCCTAATGTCTCATGGACACATCAAACAATGGGTAATGAAACAATGAGCAGACAACCAAACAATGGAGAGGGAGAGGGAGAGAGGGAGAGAGAGAGAAAGAGAGGAATGTGGAATGTTTATAACAGGTGACTGCACTATGGTGTCCTTCAATACACGATAGCAAACAGAATGTGGAAAATAAATATTAAATGTGATTGATTGTGTTGTTAATTAAATTGCACGAGCAGACATGTGTTACAACAAAAATTGAATTAAGCACATATTTCATCTCTTTCGATTACCACTGTCTGACACAGCACCTATCCTCATTTCACTTTCCAAGGTTTTGTTTTGTTTTGTTTTGTTTTTTGCAAAATCTTTATTTTGGTACACGCTCTTACGTTGAGCATCTCATAACCAAAAACAAATCCACTTCACAGAATACAAGTCAACTGCATTTATTTTGCAAAGCAGACAATTAGCTGTTTAAAATATTCAACACATTTATTGTGAAATTCATTATGTTCACTATTTTTCTGAAAAAAAAAGGAAAGTGCTTCGTAACGCCAATTTGCAGTTAGCAAAGCTCAACAATGACCTTGGAACCAAAGACTTTTCAAAACATGGAATAATCCTTTAACTACAAGAGCAGTTGGAAAAGAGCCAAGCAGTGAACAGCTTTTGTAAATTTGGTTGAAAAGAAAATACATTCTCAAATATACATTCTACTATGTACCTAGTTCAAACATGAATATTCATAATATAGTTTTCATGAAGACCTATCCAGTATTTCAAACAGCTCAGTTACAAGTCAGCTTCAAAAGAAGGTCTGCAACAACCACTATCAGCACATGCTCAGCTTTTAACTGTGAAATATCTAATAGGTGGCGTTAAGTGCTCAAAGAAATGGGCCGTAGAAGAACTTGAGTGCAATAAAATGGGGGGAAAAATGGGGGAAAGGGAATAAAAGCACAACATATATTAAAAAAGAAAAAAAATCTCAATCCACAGACCCATGTTTGAAGAATTACTTGGAAGTTCAGAAGTTCTAGAATCACTGAATCACCATATCTCATAATCTGTCCATCTCACAACTGTGACCTTGTTTGGGGTAAAACTCTATACCCTTCAACACAATTATGAGATTCACCTTCGACTTGATATACTGCAGTACTCCTCCACAGGAAAAATCAGAACAAAACAACAGTATTATATAACGACAAATATGTAATTATACTTGCTATCACTTCACACTACTGCCTCAACAAAGACTCACACAGATTGAATTCCTGGTTTGCAAATCATCTTATCGATTGTTACTCCAATATCAGACTGTGAAACAAACATGCACTGACTTTAATGCATCTATATGAATGTTTCATAATGATAACAATAGCATCGAGAATCAAATATACAATGAGAACCAAATCATCCCCAAACTGAATGTCCCTGGGCAACTGGAAACAGAGGTGAGACTGATTTTCAAACTCTGGGAATGTTACCCTTGATGAAAGGGGCTTTCATTTTAAGGGTCTATTTGTGTCTGCACAACATTGGGTTTTCAAAAATCACGAGTCTACAAAATTTGTGGGGGAAAAAACAATTTTCATTCAAATATTATGCCTCCATATTTCTGATTTACAACAGAGAAAGTTTTCCACTTTTGAAAAGAAATTGTTATTTCAACAATACTGACCAAACACACATATCTCAAGTCCAACAAGAAAATTGACTTGAGCAATTCTCTCTGTGAGAATTGTGATACCAGGTCATAATGGTGCCAGTGGGGGTAAGAAAGCTTAACCAGGAAAGACCACTTCTGTTTCCATCTTCTCTTTCCAGTCAATTTCAATTGTAATTTTGTGATATCCAGTACATCAGGAGTTCTTACAGCACAGGAAAATGAACAGAAAAGTAAAGTTTTTGCACCTTAAATGTTTGTATATTTATCAATTATTTACCTGAGAACCAAAACACATGCAGTGTATCCGGTCTGTACAGTGCTGATGTCCAGATACTTCAAAATCTGTGATACAAAGTTTTGCTAATGAAGGCTACAATCTCCATAGGCAAAGATAGGCAAAGATGTATAACTTGAATGACAAGTACATCAGAAATGTGCAAACTTTTAGATAATCAAAGTTGGAAGAACACATCAGACTGAGTTCCAATCTTCCTTAGATAACCCACTAAGGGTGATAAATGTAAAAGTTTACACTGGAAATTGCTCATTCATCATGATGTCCTGAAACATCACTTATTTGTAGATTGGTTTAATAGCATTCATCTTTTTATCTTCTTCTTTTTTCTCTAGTGTTCCATCTATTGTTCAATTGACTTTGTGCCACATTTATATATGAAAAATAAATGCAGAAATAAATTGGTTCAATCACTATTTTGCACATTCTTTCTTAATTTGTTTGAGTTTGGTTTCTCTTTTTTGTTTGTTTTGTTTTGTTTTGTTTTGTTTTGTTTTGTTTTGTTTTGTTTTGTTTTGTCTCTCTTGTTGTAGGGGATTCAATGTTACTAAGAGAGCTAAACAGACATTCAGGAAATATACATAATTTTGTATGTGTGGTGTAAAAAGCCATATCCCTCTGCGCATATCTGTAGATTGTTTAGAAATAAAATGATAACCTTATTTTGACAAGCACCCTATCCCATACCACCCCTCCTAAAATGTGCTCAAAATGGGCATATTTGTGGTCACAGATGATTCAGGGGAAAAGTTGCATTACTTGTTTTCATTTATACAAATTCACATTGATTACCACTTTCTCCTGAGGATTTATGAATAATCAATGCAAGTAAATTTATAAGCATGTGCATCAGCCCCCTTTTTAAAGGATGTATCTTTTCATCCATTTAACGTGTGCGATATGTTATTAACTACTTTGATTACTTCTTTTGGATGGATTCACAACAAGAATTTTCTGTCAAGCTAAATCCCTCATGACATTAACTTTCCTTCAAAAAAGGTTTCAATAACAGGATGTAATTTTCATGCCTAATTCATTTCCTAATGATATTAGAGATGGTTATCAGAAGTAGATAAATGTGAAATTGAATTCACATTGATTTGCCACACTGAGTGGTGAGGAAGAAATTGAAATTGAACCCGATATTGTTGACTGAAGAGATGAGAAACTTGATTCAATATGATGTCCATAGAACTAACGCCCTTCTGTCTCTAAACTGATGCCATGCCAGAGAAACTCGTATTCAGCATTACCACAAGAAGGGAATAACTTCACTGACAATAAAAACAAACCCTGATGCCTTTGTAGTTCTCAACTGACTTACTGAAGAGTAAAGGTACCAACCGTGAATTCTTCTGAGTAGCTGATATCATTTTTTTTTCTTGCCATGAATGTTTATCTATATCTTTTCAATTCTTCAACAGAATAGTGGTAGATATTACATTATCATCATTGTTGTTATATCACTTGGCTGTCTGTTCTTAACATGAAAGGTTTATATTATGGACAGTAGGAATCAATATGCTTTATGGCTTCAGTGTGGCCTAGAATGGTCAGTCATTTTGTAATCATTTAAAGCGTTTTATTCCCGGTCACAGAGCAAGGAATATGGTAATCTTCCATAGCCTTTAGCATGTCATTAAAACATACAGACAAAAATCAATGACTTGTCCAAAAATTGTCATTTTTCACTGCTGCACTGGCAAATATGAAGTTTGACATGTGGAAAATAATATAGATGTATATAAAAAATAACTCATGTTTTCTATACTTTGCTCAAAATTAATATACACAAGTTTGTTCTCAAAAATTACGTAACTTGACTTGAATTTGATTTAAAAATCTGTAGATTTTTATAACTGTGAATTGATAGTAATAACAAGGGCTTGCACAGTGAGCTGTCTATACTCTGCTTCTACAGAAAAGGGCAGCAAAAAGCCGCAGCAAGACATGGAAGGGGGAACGGAAGAGTGACACTACATGATCAACTCTTGGTTTGGAATAAAATGCCGTGACTTCCTCTAATCTCCGCCATATAGATCGCGAGGGGAAGCTAAAAATAAACTCAACGTTAGTCTACGGAGGACACCTTAAATGAGTAAATCTAATAAAGGGATCCCGTTTGGTAATGGAGTAAAACGCAAAGACCTTTAACTGAGCTTCAGACATCTTCAGAAGCGGGCACACACACACACACACACACACACACACACACACACACACACGCAGACACACAAGGAAAATGGATTCACATGGAAGAGACAAAAAGGGCAAATATTGTGAGTATTCAACAAGAAACTCAGCGGAGACAAATTTACGGAGTTCCGTGCACATAATCAAATCAGTTGCTTGACACACAGTGGGTGATGCGCTGGAATGATCAATGCCTAGTGTCGGGCGACAGCCTCTTCATTCATTTTTCTTTCTTTTTTTGCAGCAACTAGCTTAGGGCTTGCAAGCAACATGTAGGCTACAGGATTCCCCCGCACATTCCCGACTGATGTATGTCAACACTCACGCGACACTTTCTGTTTTCCTTGCTTTAAGAAAAGCAAATTCTTCAATGTTTTTACGAGTAAGGCTTTCTCAAAGTGACAGAGAATTCCTGCAGAGGTTAGTTTACACTTTCATGTTACTGCTGCCAGAAGTGTCTGTCTTCAAAGTCTAATGTTGGCCAACAGACCAGCGGTAGGGGATCGATGGGGGCAGTGTGACCACACTAAAAGGGGATTGCGTGGGACTAAGATACGGAATGCAGCGGGGGTCCGCACTGACTGCATATTGGAAGCCAAATACTGGAAGATAAATTTGGGCAAAGTTTTATCCACACACCATTACTCCTGTCTGGTAAGTGATCCCCAAATATTCAAAGCGACGAGTCGCCAGGGCATTCAGTTACTCCATTTTTTTTTTTTTTTTTTTTTGCTGAGGGATGGGAAAGTGAGGGAGAGAGATTGGTAGGGAAAAAAGACAGTGAGAGGGAGAGATAGACAGTGAAAGAGAGGGAAAGAGAGAGAGATGGAGAGGGGGAGAAAGGGATAAATAGGGACGGGGTGAGAGATACAGTGAGAGAGACCAGCAGACATACTGTGGGTCCGTTTTTCAACTCGCTCTGGCATAGAATTAAGGTTTCCAAACGACTTTCAGGGAGATTTGGGCAGATGATAAACGCAAGGCTATTTTGATTATGGGGCTAGAAACTGCTTCTGAAACACCGAAACAAAAAGTGCGACCTCAGAAGCGTTTGAGCCAGAATCGCGTTTCTGTGGAGATGATAAATGCAAAGTCATCTTGGAAACAGCTTTTAGGGCTCGGACCTACCAAGCCAACTATATGACCTCTCCTCCTGGGGTCAAACAGCACAATGGAGCTGCCTTCCTCTTGACTCATGAATAGAGATGATAAACCCAACAAATCAAAAAATGCCACCCAAAAGCTCTTCGGAAATGCATCTTGATAGTGAGTATTGAAGCTTTTCCAATATGGGAAAGACGATAAACGCAGTCTGTGAGAGGGAGAAAGACAGACAGACAAAAAGAACGACAGACTGACAGCGAAAAGGAGATATAGTGAGAGTGCTAGAGAGAGAGAGAAGAGGGTACAAAAAAGGAAAGAATGTACATGTATCTGAGGACACCTATAAACAGACCGAAACATGCATGGGCGGTGATACACAAATAGAAATATGTTTATCTGTGTTACTCTAGGCTTTTCATCTCTCCTTGTAGGGGCCCCCACACACAAGCTCAGTTTCCCAGGGGTCCTAAACCATTTGATGTAATTATTCAAACCAAATTGAACTGCAATGTATTAATGGAGATAAAAAGAAAAAAAAGGGAAAAAAAGAAAACAAGGACAGAATGATGCAATATGTAGTCATTTACACATATACATTTACACACACACACACATAGATCTACATGTATCTATCTACATATCTACATTGTATTTGTCTATCTATTTACAATACCTCTCTGACTTTCTATTATCTATCCACCCACCTATCCATCTACTTATCTACACACCCTTTTATCTATCTATTTATCTATCTATCTATCTATCTATCTATCTATCTATCTATCTCTCATCACCTGTTCAGGGCAATCTGAGGCATCTGGCCCAACCTATCACTCACTGTTCCCCTTGGGCTGAGAGCCAGCCAAAAAGGCCAAGTGCAACCACCCAAGAACCAGACCTACTAGTCTCCACTCCAGGGCCCCATTTCATAAAAAGTTGATATGACAGCGACTCTTGCTGGAATGGCAATTGTCATGGTAATGACAAGAATCCAGCTTCCTGATTGGCTGTTGCTATGGGAAGTTGCCATTCTAGCAAGAGTTGCTATCATATCAACTTTTATGAAATGGGGCCCAGGTGTTACACTTCCTCATTTATCAACATTCACCTCTTCCAGCATGTTTCTTTTTAAAAAAGCCTTCTGTTTTTGTTGTTTTTTGTGGGGATGAGGTTGCTTAAAAAATCATTACAAACTAGGGATTTTTTTTCTTTCATTCTTGAACAAACTGAAAAGTTACAGCCATATAACTGTGTTTTGACCAAGGATATTTTTATGAATCAAGTATGTAATAAAATTCATTTTTGGTTGAGCCATATCAATCACCTCACAAATGTACCATTTATTCAACTTCCACATGAATACTTACACTGCATTAGTTTTTCCAACTTTTGAGTAAAAGTGTCCATACCACACTCTCACCTTACACTGTATCTGGCAAATTAACTGTAGTAGGCAGCCTCACAATTAATATTGCAAATTTTTACTTCCTGCCGCATATCCTGTTGGGGCTGGTAAAATGCAAATAACTTTCTTCGGTAGCCTATCCTTGTGGGTTTGTTTTGTTTTGTTTTTGTTTTTCTCGCTGAGTTTTTCCAATTTTCTTACTGACATCCCCAGATAAATAAATTTCACCCTACTCACCCTAGATTCATTTAACACATCTCCTAATTTGGCATCCTCAATGGGTTCATGTTGGAGATCACAAAAGGACACTCTTTGAAAAAATGTGAATCGGCAAGTTAACATCACACAAGGGAATGTGTCAATGGTGCAGTTCTCATTGCAAAATTTTCGAAATTTGAGTCATCAACAGGGTTGTGTCTTTTTGATTCGTTCTCACTGTAAAAAGATTTCGAAACTTGGTTCGCGATCATTTGCAATGAGCTGATCTGTGTATGTAGGCCCTACATGATTAATGGTATGTTAACTATATCACATTGTCAATTCAGTTACTGCAAAATTGAAAATTTTTGTGGTATGAAAGTTTTCGCAGATTTTACGCAACCAAAAGCTAGCAAGAAAATAAAAGCATGCAAATATTTTGGCATGCCATATGTTTTTGTAATGTCCTGATTTCACCAAATTAAAAACATGTGACATTCATCTTATCCAGTCAAGTGCAAAAAGTTAATCATGTAAAAGTATCCACTTTTACAGTATTGCAGTGCACCACAGCTGGTAAAAATAGCAAAGGGGGTGACACACGCTGTGCATTGTGGGATATAAAGTTTATAAATTCTTCGCAGTTACCATTCTTACTGTACAACTTTGCCTCTACTTGCAAATAATTGCACAAAGTAGTACGATTTGGATCTTGACCCAAATCTCACAAAATAATGCATCATTTCTGTTCACACTGTAAAAATTTCAAAATTTTGGTCACGAACCTGATTGTGACCTAAGTAACAAAATACTTTGAATTCAATAAGACAGTACAATTGTGGGATTGGTTTTCTTTTTTTTTCTGTACTGATGTTTTCCAATTTTCTTACTGATATCCCAAGATGAATAAATTCCATCCTGCTCACCCTAGATTCATTCACACATTTCCTAATTTGGCATCCTCAGTGGGCTCCCGCTGGCTAACACAAAAGAAAACTCTTTGGAAAATGTGAATCGGCAAGTTAACGTCACACAAGGGAATGTGTCAACATGAGGGCGAATTTGTGGAAGAAAGGGGAGCTAGCTGGCTGTTCACCGACGCAGCATGAGATTTTCAACACATGGATTGAAATATGTGCATGATTACATTCTCTCACGCTCTCCCTTGCCCCCCCCCCATCTCTCCCTCTCCCATTCTTTCACTGAGTGAACATATCTGTGATACTTCTCCGCTCAGCTGCATGTTTTAATGCCATAAACGATCATATTTTGTTTATAAACATTACAGATTCTATTTTAAGCAGTGCATTTTGACACATCTATATGCTACATTTAGCCACTCATGTCCTTGTGATGTTCTCATTCGTTATTTGGCCACAAAAGCATGTCCTTACCCTCTTTTTCTAAACAAAATCAGTCACTACCAAAAGGAAGGGACAAAAAAAAAAAACATATTTATTTCCTGTCAAACCAGAAGACTAACTGATGAAATATGGACTCACTCAATGATAATAAAGGTGTTTAGATTTCACTGCACTGAGGCAGAATTATGACATCCATAAATGATACCTCCCTAAAAATCTGGGCCAAGTATAATCGAAATTGGTCCCATGAGGGGTAAGGTACTATGAGCAAGTTCATACCTTGAAACAATTCGGGCAGGGTAGGCGAAAACGGAGAAAGACAATCTCATAAAGCTTGCCCTTTTAACAAAAAAAATGCAATGTATACAAAACAAAAACAAAGAAAATCAAACAGCAAGAAAGAGCAGGCAAAGATGTATGGAAGGGAGGAAGGAATAGTGACCCCCCTCCTCCCCACCCCCCCCCCCCTTTATCCGTTGTCAGTAGGCGTGCCTTCATCGGACCGAAGTTCAAATGAGCAGGCTACTTTGCAGTTTAGGAAAATACCCCGATTTTACAAATGTGCATCTTCATCAGCTCGATAAGAGCCCCGCTTGGGATATTAGCCCAAAGTTGACGCATGCGTACTTTGCATCATCATCACTCGGCTCGACTCACTCAACCACAGAACTCTACGTAGAGTTCTGAGGGCTTGGTGTGCAGTTCAAATGATGGGATCAAGACAGTTTCGAGCTGATGGAGACCCAACCCAAATAGCACACAAATTCCCAAATTAGCGCACTATTTCACAAACTAGACCAAAATTGGGGGGAATTTTTCCAATCAAATAATGTGCTAGTTGCATCTTCACTGCACAATTAATAGCGGGTTAATTAGACATCGCACTAATTTCCCAACCACAAAATAGCATGTTATTTTGAAACTTTGGTCTGATGAAGACAGGCCCAGTGTTTTTGGTAAGCCTACAGGGATCTACATAGTATACAACTGAAACACTCACCTGGTTATGTTGAAGTAGTGAGGTGTAATGATTCACAAGTCCACAGTTGGTACATGAAAGAAAAAGAACACAGAGACAAGGAGAAAAATAGTTAGAGATTGCAATTCATTAATACACAGCCAAGCCTGGAAAGGCAATGGAGAAATCACTTCAAGTACAATGGGCAAAATGGCCTAAAGGATTCTTTCACATAATTCCTCATCAGACACATGCAGAAGTGATGTAATATGATGGGGACATTCTGGCACCGAACCCATTGAGGATGGGCTAATTTTGCAGTAACACGCATTTCCCATAGACACCTGCTTGAGTATACTCAGGACTCGTCTTCAACGAGTTAAGGACAAGCTGATTTTGCTACAGCACAAATTTCCCATAGACACCTGCCAAATATACTCAGGACTCGTCTTCAACGGATTAAAGGGGTTAAAGGGGGACTTACAAAACACAACAAAAAAATCTGTGGTGCCAGTGAATGCAGATATACTAGTACGACAGTTTGAGGAAAATCAGTTGATACATTCCCAAATTATGCATTTTTGAATGTTTTGTTCGTCCATGTGCCATCATGGATGGATAAGAAGGTAGCAACAGTCTGTGATGCAATAATATTGGAACAAGATAAAGAAATTTGAACATATTCAAAGAGACTTGCACATATTCTCAATTTTTCTAGCATGATGAAAGGGCACTCAACTTAGATACCTCTTTCAAAAGTGGAGGTACTGTTCACTTTTTATTTTTAAAAAAAAATGATTTTGTGAAATTCTGCGAAATGCGCTTGATAATTCCCTACTATGACATCACCAACTGCCTTCTTATCTAGTCATGACGGCACATGGAATTAACCAAACAATCAATTATTCATAACTTCTGAATGGCTTGTCCAGATTTCCTAAAACTTCACTGCTGTGTTCTATTTACTCATTTTCTGCATTAACTGAATTCACACATATATGTTTTAGGAATTACAGTTCCCTTTAAATTGACACTATTACAAAGTCACATATTTGCCATTCTATTAGAAACAAGGCACAATGGAAGACAGTTTTCAAATTTTTAATCTTCCATACATGCTGAACCATCACAATCCATAAAAGTTGATATTGTTCAAATAAGCTTTTCATGCCAGAATTTTGTAATAAAAGAAGAAGAAATAGGTCATTCATTCCACAGTCCGCAGGTACTGTTGACTTTGCCATCTTAGAATTGCCAGGGCCAAAATGGCGCTCATTCAAGTAATATATATTTTTGTCATGGTAATGGACGCGAGCTAGGTCACTCCTGGTGATTTAAAATTGTGAGACCCAATCTCATCGACGACGAGGAACTCAACAGACAATCCAGGACATCAATATACAAGGGATACCACAACTATTTATCTCTGTCCCGTAAGCCTCTTCGGCCTGCTTGCGATCGAGTGCTTTAACGTCACCGTCTGCCTCCGCTCGTGATGAAGAGCGACCGAAGCTCTCAGAGACCTTCGTTCACCTCTTGATACATTTACACATCTAGGATCTCCTTTTTTTCTTTCTTTCTTTCTTCTCATCTCAGATGCGATAAAATGCCACACTGTCACCGACTATGAATTTTTTTCGAACTTAATCCCGCCTGCGAAGAGATGCATGACTAAGTGTCAGCTTTGCCGAGATCCAAGAGCCCAGCTAGAATGCAAAAAAAAAAAAAAAAACATAGGCCGCGCATATGCGGCAAACCTGGCTAAGCAATCATTCACATGTCTTGCCGGGGAAAAAAGGCAGCAACAACAGAAATGCCGTTCCATCGTCAACAGATGGTTGTTATTTTTCATCCCCCTGGAAGTGGCAAAATGACAAATGCGACCACTTTCTCGCGAGAGCACGAGCAGATCACATTTTTCGCAGCGAATGCCGGCTGCAGACAACATTCATTTGGAATGCGACAGGACGTAATCCCTGCAAAATGGGGCATTCGACAAGTCGCCTGATATGGAGAGGGTCAACCATTCACATAAATGGCACAGATCCTACTTTATGAGGACGAGGACGGTGATGGCCTTTGGGCACCACATAGAACGGTATCAGAACACAGATTATAACATTTCTAGTTCATACACTGCATGCTTCTTTTGCAGAGGAGTAGATGATTCTAAAAGGAAAATTTGATAAATCCACAACATCCCAGGCTCTCTAGCTGAGTCAATACACAGATTCATGGCTCATCACAAGCTCCATCGGTCCTGATTTTAAAATATAGACATTCCATGCATCACCTTGTATGTTTCATGGATACATCATGCTTAGTCCCACATATTCAATGGAATGGTAGATCTGAGGAAGAAAAGGCATTACCATCAGATCAAAGCAGAACTGCATATCAGAGTAATGGAATTACTTCACACTTAATTTTCATCCATTCTAACCTGCAAGATTCAAACAGTTAATCTAGGCCCTCTACCAGAAGATTGTATGGGACTGTGGGCACTTCAAAAGAGGAACTAAACTCGTTTGCAGGTCATCACACTGAATGGTGTCTACGATACAAATATTCTCATTGCATGTCATACCTTAAAATTCATGGTCATAAATCATCATGATTTGTAGCCTTAGATAATGATTAATACAAAACAAAGAGAGCAAAATGCAAGCCTTTTATTTCGTAAAACCAAGATGCTTGATTATCTGACAAAGTTGAGACATAGTCATATCAGATAAGTCTCCTTTCCCCCTCAACACCCTCCCCCCCCCCCCTCCTGCAAGCACTTGGAAAGGGAGCATCTCCACTGTAATTCAATCTTAACAAAAAGAGATCCCTGTAATTTACAGTTTGCACGTTACCAATTTCTATAACACACCACTGTCCGTGCCTAGAGCTACTATGAACATCTTCTTCAGAACGAGTTCAACACCGGTCAAAGCCCAGTGTGCTCTCACCATAACGCGGACAAACTCTACATTTTTGGGCTGCCGCTCGTTGTCCTTGCTTTCTTTCAATTTCTTATTCGTTTGGGTATTTTTCGCTGAGTGCACTTCTGCGCTTTATGAATTCCCGTGTCCCGAGAAAATGTTCACAGCTCGACAGCAAATGACTATTCATGTCACATTACATTGTGTTATTGCAGCGCGGGGAAGGTGACCTTACGGACGCAGGTGTTGCAGCCCCGCAGCAACGTGAGCCGCTATGATTCAGCGATGAATAATGCATCTGGTAACATTCCGTCGTCAATAATAGAGCACCCCCGTTTAGTGTAATGTGATACCAATTTGATGTTAATGCGACGAAAGTAGTCCTAACTTGTTTTTTTCCTCCTCCAAAGCAGCTGCATTTTACGGCGTGTAATGTTCATTAGCGTCAACAGCGGAGGCATCCGTATGTCCATAGTGCAAAAACCTTCCAACGCACAGCAGCTACACACCACAAACCTATACATCAACAAGGGCATTGTTTTCCTTTGAATCTGGGACACACAAACTGAATACACACAGCAACCCTTGAAAAACGACAGATGGGAATGGAAAAATGTAGTGAGTAGTCCTGTCAAGTGAAACTTTGCACTTGAACAAATGAAATGTACGGTCACTCGAGTACATTTCCCTGAACTTCAGAAATGTACAATGTAGGTTTCATCGAAGAGCATTTATCTTTCTATGGCAAAGATTACCATAAGTGACTTTAAATGCGGGTTTTGTGACTTGTAAAAAGGTGACGAGGTTGTGTTCCTCGGGAGGACTAGTTTGTTGCCTGCATCCTTCGTAGACACACAGTAGTATGGGACAAAATTATGAAAAAAAAAAAAAACCCTTAAAACTCAGATTATTGTTTCTAAAAGCAGCCAGCAACCACTTGTTAAGTACATTCAATGATACTTGGGCATTCTATGGCAGCTCTTGTGCAACCTTGTGGCAACTTTGCCTGCTCTTGTATATGCACCATCTTGAGAGATTTAATTCAAACATTGAAAGATGATTATTATTTTTCCACTTAGATGCATAGAAGCATTTTTGTTATATGCTTAAAAATGATATGAAAGTAAGTATAACAAGTCAGATATTTTTTCCCATTTTGCTAGTTTGAATTAAAAATTTTAAAAGCAAGCACAAATTGTCAATACAGCATTGCAAGGAAAAAGACAAGAACTTTTAGTCTTCATTACATGCTTTGGTAGATCTATAATCATAATTATATATTTGTCAGTCTGGTACCAAAATTTTAGCTTCAGATATGTTCAAGCTATTTGCTTCGCTAATGACAGCCTTCTGCATTTCTGCATTTCAATCCCATCAATACATTCTACCATGATCCAGTCAGATTACTGTTTATTCTCTTATGCTGAATAGCTCTAAATCAACATATCTTTTCATTCCGTTATCAGGTTATTGTATATATAATTTCAGTTTTGATTATAATGTTATAATTTCAGCTATTCTATATATAGTTTCAGTTATGCTTGAATGAACCAATAGTACATGTATGTCATAATGTTTTCAAAAAAAAATTACTGTATTTCATTTGTGATACGTTCAATGCAGAAAATTCTGAATAAATTAGAACTAGAACTTGAACTTGAATACTGCATCTATATGAAAGCTGGAAAGGAAGATACAAGATGGTTGCAGTCTTTGGAGTTTAAAATTTTAAGGTGCCAAAGGGGGAAAAAAGTTCCAGGGGAATGTGTGTGATAAAACAATATGAAAAAAATATAATAGTGAATAAACCATCTCTTTTTTAAAAATATGTTCATGGAAATGATATTGACTTTGGAAATGCCATTATCTAGCAATATAGGAACTGCATGCATAATTTGAATTTGTGATACAAGACCACTTTATTTATTATTTTTACATACTTTTAGTCATTAAAACAAATGTGCGTAGTGATAAACATCACAGCATAGCAATCAACATGTTGCTGTACTCCAAGAGCAGAGGCCTTTAGCTTTCTACAATTTCCACTTTGTACCAGTGCTTTTTGCGTGCTAGATTATAGAATATCTTAATGTGTGTAATAAATATAGAATATCAAAGCGATCTTTCACTTTGCATTTCATTACGCATATCAAAGATCTATTGACCTTGACCAGCATCAAATTTGGCATAAAACAGAAGAAATTCTCAAGGATTAATGCCCTTTCTCAAACCCTGATACCCTCTATTTGTGACCAGAAGAAAGGATAAGAACAACAAAAGCTACAAATTTGGATTTAGTTCTAGTCTTGTTTTTTAGACATCAATCCTCGTCCAGTTAGAAACACGTAAAATAGTTTCTTAACGTTACACAGGGATTCAAGTCTACCCCCCCCCCCCCCCCCCCCCTTCACTTTGGTTTTTACTGCTTTGGGCATATTCGGTTTTCTTTTCGGCTGTGATCATTTTGCACATGCCCCACACAATACATACATTTTCACAAAAGCCCAGATTGTATAATCCAATCAGGCATAAGCGAGGAACAAATAAGCAGGTTTGTGGGGGGGGGGGGGGGGGGGGAGATGTATCTGGAAGTAATTACGTCTCTTAACGTTAGTTGTCACAAGAAGTATACATGTGATGACGTCAATGGGATGGTGTCGCGCATTATTAATGGCAGAGATATATTCGGCGGAGATGCCGTAGATGGAAACCTCCCGTGGGTATCCCTGGGAATCGGAAGAAAGAAAACAGAAGCAAAATTGACACAGCGCAAAACCAAAAAAAAAAATAACAAAAAGAGAATCCATGAATATGCATGAGGCCTTGAGTTCTCGAGGGGCACTTTTATCTGTGACTGGTGATCCATGATTTAAGAAGAGTCAACCGCTAATGGAAAATGATCGGACGTACCGCACAGACGTCCTTGTCATCTCAGATATATCAAAAACACACAAACATAAAGGGAAAAAAAAAAACAAAGAGAGAAGAGACAGATCAAACCTAGAAATAGGACAAAACAAACAGTCTCTGAAAGGCAATACATTCGACAAGGAACATCATTCTGAAATGTCAGAATAAATTCCATCCCAGCCTGGTGGTATTGGTGACATATTTGTACGTGCTGTATAATTTCACTTTTCATCAAAAAAATACCTGAGATATTTTATATAAATGTGTATGTTGATATTGGCTTCCCATTTTGAACTGCACTTGTTGCACTTGTTTCACAACAAAGATCTGATAGGCATTTGTAAGCACTGATGGTATGAGAACTACACTGTTCCAAGTAGGTCAATATAGGCAGCATTATTCCTGAGGTCAATGACCCTAGTGAAGGTTGTCTTAATTGAGAGGAAAGCTGTGTATTCAATGTATCCTGGTATACTAACTTGCATATTACACTCACAGTACAGTTTAAAATATATATATCATATTCATAAATGTATGTCTATATCTTTATATATATATTGTTTTTCTATGGCAAAACTCACATCTCAGTGTCAAACTGTCAAAATCACACACATACATATCCAGTTGGATCAAATTTTGTAAGAAATGTAAAATTTCACTTCAAAACATATTTTCTTAGTTTTGAAGATTTTTGATAATGTAACTTAAAGTTGTGAATGGGGCAATTTTAGAATTTCTTCCCGAGTCACATCAGAGTTTTTATACTGATGTTATTATTTTTCCTTTTGATTGTCAGTAAGAGAACATCGGTAAACAATCAGCTCTTTGGTAGAATCTTTTGCATCTATTCATCTATCTTCCTTTTACTCATCTCTTCAACCCTTCTTATTCTAATTCTCTCTCTCTCCCTATCGTTTTATCCTTCTCTCTCTCTCTCCCTCATACAATCCCTCTGTTATCCAATCAATACTTACTCTACGATCATTTCATAATTCCATAATGAAAGCGAGATAACGGCGGAGAACGGAATCAATTTTGCGGCGTTTCATCTGAATCGGTCGGCAAAACCAATTTTGTTTCACGCGGCAGGTGTGGGCAGAAATGATGTTCAATCAGCCAAATTTGTTGGAGAAGTTTAAGACGGCAAACTATACATTTGAAAAGCTCAAAACCAATGCTAGACAAGCACGGCTCCTCATACCTCTATTGCTCTTCTTTTCTTTGAAACCTTGTATCATTTACACATACTTGTGTATCCTCCCCTCATCATACAATAATGGGTGAACTCCCATTCCCCTACTTTTCTTTGAAATCTTGTATCATTCATGCCTTCTTGCATCCTTCCCACATAATACATTAATGGGTAATCTCAAGTGGTACTTAATGTATGAATAAGACATGGCATGACATCTGTAATTGATATAGTGTATTTTTATTCCCACACACTTCTTTATTTTTGTCATACTTTCAATCTCCTCTTCCTACGTGTCGGTTAAAGTCTTCAGATGTCAGGTTCTCTCTAACTCCCTTACCCTGTGAATATTATACCTCATTAATTTTATACACAAAGTCGGGCCCAGGAGCACTCCTGAAGCGTTTCAACTTATAACCCTCTGTATCTGTTTATACTGAGAATCACTGCTCGCTGAGACCACATGCAAAGTGGCTGAGAGGGGCGTAAATGTCATAGTGACCTTCGGGTGTTAGGGAACTTCTAACATGCAGACTGTACGCACAGCCCCATGCCGCATACTACTTCCAGAGCGCTCAAAATGTTTGTGACCATTAACCCGTTCCATACCGAATTCTGAAATGCCCATAGACTTAATGTACAGGCTACCAGGTTCCCGTACGGAACGGGTTAATACAGAGTTTAGTGCGCTTCGGGAGCGATCCTGAGCCTAGGCTCGAGAAGGGCATAACTTTAGAGTGCTCCAAGTCCTGACTGTCTGTTCATGCAGAGCTCAGAAGGTTTGAGGAGCGGTGTTACTGTCCAAGCTGCACACTGCTCAGTGTAGAACCTTGTTGTTGCATAAAAAGTTTGGTTAATTCATACAAAGCACTAAAAAACACTTTACCTTCACCTTCCTCTTCCCTCATCCCCCCCCCCCCCTTCCACTTCAAGAGGGAAAAAATATGATAAAATTTGAAAGATGAGTGCAGATAAGTATGATTCAAAGCGCTACCTGCACGCACCTATAAATGGAATTTCTTGCAAAAACTTTGCCTACTAGGTAGAGCACAGGAGAGGTTGGGTCAAGACATCAACCTCTTCCAGTCTTCATGAGTGTGACAGGTAAAGGGTTAAAGAGGGTATTAGATTACAAAGGAGCTCAAAAGACAAGTTCAGCATCGGAATGCAATGGCGGACCACAAAAAAAAAAAAAAAAAAAGCGCACCGATCTCTCTGAACCAATGACCCGCGCCGTGAGATATAGGGTGTCATCACTTCTCAAATTTAATCTGCCTGTACATAATCTCAGTGACCCCCAACACTGAAGCTCCTCCAGTCGCCATGGAAACGATAAACAACAGCCGGCAGACAACTCTGGTATGCGATTAATTGCTTCAGACTCTCACCTCTAAACCCTGTCTGGGGGCTCCAAGAGGGGTGGAGGGGGGAAGGGCTGGAAGAACCTGGGGGGTGGTATGGTTCCCGCCAGCACACAAAAGTTTGTTCACATAGATCTTTTTATAGGTCAACACTTGTTTTTATTTTGAGAAAGAGATGTTACGATATGTTTAGGTTTTAATATTACAAATGTGTGTGTATAGTATGTACATAATATGCATAGATATAATGTGTAGATACATACACAGATAGACAGAGAGATAAATATATACAGATAGACACATAGGCCTACACATACACACAGACATGCATGTTTGAATGTCATAATGATTAAGAAGGGTAATATGGTAGAATACAGTTTCTGTATGTGTGTAGGCTAGCTCCTTGCTTGCCAGAAATAACTCATCAAAACAAATATTTAGTTTAGACATCGACTACAGATTTACCTATTTTTTTCCTTCAGTCATCACCTGGGTAAGTACGGCTACTGATACTGACATCTGGGACAAGTCAACATATTAATATCTCCATCACTCTGGGCAACGACTACTGAGAGAGTGGGACAGTTAGGAAGAAAAACCCAAACACTCTGCCTATAGTCATTTCAAACGTTCCATTAATCAGGTTTTAAAGATTCACACATTTTACTGAAAGTTGTATATTTTGTCACAAGAACAAAATTAATAAAGACCAAAAATATGACGGTCTTATTTCCTTATCTACACATTGCAACAAGAAAAATTATTTGATAAGAAAATATATGTCTTTCCTGTTTGCATCACATTTAAGTCAAATTAAGTTGAACCATGGAAAAACAAAGCGAACATAGTACATTGTATACTTTAACTTGTCAAGAGATGGCATAGAGAACGGAGAAAGAGACCACAATTACAAATATAATGACGTGATTAATTGTGGCTGACAATGTCAAATATTTACCCATGGCAAATAACCAGAAATACAATTTCATTTTCCTTTTTTTTTTCCAATTTTATTATTGATATTATTTCATTACGATCCATAAAAAACATCTAGCAATGTATTGGATTTCTGAACGCACCAACATACCAAGCCTTTTCAGCATCCCCCCCCCCAAAAAAAAAAAAAGAATATATAAATAAATAAAAATGCAACCCAGTTCCCTGATATCTCATTCACTGCATGCCCCAAAATCTAATTATGGTAATGAATTTCATTGACAAATGTACACCTGGGCAGCATATAAATTTTGAGCATGGCAGCTTCCATCGCTCATGTACAGCACTATCTCTCCGTGGGCAGGGAAATAAGACCTGGAGAAACATCTTCGAAATAACAAACTTGACAACTTTCCTTTCACAAGAAAAAGTGAAAAACATGCATCCAAAAGTACATTGTTCCCCAAGTACTTTGACCACTACCAATTCTTCCACCCCACCCCATACCTCGCTCAACTCGCACCCCTCCCCCCCCCCCCCCCCAACTCCACACCCAAAGAGGAAAAGAAATTCCCCAGGATGAAAGATGTCTGCCTGATTATCTCCTGCTCCCATTCATCAACTTGTCTCTGCCTCAAAAGTTGCCAATACTTTACAGGAGAAGAAGTCCAAAAGTTCTCTTCAAAATCCCATTTAAATTCTCTTTCTTTCTCTCTTTCCATTTATCATACTCTCCCTCGCCCTCCTCTCCCTCTATCCCCTACCCCCCCCCCCCCTTTTCTCTCCTCCTCCTCCTCCTTCACTTTTGTGTTTCTTCCCTCCAGGTGTCAAG
Source organism: Diadema antillarum (assembly GCF_040938485.1). Taxonomy (NCBI): domain Eukaryota; kingdom Metazoa; phylum Echinodermata; class Echinoidea; order Diadematoida; family Diadematidae; genus Diadema; species Diadema antillarum. The sequence goes on along the minus strand of NW_027271250.1, from coordinate 1,675,261 downwards.
GACAAGGGAAACAGGAACAGCTCCCTCTATGTCCAAAATGTACCTAGCCAGGCTTGCACTTTGTGAAGAAAGCAAAAAAACTAACAAGATTTATTCTGAGTTAAAGAAGTTGAAAGTGACCCAATCATGTACTATTTCACATGTCATGGTGATTCCAAGAGCAGCTTTATAGTTACAATACCTGTGAAATTTGGTGAATCAAAGGTAATGCAGAAAAAAAGAAAAAAAATAAAGCTGTAGAAAAATCTCAATATCTATTCAAGTTCCTGCACCTATTTTCTTTTCAAAGCAATTATAAGAGAAACAATCTTTGCTTGCATGAACGTGATTTATACTACCTATATCAACAATATGTTTTGACTACAAATTTCTTCTACATTGTTTGTTTGTTTGCTTGTTTTCCAAATTTTGACATTATTATTATTGTGTGGGGTTTTTTTTTTCCAAAATTTGATATTATTATTGTGTGGTTTATGCCCTGGTGTGATTTACCTAGCATTACTCTCAGTAAATTTTATCCTAATTGCTCTTTAGTTGAAATTTTAGTTGAAATTTGAAGTGAGGAAACAGGGTTGATCATGCTGTTTACTTGAGATTTAAAAGTTATTCTTTCTTCCATTTTTCCTTCAAAAAAACATTGCCATATCTCTCCCCAGCTTTAACCGTTTTCCTAATTCTAAATTTTTTGAAAGGTGCATAGTTGACACACATCTGTAGGTATAACATCTGACCACCTCACAGTATGGATGGCTATTTACATTCAAAGATAAAAGTCAGTCAAAACTGGGAGTGATTGCTTAGTAGAGTTACATTAACCCATTGAGGACAGACTGATTTTGCTGCATTTCCTACAGACACTTGCCCAAGTATACTCGGGACTCGTCTTCAACAGGTTAAGAGAACAGTATGATAATAAAGATAAGCTACACCAAATACAGACAGCCTCTGATACACATATGAGAGTGAAATGATATTCTGCATTAAGAGCAGGACATTCATATAAACAATTTTAATTTCAATTTCTCACTGTTTTCTTTGTCTTACTGATGCCAATACAAGACGTACTTCACTGCACTGCGCTGAAATAAAACAATCCTACATGGCAGACTATACTGCTAACTATCACTCCTGAGCTGTTGTTAGCTGGAAAATTTAATTTGTTTGCTTGCCAAAAAGGGGAGTGGAAATCAAAAATTGTGATTGGTGAAGAAAAATTACCAATTTGATTTCCAGACTGAGTGAAATGTGATAGTTACAGTGTCATGTTAGATCCAGGCACCCACCCAGGAGACTCCTTGGGAGTAACAGAGGAAGAAGGTGGAACAGAAGAAGGAAGAGGAAGAGAAGGAAAGAGAAGAGGAGGAAGAGGAAGAGGAGGAGGAGGGAGGAGGACGAGGAGGAGGACGAGGAGGACAAAAAAAGGAAGAGGAAGAGAAGAGGAGGAGGAGGAGGAAGGGGAGGAGGAGGGGAGAAAGAAGGGGAGGGGGAAGAGGAGGGGGAGGAAGATGAGGAGAAAAAAAAGAAGAAGAGGAGAGGGAGAGGAATAGAAGGGAGGAGTAGAGGGGAAGAGTACAGGGAGAAGGGGATACTGGAAGAGTAGGAAGAGGAGAGGACAGGAGGAGAGACAGGAGAGGAGGAGGACCGCTCTCATCAGGGCCAATCTGCTGCATCTGCCAGCACTGCCAAGTTTGGGGGAGCAAGTACAGAGGAATACATAGTGATTCTATCTTTTCTTGGGATGGCTAGGACTCTCCTCCTATCCTTTGATTCTTTTGCTTCCAAATCTGGGGACAAAAATGCAGCCCAGGTGATCACATCTGACCTTGGGAATGTGGAATGGAGCAGGAGCTGATTTGCACCGCCTCCAGATTGAGGTGGGGGGTGGGGGGGGGGGGGGGGGACACGGAAGCGCAAATGAGGATATCGATCACTCATCCAATCTTTGGTTCCACTTTGCGCCTGATTCAGGGCAGCGGAAGAAATGATGGGAGATCGGAACTTACTCAAATTCTTGCATAGAAAAAGATGAGAGAATTGTTGTTGTTGCTTTCTCTCTTTTTTTGTTTGGTCTACATGCTCCACTCTTTATGAAAAGGGAAATCCCAATCCACCTATTCTGATGGTGCCAATTTCAGAGGCACGCCTTGAAAACTGTGATCTGTTTTTCTGTCTTTTCAAGGCAATTTATGGATCCCACACTCCATGTCCAAAGTCATTTTTCATCCTCTTCCCTCCCTCTTCTCTCCTCATCTCTCCTCGCTCTCCCTTGCTCTCCATTTCTCTCTCTTTCTTTCTCCTATCTTTTTATCTCATATCTCTCTCTCTCTTTCTTTATATGTGTTTGTCCACCTCCTCCCAATCAGTCTGTCCAGAAGAATATCAAAATCAAGTTTGGATCAATGATTTAGCAACTGGAACCCCTCACCCTTTAGATGTCACTGTCGCTAGGTTGTAGCAGTGCTATGGTACAATCATTTGATGCAAGAGCTTACAATACGTCTTGTTCATATTGATTTCAAGTCACAACCACAAAACCAAGTCAAGATTTATATATGTGACCCGCCACGACAAAAGGATCCTAAAGTCGCTGACAGCTGAGCCAAGAAAATCGAGTTTGAATTCAGATCATCAAAAAAGGTCAAAATGATCGGATTTCTGTTTTCGGCATAATTTTGTGGTCTGATGTATATCATCTATCACCTGCCGAAATTTCGAAGCTAAAGGATCAAAGGAAAGGCAAGAAATTAGCGCTTTTCTGGGCCATGATTTTCTGACTTTCAACTGAACTGAAACGTGTCCGAAGATGTGGATTTAGCGCCGCAGACAGACTCCGCCCCTAGCAACAAGGGAGTGATCTTATTGGTTAGTTCGTGGCATCCTGGGTACTGATTGGTCGTGCATAGACCGCTGGCGCTAATCTTGAATGAACATCGCGGAGGTTGCTAGGAGCGTACCTTCTATTGTCAACAGGTAAAAAATGCCTTACCTCCCCCTTGATCACGAGCGCATCGGAAGAAAAACTTTGAAGGCAGTTTTCTCGAAATGCCGATTTCCTAGACCACTCGACATGCTCTCTTGAAATCATTGATATCTCCACAACCAAGTACTTTCATGAGTCGTGTTATGCATGCAATTAAAGCGGAAGAGTAAGGGAATAATGTCATGTCATTTTCAGAAAGTCCACCTCCCCCGACTTTCAGATCCTTATGTTGTAGCGGGTCGCAAATACACTGCTCAAATTTTTAATCTCAAGCCAATCCATCATCTCAATTCTACTTCCCGTATCTTATGCTATGTCATCTATCCTATAAGTATCATAAAATAAGTATTTCTTGTTTTCCTGGTTATTTCAAACATCTACACATAACATGATGCTAACCCATCATGGTTCACCCCCATGTGAGTAGCAATAGTCAGTAAATGGTATCAACAAGGTGCACTGTGCTACACGAGAACAAGCTCATCTTACGAAGATGCGAGTCGTAAATTTGAAAGAAGAATATCAAATTATTCAGACAACTCCATGAAAAATAATATTCATTCCATCTACTTCTCAACAATCTATCACTGGAGAGAAAGAGAGAGAGAGAGAGTGAGTAAAGAGAGGGAGAGAAGGAGGGGGAGAGAGATACATATACAAATATTCATGAAATGTGCTTCTTACCCCCATTTATGCATTCATCTCCAATAAGACTGTTTGGTTTGTTTCTTTTTTTTCTGGGGGGGGGGGAGAACCATGATACATCCCCCCTCCAATTAAAAAGGCGTCATCTCTTGGTTTTTTTTGGCACTCTCCCCTGTTTGCTTCTATTCTCTTACTACATAATGGCTTTCAACACAGTCACTCCATCTCCCTCATCTTTTTGCTAATTCCTCCCCTCCCCCCCCCCCCCCCCCCCGCCCTCTCCTTATTTCAAAACCTAGACCACCTCTCTGCCTCTCGTTATATTTTAAAAAAAAAACTTTTCCACTCTCATACACTCCTTGGTTTGTTTAATTCCTTCTCTCTCCTCTATGTTTTGCTGACTTTTAATTCCTAAGTGATGTGACATTTCTGTGCTAGTGCCGTAAACTGATAGATGCGATGTCCCCCTGGATAATTTTCCACCACTTTATTTCGGGCGAGAACAAGACAATGAAAATTAAAAGCCAAGGAGATGGAGGGGGGGAACCATTTTTTTTTTCCTTCTTTTTTTTAAAAGGGGAGAGAGAGACAAAAGAAGCAAGAAAAGTCATCATTCCAAATCTCCCTGGGAACCGGTAGAAGTCCCCTCCGAGGAAGACACCAAAATAATGAGGGAGACATCAACACAGCTCATCCAGCTCTTCCGGACTGGGGAATATCGATAACAATTACCGATCTGTTTAAATGCACCAAGAGCCGGCCTGGGATGCCTGGCGGTTGCTCTCCCCCGAAGCCCTACAAGGAGAAATTGTCTCATCACGAACTATTCTCCATCATTTTCAGAGCCATGTTTGGCTGCCTTGATGTAGTCCTCTGCCGCACTCTGCCTCTCTCATTCTTTCACTCTCTCTGCTATCTATTTATCTATTTATCTATCTCTCTATCAATCATATATTTTTCATTGAGCCATGTTTGGTTGCCTTCATGTTGTACTATGCCACTCTCTGCCTCTATCCCTCCCCCTGTTTAGTGTTATACATCTATCCTCTATCTATCTATATATCTATCTAAAGATAGATATATAGATAGATAGATAGATAGATAGATAGATAGATAGATAGATAGATGGATGGATAGATAGATAGATAAATAGATATATAGTTCTCTTTGATAGCTTTTTCTTTCAATAGTTTCTATTTCTTTGCACCTCGTTCTTTAGATCTTGGCAAAGCAAAGCTATAGATAGAGATATAGAGATAGATATATAGATAGATAGATAGATAGATAGATAGATAGATAGATAGATAGATAAACAGATAGATAGATGGATAGATAGATGAATAGATAGATAGTTCTCTTTGATAGCTTTTTCTTTCACTAGTTTCTATTTCTTTGCATCTTGTTCCTTATGTCTTGGTAAAGCACTCCCTGTTTGTTTCCTTGTAAGTTTACATCTTTCTCTGATCTCTGTCTCCCTTCACAATCATCTTAGTGCATCTCTTACGTTCTATTGTCTCTCTTTCTCTCTCATCATCCATTCCTGATAATAGATTTAGATCTACAGTTTGTTTATTGGATGGTGTTAGCAAGTGATTGGTCGGATGCAAAGAAGAAAAAAAAAGAAAATTCAATCAGTTGTTACAGCACATGATTACGATGATGATGTGCATCCACGTGTGTGTGCATGTGTTGTGTGTGTGCCTGCGTGCGGGCAAATGTGTGTATGTGTGTGGGGGGGGGGGGGGGGGGTGGGGCTGGGGAGAACAGGGGATAGAGTAGAGAGGCGTAAAATCCAAACAATGGTAAACAAGCTCAAAGTGATGTATGTGATTGCTAAATTAATAGCCTGTAGTGACAACAGCGGGTTGTAAACTTGTTAAATCTGGAAGAAACAGTCAGAAAGTGATGATGGGTTGCTTCCAGGGATACTTCATAAAAGAACAAAAAAAAAAGAAGAAAAAAAAAACACCAACAAAGAAGTCTAGATCAAAAAGCAAACACACACACACACACACACACACACACACACACACAAAGAGATCTGTCATTGACGAAAGCAAGGGAAAGTGCATGAGAAGACAAAGAACAGGAATAAAGAAGACAAGCATGTTTGAGACAAGACCTACGGATGAGGGAGTGAGTGCATCATTTTAGATGTGGTGTGTGAATCACGGATGGAGGTGAAAGATGTTTTGAGGTGCCACGTGAACAACACATCATAACTATAATTACCATCAGAATATGCATTCAAGACTCTCCCTCTCCACTGGACAGAAGCTGCAGAAATGAGGCATTTAATTACTTATTTATTTACCTATCTATCTATCTATCTATCTATCTATCTATCTATCTATCTATCTATCTTTTTAATTATTTATTCACGTACTATCTATTTATCTATTTATTTACTTATCTATTTACTTATTTATTTATGTGTTTACTTATCTATTCACTTATTTATTTATTTATTTATTCATTCATTCATTCATCAATTCATTCATTTATTTATTCATGGTTTCCAAAATAACTACCATGGCAGCCTTGCAGGTATCTTGTGAGAATTCAAAGTATCAAAAGGGTAACTCCACTAAAAAAATAAAATAAAAATAGAAGTTGACATTAGTGATATGGGCAGAGTCAATCAAACACAGTGGTGGATATTTTGCTTTGATTGGGGAAAAAGAGAAAGATATTGAATTTTACATTTTCATAGATTTGATGTGAACATGTCATGGTCTCACGTCTCTTGCAACGGTGTTTACACATGCAGATATCATTTTAGTTTTGGCTGGGTTTTTATTCTGTTGATTAATACCAGAAGAAGAAAAAACAGACAAACAAACAAACCTGTAATCTAAACAATGCAAAATGAAAACCAAAGAATATAAGTAAATGATGCTACTGGGAGATGGCAGGCAAAATCTTTGGTCACTTGAGCAGCTGAAACAATGTAATCAGACAGACTGCTAGGGGGGATGGGGAGAGAAAAAAAAAGAAGGGGATGGAATGAGTAAAAAAAAAAGGAAACCTTGATAGATAAATGAATATGGAAGAAAAATGGATGAATGAATGAATGATTGGAAAACAAACAGAAAGAAAGAAAAAGCAAAGGTAGGAACAGAAAAGAAAGCAAAACCTATCATACAAATGTCCCTTTAGGGACAATATGAGTATCAGAATATATGGGTCAGCTTTCCTAGCTCTGCTAGTCATTTTATCCCAGTCACTGTAAGGTTCTGAGAAGCAGCATTTGGTTACATGGGAAGAAGATTTGGCTTTTATACCTGCAGATGGAACTAAGAAAGTGATTAATCAATTAAAGTTAGCATGGCATAAAATCCTCATGGAAACAGAAACAAGAACTAAAATAACAAAACAGACACAGCCAGTACCAATGACCCACAAAATAACAACAACAGAACATGGCAACATGGCTGAATGAATCTTGCCTGAGCCACAAAAACAACAACTGTCGGTGTAATTTGCAGCACAATTTGGCAGATTCAGTATCAATTGAGCTCAGAAAGTCCACTGGTGAGAGAGACAGACAGAAACAGACCAAGAGAGAAAGAGAGCAAGGAGGAAAAGGGGGAGGGGAAAGGAAAGGAAAAGAGGGAGAGGGAGAGAGCGAGGGAAAGAAAAGGGATGGGAGAAAATGGAGAAGAGAGATAGATAGGAAGAGAGAAGGAAGAAGGAATGAAGAAAGAGAGGGAGAGAAAGGAGAAAGAAGAGAGATTGAAAGAAATAGAGGGATTAGGAAAGAAAGAAAGAAAAGGAAAGGATGGAAGTGGTACAGAAGGGAGAGGCAGGAAGAGAGAGAGAAGAGGAGCGAGGAAGATATAGAAGAAGAAGAGAGAGCGAGGTTGAGAGCAAGGGGAAAAAAATAGGCTAGCCCGAGGCAGGTTCACCAAATCAGTTTATGATTAGATTTGCCTCTAGGAATTGTCTGGTCTGGTCTGGTCTGGCTAAGATTTTTTTTTCTCTCTCCTCCTCCTTCTTCTTCTTCATCATCTTTTTTCTTCCTTTTTTTTTTTCTTCTTTAATCTGACACTGTATGGTGGAAATCCACAGTACGTGATAAAAGTGGGTAAGAGGATAGTCAAGTGGTAAACAGTGGGCGGTTCTGTCTGTCAGTCTACCTGTATGTCAAGCTTGCCTATCAGCATTTTGTAAAAGGTTCGTCCAGGAAAGCTTTGTTTCACCTTCTTCCCCATTCATTTTTTTTTTTTTTTGTTAGGTCTTTGTTTTGCAGTATAAAAGGTAGATAAGGTTTTATCTAAAAGAATATTTTCAGCTGTCAAACTTTGTTTTATTTCTATCTCTCTTCCATCTTTCAAATTTGTATGCTCCCTTCTGCAGTACAGTCTGTAATAAAATATAGTAATATACAGCAATTGCCTTTCAAAACTCAAGTGCTGCCACCAAAAGTTGAATTATACAAGATTCATTCATATTATATTTTTATCAAGGTATTATCTATAGTAATTACCTTCATCGATTAAAAAAAATTGTGCTGTAACCAAATGTTGAATCATACAAGATTCATTCATTTTATATTTTTATGTTTGCAGTATTTACTTATTCATTTATTTTGCCATAAATATCCATCAATAAAAGTCCCCTGTTTAATTTTATATCTCTTCTAAACACGCAAAGAGATCATGCACCAAAGATTCCTTTTCACAGATTATGCAATTTGTGACATAAAAGTGACTCTAATAATAAATCAACATCTACACTTCGGACGGATAATCAAAAAGACAAACAACAATAAGGCACCATGCCAGCAAAGTGAAAAACTAATGGTTCAAAAAACTGTACTGGCATTCAGGTTTCTTGATAAAATCAGATCAATATGAGAAGCTTTACTTAGCTAGGTCAAAGAATGGTTAGATATTGATTCACAAGACATATCATTCGATTTTAGGTCTATGGAAAGCACTTTAAAGAACGCAAATCAATATATTTCACCGCCAGATCAAGTTTGTGGTCTGGGCCTGGTTGTAAATGGGGCATGCATGCGTTGCTATTGTGTCGGATACAGAAAATAAAGCAGGGAGCAGACTACTAGCCAGCTTGGTGAGTAAAGCCAAAAACTTGGTCACAATCAGAAAGCAGATCTCTCTTGCCATTGGAACTTATGCAACAATCACTGTGAGTCTGAGGTAACTACTCTCACAGCTCCAGACCTATACAGCAAGAGCCCTCTAGTGTTCATTCTATTCCATGTTATTTCTGCTGATAACTTTCCTACACGGAGTTCTAATTGTAACATTCTTAGTGGGAAATACTGCAACATTATGTATCACCACATTTTGAGATTTGCTTTCACAATGCAATGGAATATCACATAGAGTCATGTCCACACGTCCAGCAGACTGCTGGACATTCCAAGTTTCTGGTCGTAGTCTCTGGTCACCGTCATTATTCTAGGAGTCCTGACAGTAGAATTCCAACTATTCTCGAAACATCCCCAACACCAAAAGCCATTATTGTAGAATGCAAATCTTTACAATCACACTCCTCGCTACATACAGCCCCACATGCAGTAAACACTATGTAGCCCAAGGGGTATCCATTAATGTCACCGCCATGACATGTCCTGGCACGGTATCCATCTAAAAGAAACGAGAATAATGATGGTATCCTCCCGGGAGCAAATTAACAGGGTTTTTTAGCTAGGGCACACATGTGAAGACATTCTTCACTTCAATGCGAGTGTGAAGAATGCCTTTAGGGTACGGGTCAGCAGGCCAAAGGGTAATACAAACCAGGTCCTGGACCCCATTCACACTTTAAAGAAGAGTGTTATAATGATCCGATGAACCACTGATACTTGCACAAAGACCATTTCTCTGCAAAGTCTGAGAAGAAGATGCATTCTCATCGCTATGGCAACATCAGTTGGATGCCGGTTCTCAGATGGACTCCAAAAGTCTGCATTGTTTTATGTGGTGCATATAGGAGGGGGTCTTTGAAGCATCCTTTGTACTTTACCCTTCTCATGTCCAGGCACTTAGCTTATCTTGGCAAGCTTCTTAATTAGCATTCAGTAATCCATCCAAACAATGATCTCATTGTATATTAGCAAGCTCACTGAGGTGCAGCAATATGCCTCAGTCCAACAGGAAGACCATGGTGACACAATAGGGATTAGGGGGATTAGGTAATCCCTATTCATTGACAATTAGTTTCCAGATATCTGCGCCAATCAGTGCTGTATGAATTCATGTGAAAACATAGTTTTCAGATGCTGCCAGAACTGCCGATTTTTGCTAAAAAATGTATATAAAAGCAGAACAAATATAGGAAATAATGCTGTAGTACCACAATTTCAGTTGGGTAAAGACGAAAATGCAAATATTAGCCAAAGAGGTTTGCCAGAAGTACTCAGAGCATACCTGATCATGGTTGCTACCTAATTTGTCATGATTAATTATCGATAAGTAACAAATCGGGTCACAGCAGTATCCACCTCTCTTCCGCGTGAAAGTGAATCGCATGCGGCTTGTTTGAAAATATGATTCCTACGGCATGATTGATCCTCATGTAACAGTCTACCAACTCATCACTGAATGGGGACGGCGCCTCAGGAATAAAAGTCACCTACTACGATCAAAATTATTTTGCACCTTGATCTCAAAATACTTGTATACAACTTCATATCCTGGCAAATGACATCAGCCACGTAAGTTTCATTATAGACCCTTTTGATATATTGCAAGCAAGTTCTGAAAGGTAGAATATGAATTTTGAGCCCTTCGGAGAACTCTGTTTTGGCTTTAAACATGTCCTTGTGATTATTCCGAGAAACACATCCCGCCAAATGCTCCACGATGCCATCAAGTCAAAACACTCGCCCCTGAGCCAATCTGATCATTGAAGGCCCTCCTGCCCGAAACAATTCCCAGTTAATTCTCGAGTGTGAACGGGTCCTTGCAAGGCGGCTCTATCGAGACAGACAAGTCAGTAATTAGCAAGCAAGAATGCGCCCTGAAAGCATAATAAAAACGATGGGAAAGCGTAAAGATGTAAAGGTGGCAAAGTAATCAAGACGTACCGACACTCATCAGCTGTCACACACAGGACTGCATGATCTCTTTCTCAAAAGGGCAACATGTTTTTTGTTTCCTTTTTCTGCCGATAAACACACGTACCAGGAATTAACGGGAACCAATTTTTACTTTACATTCCAAGTCCTTGCAAAAGTGAGAAAGCCACTCCCTGAGTGCTTAAAAGATAACACTGCATAATAAATATGTAATTGTACATAATTATGGTTCAACAAAGTGAATTATTCAATGTTCAAAATTTTATGAAAAATTAATGGAATGACACCGTTCACCATCAAAAAGCAAAAATACACGATAAACATCCACCACAACATGGAGACACATCTCTTATACAGATAAAATGAAGAAAACCCTTACATTGGTCTTTCTTTCTTCTGAGGTTTGATAACAAGTGATAAACAAATTAATGTAGTGACTTTCCAAAAATGGAGTTATTTGATGGCATCATTAGTGTCATTCACACTGACAAAATAGTGAGATTGTTGATCCCAATCCAAAAAGTGAGAGATTTTTTTTTTTTTGCCTGTTCATATGGACAGATATATCCCGCTAACTGCCTATTAAACACAATAATCTGTCGACCACAGTACGCATGCCTGAATTCTACCGAAATGGTGAAACTTGCTGTTGTGTTCATGAGCTGTTGTAATCTGTGTTTTGAATGATGGCATAAAATATCTCGAGATCATTTACCCTAGCATTTACACGCAATAATTCCTAAATATTCCAAAATTTTCTTTGGATTTGGATCACGATACTGATCGTGCTATTTAGTGAGATTTTTAAGTCTACACTGGCAAAAATTTGAACATTTGGATCGTGATGCAAACATTTCAAGATTAGGATCACGATGCAAATATCGAGATTTGCATCATGCTAATTGTGAATCCCACTATTCTGTTACCATGAGAAATGAAACCCCTGACAAAATACATCTGTACCTATAAATCGTGTGACTGCAAACAACACATACAGTACATTCTCTGGAGAAGGTCATGTGAAGGTCACTTTGGACTGTCTTTAAGAAAAAAAAAACAGGTCAAGAATAAAGATGTGTGCAGTTCAGGAAGTTCAGCCGTGACAAATATGAAAATCAAAATTGCACGGCGGTGAGTGATCTCATCACGGAGAGAAGGCCGGGTCAAGAAATAGAATCAAGATCTATTTATGGCTATCCCTCATCAATCCCGCCTTGACGCGGCAGCCAACATCATGTCTGAATGAGCATTCACAAAAAATCAAAATGAGTATATTCTTCTCTCCCTCTCCTTCATCAGGTATATGGAAGAATAGAGGAGAGTGATGTTGTGTGTGAATCATTCATATCATTCACAGTCTGTTCCCATCAAATTACAGTCTAACTTCCTTACAGTCTGACCTGATCCATTCCACTCAAAAATTTTTTGTGATTATTGTTTTCCTCCTTTTCATTTCTCTCTCCAGCTCTCCCTCTTTCTTTCTCTATCTCTCTCTCTCTCTCTATCATCTCCTATCTGTGCAGATAATGCATCCAACTGACAAAACAATCTAGCTGGCAGCGCAGGAGAACATTTTTCTCAAGGTCCCCGGCCCACACCCTTTGATTCGTCCGCCCTTCACTGGTTTGCGATTCATTCCTCCATCCTCATCATTCACCTCCTCATCAGCTCTCTTCGTTCTCTCTTTATTTTTCCTTTAGCCAGACACATTTCTGAGGACTCCTCCCAACATTTGACTACATCATATAACTCAATACCATATTTCTTACCCTTTCATAAATGCTTTTCTCCTTTTTTTTTAGTGCTCATTATTGTATGCAAGTGTGATTATCTTTACATTTCATAAAAGTGAAGTTTCATCAACTTGATTATCTTGGCAAAAGTATATAGATAAATTTGTCATAATGTAACCTGTTTGTTTTCAATGTACAGTCAAACCTGTCTGTAGCGGCCACCCAAGGGAGACGAAAGAGGTGGCCACTATAGAAAGGCTCTTCAACATGGCTACTCTCTTGGAAGGAATTTTTAGAAGCCATATTTGGTTGATGGTGGATATACAAAGGTGGCAGCTAAGACAGGTTTGACTGTATCTTCAATGTATGTTTTGGGTTATCTCCACACAAAAAAGAAAAGAAAAAAAATGGTTATGAAGAATAACTTGAGCTGTTGCAAAAAAAAAATGTCATCAGCTGAGGAGATCATACAGTAGGAGATTCAAGCTTCTACCAACCCTCAGTAATTTGCTGGTAAACCTTGAGCTGTTATTTTTTTATCACATAGATATTTGAATTCAAAAATCTCATGTCATGATAAAACCTTCACCATGTGCCCTTCACTTAGCCCATTACATCCAATATTAAGCCATCTCATACTCTCTCAAAATCACATACATTTTTAAAAGAAATTGTCCCCACACACTCACACTATCCTTATTTATTCCCTCTTCATTCCCTCTCTTCCTCCCCCATTCTTCCCCTTTCCTTTCTCTCCCTCCCACTCTATCTATTTATCTATATGTATCTATTTATCTATCTATCTATCTATCTATCTATCTATCTATCTATCTATCTATCTATCTATCTCTCTCTATATATATCTGTCTTTTTATCAATCTGTGTACACATATCCATCCATTCCCCTCCCCTCTTTCTACTAAAACTTTAAGTCTGGCATATTCTTTTGGACACCTATCTATCTATCTATCTATCTATCTATCTATCTATCTGTTTATATAACTATCTTTCTCTACATATATATCTGTCTTTTTATCAGTCTGTGTACACATATCCCTCCATTCCCCTCCCCTCTTTCTACTCAAACTGTAAAAGTCTGGCATATTCTTTTGGACACCTCCAGCTAGGGATGAAGACACGTGCGTGTTCGAAGGCCGTCCTCACTGCGACACAAAAGCAGCGTGGTGCGAGAACCGAGAGAGACAATCAATATCACAACAAGAGACAAATAAAAACAGGAATGAAAAAACAGCCAAAGTGTTACTACACAGTCAGGGCCACTCGTATATCACTGTCCGGGACATAGAAGATGTAATTCACACGCCCATCTGCACACGAAGAGAGTGGCTATGTATATCGAAAGGTGTGTATTGGAATACAAGTTTTGTAATTGATGCAGCTTGTTTTCTGTTCTATACCCTCTCCCTTCCCTCCCTCCCCTCCCCCCCCCCCTCTTCCCAAGTGTTTAAGATAACTCAGATGATTTCAAGAAGTTAAACCAGCTTAGAATTATTCAAGACAACACAAAGCTATAACCTCTTGCCTTGATTGCCTGATCATAAGAAGACTTGGCGATGAAAATGTTTAAGTACAAAATGTGGATGGTGTCCCCTCAGGATCACGGCTCTAAGACTACCGTAAACATCCTGATGCAGTACAGCTGTACATGGTAATAATGGCATGGCTATTAAAGTCTTCCTCTCAACATAAAGATGTTCTGTACGAGAGGTGTATATATTGAAAGCAAAAGTGATGCATGTATTAGGATCTTGCCACCCTTTTACCACAGCCCTCCCCTTTCAGCAAAGTTTACCTTATTAGTGATCAAAGTAGAGTGTATCTGTTGATACATTTGCATGTATGATATTACTCATCTATGATGAAATGTTCAACTGGCATGGAAACATTAATTCGTTTTCAAAACGTTTGCAGGAAAACAAAAATCTTTCACTACCATTGCCAGTGTGTCAAAGCAGTATGTGAGTGGTGTATTGGGGTAGCAGTTGTAGGAGGGCTAACAATGCAATGTGACAACATACCAACCTATGAAAGACTTCAGATGACTGAGTACATGGGTACATGGCGGTATCCATTTCTACTCTGAGGGTGTCCCCTATCCCCTTTCCACTATGTTTAGCAATGGAACATTGCTCTCCATGAAACTCTTGTAACATATAGAGTTTCGGTCCATATTGAGCCACCTGTAAGCTACATGCTCTCCAACATACCCTCTATGTCTGCAATCATTAAGTGCAATGTGGCCTTAGCTGAAGCCAATTACCCATGTATCTGCTCGAATTGTAGCTGCGGCCGGTGCAATCCCATCTAATTCCGGACGCAAATCTCAAACACCTATTCAACCCCGCAGGTTAATATGTCGCGGCGGCTGAAACGGGACACCCGATCACTTCCACGCGGCGGCGCTTTCGCACGGTAGACCCCCACTTCACTCGGAGACGTTTTCGTCGTCTCTCCCCAACAAAAGGTTATCAGGCCGGGCGGAAGTTTTTTCACGCGTCACGCCCGACAAGGACAGCATCCCATTCGGTGTGTTTATTCAGCCAGATTATGGATACGGCTTGAACGTCTCACCCCTTTCTCCTACATAAATCACAGTTTGCTCCCTAACCATTGTCTAATCTTAATAGGCTTTTCCTCACTCCTTTCCCCCACATCATTTGTCATTTCAGTTAAAATCCCTCAGACTCTCTTCATCAATTTTCGTTTTCTTCTCACCCAAGTTATCATGAAAGTCAATGTTTTGGAACAGTAATTCCCATCTGAAACATCTGAACCACATGGTCCTATATGCTGCCAACATCACTGATACTGTTTTATGATACAACTATGAAAATACGCATTTCAGTGATCGAGTGAATGAATATTTTTCCCAATAAATAGTAGCATTGGAATAAATCACTGTAAAAGTGGTTTAGTAGCATGGTAACATTTGTTTGTGTGTATCTTGATAATGACAGTTCAATTTTTAAATCTTTCATACCATTGAGTATTCCTTCACCCCATGGAACATCATTGTATGGCTCATTTAGCAAAGTTCAACCATGTTTAAATGCACGTAACAATCTCTGTACTTGTTGAGACTATAAATTCAAATCGCATTTTAGAAATTAACAAACCTAGGAACATTACAAAATTGCAAATCTTATAATGACCATCAGGAGATGACTACAATCACTGTATGCATTCATTTGTGATCCATCTGTGGAAAGCAAGCAGTAGGATGAGAATTCACTGGATGAAATCAATAGGGAAAGAATGTGCATTAACTCAAGATGCTAAATATCCTTCTCATGATGGAACACTTTGAACTGTCTATGTGTAACTCTAATGTTCAATGTAGTATACGTTTAACATCATAAATTTATTACAATATATGTCTCACATCTATTGCATCTCATGCTCAGTTGGGTAAAGATATACCAGGTAAAGATGGTCACCTCTGCCAAAACCCTACATGCTAGAGCAACAGATATCAATTTCCCATTTCATCTCTTCCATTTGATAAGAGGGACAACTTTACCTGCAGGTTCCCTGAGGAATAATGGTCCCTTCTGAACATGAACACTCCCATTTCCAAGTCGGGAGGACACATTTTAGTGACAAGCACAAATGATATTGCAAAGACATTCCATGGATTTTCAAGTTTCTCTACTGCAGTCATGACAACAAATTATTGCTATTCTTTCTAGGAATACAATAAACATTTGAGAAGGGTCTATTCCCAGCACATACACTGGTGCCCCAAATTCTCTCACGCCTTCGTTCTTTACATCTCCACCCTGTTATCTTTCTTTCCTGCATCAATCCTTCACTCACTCTGTTTACCCTGGATCTCATAAACTGCATTGATTTCTCTTTTATCATTTTTCTGAATGGCACAATGTAATCACCTATGAATAAAAGCACGGTGTGTGATACCTGGGCCGAGACTGCTGCAATCTCACCAAGATAAACAGGTTGTTTTTTCGTGGCACCGAATGAATCGATCTTCCTGAGAAGCAAAAAGAGCTAAGTGATTCCTCGCACTCTCCCTCACTTCATCTCACCTTTCTTACCTCTGTTTCTCCATCTCCCTCTTTTTCTCTTCCCCCTCCCTCTCTACTCCCTCCTCTCTTTTCTCTATCTATCTATCTATCTATCTATCTATCTATCTATCTATCTATCTGTCTATCTTTCTTTGCCCCATTTTCACTCTCCAATAATTTTCAAACGACAAGTTCTGCAGCACTTAACAGGTCGGGCCTTCCGTAAATGGAGCATGTACTATCGTGATGATGCTTTCGCTATTTTTTTTTTTTTTTTTTGGGGGGGGGGAGTCCTCTCTCTCTCTCTCTCTCTCTCTCTCTCTCTCTCTCTCTCACTCTTTCTCTTTCTCTTACATCTGCCCATATATTAGATATTGAATTATGCCTGCAAATTATTAGAGAAATGCTAAACAACTCTTGTGACCTTGACATATTTCTTTTTCATCACAGCTCACTGATGTGGTAGAATACCCTGGAGTACAAAAATGTGTAAATTCACGTCAAGGAAAATTCACCAGTTCTTTCCAAGACCCCCATTTCTTAAAGACACACTGGAATTAGTCTTGCTTTCACCCGCGTACGGTGCAACTCCACCAATCCGTTCATGGATCATCCCATAGCACTCAGATTACACTGTTCTGCAAAGAAGTAGTAAATTCAATCTATTTTCCAGCGCAGGTTATAAATTTGTTGGAGAGGAGGTACTTTGCATTTCATGTCTCTTTTTATTTCATCAACTTTATGGAATTTAACAAAAAATGTTGGTCTGTGATTCAGACTAAAGTTGTATTGGTTAAAGCATGCACTAGCTTACTGCTGAGTAATATGCAATTTGCACTTGATGAGTCTTCTTCTGGGCAGCTATATGAAGATGGGAATAGTAAAAACAAGACAGTGCATGATGACAAATGTCACATGACTCAGAAACTGCATATGCCACTTTGCCCCCACCCCCAACCTTTCCCTCTGACAAGAAAAAAAAAATATCAAAATTATGTGAGCTTCAGGGCTCAATTATACAAGAAAATGTTAGACAGAGCTATCATATCCAAATGAGCAGCCAGTTAATGACCCCCTGAAGACAGTCGGCATGACACCATTTCTTGGCAGGTTCTACGTTCAGCATCAGTTCTGGTTCCCTCGTATAAGCTCCCCATGCAATATAATCTGTATCATGTCTTTCTTATGTCTTCCTTTCAGTCTGTCTGTCTGTCTGTCTGTCTGTCTGTCTGTCTGTCTGTCTCTATCTATCTCTGTGTGGTCTCTCTCCTATTTCATATGTCAACCAGGTTCAACAGCTTAAAATGAAATAAGGCTGTAGAATCTTAGTCTTGCTACTTACGTAATGTATTTAGACGTCTAAGGCATCCACAGGGATTTAACAATTTGATTCATCACTCCAGATCTTCCTCTTTTTTTATCTCTTCTCTTCCGCTTCCCGTTCTCTCGCATTTCTACGCACAGTGCCGAAATCAAACTAGATTAAATCTGCAAAATAACCCGGACTCGCGAGCCCCGCGGCGGTGTATAATCACATTTTTGAATCGTGGCCGGGCGTTGTGCCACGGCCATGTTCGCCTTATGGCGCACCAAGATATACATACAAATATGCATAAATGGCATTAGACGAGGCAAGGGATTTAACGTGAGGGGAGTGAGAAAAACACGGATGAGGCGAAATATGTGTAAGCGGGCGTCTGGCACTTTCGACGCCTCTGCCAGAATTTACACCCTGTGCTGGGAGTGTACGAAATAATCTACTTCTATTTGTGCAATTTCCCCCATCGATTCTCTGGGAGGAGGGCTGGATAATTTGGGAGCGGTTCAGCCAGAGAGAAAGATATGCCCGGAAGAAGATGAAAACTAAGAGATGGAGAAGGAGATGAAGAGGAGGAAGGAGGAGGAGTCATCTTTAACCCATTGAGGACGAGTCCAGAGTATACTCGGGCAGGTGTCTATGGGAAATGCATGTTGTAGCAAAATCAGTCCATCCTCAACGGGTTAAAGTTGGTACCAGGACTGCACTCTTACAAATAGCACCACAGGAAGCATCAGCATCTCCAAAAACAGTGGTAGACATACATTGTATCCTTTGAAGAAGCTTGCCCCGCCTTCACAAGACGCAAAAAATGAAAAGGACGATTCAGTGTGTGAACGTGTGTGTACGTGTGTGTTTGTGTGTGTGTGTGTGTGTGTGTATGTGTGTTTGCATGAAGAAGAGGATTTCAAGATGTCACACATTCATTTACACCGAAATACAGTTGAACCTCTCGTATCCGGACAAGTCGGGACCGGGGCTCATCCGGATAAGGGATTTGGCCGGATACTGGAGACTCAATGCTTTATACATGTACATATACATACACATGTGCTGATGTAGCCCATTGTAGTACCACATGTAGTAATGTGTATACTGCAACCTTTTCATTGTTACATTTGGGGATGTTTGGGGATGTTAAAATGTCTGAAGGTAAGCAATTTGGGAGGAAATTTGATGTAATGTATGTTAATCATGTTGGAAGTAATATGTAATTCATGTGTGTTTGTGTAGGAGTTCTCAAGGAGTTGGGAATCCCCCTTTCCTCCCGTAATTATTTTTAAAAAATCACGGCGAGATTGCGTCCGTATAATAGAGAGATCCGGATAAAGGGAGGCCGGATAAGAAAGGTTCAACTGTACAGAGTTTCATATATACAAATGTACTGATCTTCTGGCTGAATGTGACATTTGGCATCACTTTACGTGATCGCAAACTTATTGTCGTGTTTTTATCATAATAGGGATATGAGTACAATCCAAAGCATAATTACATAATTTCAATTACTGATATTGTCTCATGGCCTGGAATTTTGTTATGCACTGATACATAATTTTTTTTTTCATTCCTCTTGATGACAAGTTCACTCTGATATGGCTGAACGAACTAAGAGTGTCGACAAAGGATAAACATCAAAAGCACCTTCCTCGTGAGTAAAGCTGCAAATTACAGTCACAGGAAAAGCAGGACTTCCAAACAGTGCGGTTCTTTGTTTTTTAATGTTGCATCATGCTACAGCCATCGACACAAAGAATCGATGGAGCCTGAGGGTACTGCCTCTAACGTGAGCTGATAGGCATTCATTATTCAGGACTCTGTAATAAAGCAGCATATATCCGGGATCGTACTAAATCCAGGCAAGGAGCACACAGTATATCTACACTAGATGTGAAGTGAGTATGTACAATCCTCAAACCAACACAACATTTGCCGCGATACATACCTGCTCATATTTATTTATTTATCATCTTATCTAACTTTCTTTTTTTTTTCACACAAATCGCATTCTTGGCCCTGTAACAGACTCTCGACACATCCCTGCATATGGATGAAAATTGTAAGGGGAATCATGGGGCGCTACAGGACAGTTACTCCTAAATCGTACCATGATGCCTCTAACTACTCATACACTTCAGTTATATATTGACAGGCAACTTTCAGGACTAGCCACCCATAACACAGTGTCCTCCTGGTCAAGAATGAAAACAAAACCAACAATTGCACTGTTAGTTTGGTGGACAATTACTACCAGACAGTCAGCCATGGCAAAGTCACCATCTAGGACAGTTATCTCTACCTCTGACATCAGTAATTTCCGGATCACATAGTCCACTCGTGGACAGTTACTCCCAAAACCTCCGGACATTTACTCCCAAAAACCTTGTCACCTTCCATTATAAAACCAACAATAAAGTTGGTAATTAGAGATGTTATGTTCAGGCCACATTCTGAAAGCAAAAATTATTGATCATATCATTATGATATCTTCCTTGCCAATTGAAATAACTAACAGAAAAAAATCTCTTAGAATACATATCTTCTGTTTTTAAAGAAAAGGGGCTTTGAGTTTGGGAGACAAAAAAAAAAGGATGACCAATTCAGGACAAAAGTCTGCATTACTTAGTCAAACAAGGTACATTTGATAGCCTACTGTGAAATTACTCACATGTATTTGCACATGGATATAGTGTCACATTCTACCAGGGCACAATGAAATACCGGACAATGACCCCATCCCCCCCCCCCCCCCCCCCTCCCATGTTCATTGCCTCTAGCCATTCATCTGATAGACAAATGCCGTCAGCATCAATTACCATCAGACAATCTTCACACTGGATAATAACACACTAGGATGATTGCACTGAATATCAAATCTAGACAATTAAACATTGGACAATCACCTCAAGGGGGGGGGGGGGGGGGGGTGGCTTTCGTACAATTACTGTAAGACAATTTCATACAATGACTGTGAGACAATTTCCCCTTAGTAGAACAAGATAGGCATTTGGAAAACCTGTCACTAGAAGCTGTTACTGTGGGACATTCACGCCTACAACATCACATTAAAAGAACGAAATGGGTAACCATCAATCTGTGCAATAACCTCCATGGACAACCATGGTTGGACAATTATCCTCCGGGGCACTGACCCTTTGACGATTATCTCTGGGCATTCTACTGGTGGTCAGTTGTTCTAGCTTGACCCCTTACAGTGCCTTCATCACTGACCAGTAACTAAGCCACAGTGCTAGTTGTCTTCAACAATCAGCATAGATGTCCTAAAGATGTTTACAAATGAAATGGGATTAAGTAAGCCCCCTCTAAATCCCTATCCTTATCTCAATGGTTGTCATGCAGGACATTCACATGTTTATCACAAGATTTGTCTACATGTACGTCATGTTATAGTTTAGTTAAGAGGGAAAATGAACCAAATGGCCAATGGTGAAGAGGGGCTTGCATTTGGCTACTGGATTTATGAGGTGATTTTTATGCACTATATTTCCCTATTTACCTATACTCTGACATGAGGATGTTAATCTTATGCCATCAAACTAATAGATGTTGCTTTTCTTTTTCAATCCTAGCAACAAGTTATCCTTTCCATCTGATACTATGGTAGCTTTGTGTCTAAAAAAAGAATATACCACTATGCTGTGAGACCTTCAGCTGTCATTCAATACTCTTTCTCCCTTTTACACACACACACACACACACACACACACACACACACACACACACACACACACACACACACACACACACACACACATACACACACACACACATACACACACACACACACACACACACACACACACACACACACACACACACACACACACACATACACACACAAACACACATACACAGTGAGCACAGATGCTATCCAAAATTGGTGTATGTAGGTGTTTTCCACATGACAAATCAAGTTCTTGACTGGTGCACTTATGAGTCACACGGTAGCAACAAGTCTGATCCAGTTGATGATTCCTCACACCATTTTGCAAAGTGATGGCTGCAACCTTGAGACGACAATGCAAAAATCTTTTTTTTTTCGGGGGGGGGGGGGGGGAATGGGGAGGGGGAGAAGGAAATGTGCCAAAATCGAGCACTGATACCACGGGGAGTAACAAAATACTCCCAAACAGCAATAACGGGACAGAGAAAAAAGAAAGAAATATCAGACAATCAAATTTGACTTTTCGGGCCACGGCGAGAGGAGAATGGGTAAATATACGTCGGGGTTTATCGGCGCCCGCTTCCGTCAGTAAATCGCCGGGACCGGAAGAGCCTTGGCGGGAATCAGGGATGTGCGAGGGATACATGATGACGGCAGCAGAGGGATGGACACAGCATCAGTCAGCTCCCCCCTTCTTTTAAAGGGGCAAATCAGATCACTAGATGGCAATGCAACAGTAGGCATTCTTTTTAAAATACATGCCAAGAGTGTGATTTCCTTGCACTTGTACAGTGTGAACCACGTGGTTTGATTGAAAGCAAATGATATGGCAGTTCAATCAACGCAAACATATGACAACAAAAGCAAATTTGCAAGTGATCAATAATGCTGAAACAGAAACTCCTAAGCCTACAATGATGATTATAACATATTCATAGGAAGTAACTGCTACAGATGAATCTGATTTCATCTGTGTAAACTTCCCGTGAATCAAACATGATAAACAAAACCCAAACACTTCTAATGACAAGAGTTCTATTTGATAATACCATATTTGAAATCCGCAACATTCAATGCCAAATGGGAAATGCGTGTTGTAGCGAAATCAGTCCGTCCTCATGGGGATAAGCACTTGTTAATGATAAAATTTACCATACACTGACATTTGCAAGAAAGTTTTGGATACAGGCACTGAGAAAATATCCACATGTTCTGCTCACACATACTATGCACATTACTTCTCCCTCAAAACAGTCAAAGCATTCAAGAAAACTTGATTTGTATCTCCTGCTCAGCTACAATATCTCCACATATCACTCCCTTTTCAATATTTCGACTATGACCAACTTCTACTCCGGTCACGTGGCTGTTTTTGTCCAATGGAGGGTTTGCAAAGAATGAGAAATAAAAAATCTTGAGGCTGCTGTGATTGATGGTGATTAACAGCGGAATCAAAGGCCATCAGTGTGAACGCATCACCCCCTTTGCATATCGAAATAAAAAACGGGGTCGATACTTCATCCCTACTCCACCTCCAGTGTCACACAAATTCAAAGAGAGATAGAGAGAGAGTTAGAGCTCCTTACTCATGCAAACAGTGTCCCCCTTTTCTGTTTCTTCTTTAGATGGGAGTTGACAACTGTGAGCTGCATTCTAATCAGACAAGTGGAATTCTTTGCCTTTTTTTACTCTCCACCCGTGTTTCTGTGCCTTAATTCTCACCTTCGCAGACCCCTCTGCCCTGAACTCTCGTCCCCTTAACCCATATCTTACAGGAACATGATGTTTTCTGGGAAAGTTTGCTGGGTTCTCAGGATTTCAAAAGGGAACGGGGTAAGTTGGCATTTCATCACATCCTTATTGCTGCAATTATCATTCTTTCCACTTGATGTATGTTTATTGTATAGTAGTAGTATTGTATTGTCAAATGTACGATGTATTGCAATTACATGAAAGCAATATATAAATATATATGAATTTGTTGTAAAGCACTGAGAAGCTTTTGTATTAAGTGCTATATGAATGTATATCATTATCATTATCATTACTTTGTATTCTCATCATAATCACCATTATAATTATTATCATTGCTGTTATTGATGCATGTATTAGGATAGATTTGGACAAAAGTTACATCACATGTCTCACTTACAAGGATGAAAGAGATAACATACTGGGCCCTAATCCATGCTATTTAACAGCCTCAAGTTACTTTCTTTAACTGAGGAGATATACATTCAAATTTGACAAAAACAAAATAGGAAGTATATCCACAGGGTATAATGATAGTATGTATGCACCTTGAGCACTCTACAGAGTGGATTTGGTACACTTTAAGTCAGAGTATATATTTTTATTATTACCATTATTATGCCAAATTGAGAGTTGTTCCAGTAAATCCTTTACAAAGGCGGCAATGGAATATTTATTTCATCACATATGAGACTAATATGCCATGGGTCATTGTTGTTCCAACACAGTGTTGTGCATTTTGAATGGTTACAGACTTATAGTGCCTCTATTCTTTTCAGTGTGTCATGCAATATTTCAACCATGGAAGCATGTATAGCCCTATCACACCAAAGGACACATTAATGCATCGCACCCGTCGATCAAAGCACACATGCAATCATAAACAACAGTCCTGCAGTATACAAATTTGACATTCACATCAACATGCATACTGGAAAAGCCAGATTAAGAATGCCCCACCATAAATCATGTATGACAGAGGTCCCAAGCATTCATTGTGACACATATTTATATCATACTGGATGGCTATGAATGGGATACCAGGGAATATTGCACGAGTTAGGGGCAATATTGCACGAATTGAAGATGAGTGCAATATTGGCCCTAACAAGTGCAATATTCCCTGGTATTCCATGAATTGATGCCATCCAATATAATCATTATCATCTACAATCATGTAGATAAAGCATAAACTGCACAAAAATACCGTAGGCCTACTTCTACTTGTCTTTAATGTTGACTCAGCAGTCCTATCCCTGCACTGAAGAGGGGAAGCCCCGGAAAACTACATATGAAGCAAGCAACTAGCAAGATGTTTGCGCACTTGTGAATTGTAACAAAATTTCGTGCACTAGTACTAGTAGCAAGCGTTTGCACACTCAGCAAGCACTCACGCAACAGACGAGACAAAATACGGTGTATAACTGAACAGCCAGTAACAACGGTGGCCTATAAGGAATTAATATGATGGCCTATGCATTTCATATGCTCTCATATTGAACGGTAAAAATGGAGTGGACAACAATACACGTTTTTAATGCGCCGCTAAAATGTCTTATATAGATGATAATGTATGATATTGCCTTGGTTCCACTTGCATACCCACACATACAAAGTATTGGCGACATGCAAAACCAGAGTGATTTTGATTGAGCTTTCTTGAAACAATATTTAGTGAATTTAAAAAAAAAGTGGCAGAAAATGTGCTTAAAAGTTGTGGATCTATTTCAATTCATGTAATATATTTATCAAATTTAATCATCAGAACTGAAGATACCCTTTAAGAATCAATTTCCTTCCTTTCTCTCAGAAGTCATTGAATGATTCTAAACTTCTCAGAGAAGTTTTGAATCTGATATGTGACTCATCCAAGCCACAAAAGTTTAATAGCTTTCTCAGACAGAGAGCAGAACCTACAATTGTACAAGGCTAGATAAAGAATAACATATTTGATTAAGTCAATTTATTTGGCATTTGGTGTGCTGAGTCTCATATGAAATACTTGAAGAACTTCAGGCTGTGGTGATCCACCAACAAACATGATATAGATTTAGAATAACATGACAGGCTTCAAATGTTCTTAACCCATTGAGAACGAGTCTTGAGTACACTCAGACAAGCGTCTATGGGTAATGTGTGTTGTAGCAAAATCAAACCATACACAACGGGTTAAAGGGTCTCTCGAGAACAAACCCCACCCTCAAACTGATCATCATAATAAATCAAATGACTGCTGCATCTACACGGGACACATGGTCAAATCATATTACAAAAGACTGTAAGGTGAACAGCCAAACTTTATCATATTCCCAGCCTGATATACCTATATCAGCAGTGGAGGAGATTGAGAAGAAAAGAAAAAAAGAAGAGAGACAAAAAGGTTTAGGAAATCACATCTCCCACACTCCTCATCCTCCTCCACATCAAGAAAGTTATGTCACATACTATTAGGTGCAAGCGCCTCTGAGCAAATTTGCAAACGTTGGGATTTCATTCCGACGCCACTCAATGGGATTCATTCGGTGGGGCCTTTCCCCCGACCCACGTAAGGCTATCTGCAAAATCAAATCTCAGCCGAGCACGGATGGGAATCTCGAGGAATGCCCCTCTTCTTTTCCTTTACTCCTCTTATCTCTCCTCAATGCTTCCTTACAGGTTCTCCCTTACTCCGACAGATTCCTCAAGTACCACCCGGTTCATGAGAAACAACATTGAGAAGAATATGGGGGGTGCGGGCTATATTTGGAGCGTTGAGAAACCAACCACCTTCAATCAGCCCCCTTCTTCCCCCAAACCACTTTCTACCCACGGCTCTTGATTCTAAACACTGCGATTTGGATTCGGTTGCACTTACTACATTTTCACTGATGTCAAAAGAAGAGCCAAACTCCCCCCCCCCCCCCCCCACATCACCCCCCTTTGAATGGCAATGGGGTTACCATGAGTTGGTGACGGATACGAAGGTTCCTCTAGAGTAACATTTATTTCCAGAGGGAGGCATTTGAGAGGAAAGAGAAAGGGAAGGGCTAAGAGAAAAAGGTAAATGAACAGGGGAAGAGGGAGAGCCAAGGAAGGAAGGAGGAGACAGGAAGAGGAATCAATGAATATAAAGACCGGCAAGGACAAAACGGGACCAGAAGAAGGAAGTACATGATACAGCACAGTGTAATG
This sequence comes from Diadema antillarum, assembly GCF_040938485.1. Taxonomy (NCBI): domain Eukaryota; kingdom Metazoa; phylum Echinodermata; class Echinoidea; order Diadematoida; family Diadematidae; genus Diadema; species Diadema antillarum. The sequence goes on along the minus strand of NW_027271250.1, from coordinate 1,648,883 downwards.
CGGGGTACCATCATACCCCTATTACTACATTGCATAGCACCATCTCATAGAGACACACTGCTTTCATGGCAGCCAAATTTTATAGATTGGTGCTGATGGTCCCAAAGAAAGTTAATCCCTGTTATGATGTGTTAACCATTCTTACAAAAACTAATAATAAAAATGACAGAAATTAATTTTGTATGATTCATTTCCAAACCAAAGATTATCACAATTTTGTACAGGAACTCAGACAGATTATATCAATCCACAAACTTGGCCCAAGAGTGGTTATTTTTGTCTGGCGAATGATCATAATATGCCTTAGCCTTTACTGTTTGGTAATGTAATCACAGAGAGAAAGAGAATGAATTAAATTATGGACGTATTTGATGTATTAACATTCTTTTATTGGTGTATTGAGATCAGTAATGCAACAAAATCATTTTAAATAAGGCACCAAAAATTACCTCAACCCAGATTATGGTAACCCAGGGCACAGCACTAAAAAGAAAACAAAAATGGATAATTCACCAAAATAGTGGATTCTTAGTTGGTACCACAATGTAAACTGTAAGCTAAACTCAGCTAAACTCACTTATGACATATTTGGCTTAATATTCATGAATAAGTATCACTGCTTTTATATCATTAAAGTTTCTTCAATGCACAATACGAACAGGTATAGAAGATATAAAATATAAGAAAACAGAACAAATACCATAGATATCAAATAACATGGGAGAGATCATATCAGGATCTAACAAACAAGCAAACAAACACTGCTTTTCTGCTTTGTTTGCTTTTTGTTTTCTTTACTTTTGAAATGATGTTGCCATGTCAACAAAGGTTTTGACCTACTATTTCCCAGTTTAACACTTTGTTTTATTTGTTTTATTTTTACTGACAGTCAGGTATGAACACCCAACAAGAAATTCTATATTTCTCATTAACCCATTGAGGAAGGACTGAGTTTGCTATAACACGCATTTCCCATAGACACCTGCCCTAGTATACCCGAGACTAGTCTTCAACGGGTTAAGGATGCTTACTGCTACTCAAGTAGTGCAGTGACAAGCAAGCAGTCTCTCAATAAATGTGCAACAGAAATCATTGAGGGCGCTGTGATTTATTCTTTTAAATTAATACAGTGTGAGAGAATTTCCAGTTTGGTTAAATAAAACTTTTATAAGAAAAGTCTCAAATTAAATGAACTCACCTGTTTTTGATTTCCAAGTCACAAAGGAAGCATCAGGTAGGATGACAGCAATCAATGAAGGAGAGTCAGCACATAGAAAGAAGAGAATAGAAAACACCTTTAATATTGATATTATATAGAATATCCAGAGAGCACTGATTGTTCTCAGTCCCACACATACATATTTGTGATGGGAATGTCAGGAAATAAATGCAAGAGGGTGCCTGGACAATTAGAGTCAATTGTAGACTTGTGTTTCATGATTTCACTTGTGATCAATCACGGTATTTCTATGCCACCCGGCTCTCCAGTTCCACTTGAAATGATATCATTTAAAAAAAGGCAAACAAACAAACAATAATAAATACTAGGATATAAGTGAAGTGTCAGGTTAAAAGAGGAAGTGCTTTAATAATTGATGCAACCAATCTGTTGTGGCAACATATGAGCTATTCTGGAATATTCATACAATCTATACTGAATAATCATGATATTAAATGACTCTCTCGCTATCCCTATCTATCTCTATTTTTCTCTATCTATGTATATCTCTCCCCCTCTATCTCTCTCTCTTGCTCTCTATCTATCTCTATCTCTCTCCCTCTATATATCTATCTATATCTATCTCTCTATCTATCTCTCTCTCTCTCTCTATCTATTTATATCTATCCCTCTATCTCTCTCTATCTCCTCCAACTTGTCTCTCCCCTCCACAGCAAAACAAGGGTGTGATGTTCCATTAATTCAAGAACACTGAAACGAAAGCATGTTGCAGAGTTAAAGTCTAATATATCATTGCTCGGCAGAGTATTTTCATTGCCCAGCTCACATATCATCTTTGTTTTTGTTTCTCCCTCTTCAATTACTCAACTAAACAAATGTTATGGAAAATATCCCCTAATGAAGAACAAAAACAAAGGTGTGTTGTTTCCTCATGTCCAGTTTTCACAGGGAGAAAACACGATGACATAATCTAGAGCATAACTGTTTCATTCTGAGATGGAATATAACGTAGTGATAATCTAGAGCATAACTGCTTCACTCTGAGATGGAATATAACGTGGTGTACTGTATCATCACATATTACTCTGCATTGATGTGTTCAGTGTGTGTAACTTTTTTAGTTTGAGAGTGAATAACAATGGAATTCCGATAGCAATCGATACACAAATGCTCAATGAGAGAGTGTTGCAGGCTCATGTACTATACGTTCAAGAGTTTTGCCTCCTACTTAAATCCAACTTCCCACTCTGTTCTATCTCTGAAATTGATGTTAAAAATCCTATTTTGCAATATCTCCTCATCTCTCTCTCTCCCTCTCCCTCTCTCTCTCTCTGTCTCTCTCTCTCTCTCTCTCACACACACACACACACACACACACACACACATACATACATACCTACATACCTATATACACATATTCTCTTTTTCTATATAATTTTCTTTAGCTGCATTTCAATGTCCTTTCACCACCTCAACATCCTAACTCTTCTCAAAATGTTAAACCTTCCTACAAGAAAGATTTTATGTCCCTTGTAACTTTCATTCAAATCCATACTTTGAGATGACACCATTGAGTCAATTATCATTCATTCCCTTCACATATTCATATTTTCTCTCTTTTGACTGAAAGAAGGAAGCAAAAGAACACTCTAAAGACAATGAAGCAGTAAATCAATCTTTTAAATAATGTCACCCCACCCTTTTCTTAAATGCTAAATCTAGCACTCAAAATGTTGGATATACCATTTCGGAAATGGTAGATTCAACAACTGAGCGCTAAATTTAACATTTTGAGTGTTAGATTTAATATTGAACAAAAGATTGGAGTGACAACATTTAAAATGTGTACTTACTATTTTATCTTTTTAGAGGGAAGTGTTTCTAAGAGGATCAAAGGAGTTATCATCATGAATACGTCAATGCAACCCAACCAAATACCGTAAACACCATAAATTACATAATTTCGGACTCGTACGACAATTTGGCAAGTGGCTAAGTCGGGATTGCGAACCATCATGACAGAATGAGAAAGAAGTGTTACTACTTTTTGTAAGAAAAGTTAGCAATTTCCCTCCTTGGATACAATACACAATGCACTTGTGTTACAGGAGGCAGTATTTTCAGTAAGTTGTTAATTTCACAATTGTCACCCAAATTGCAGAATTTGCGAAGAATAAAAACACTACAAAATACGTGCCAAGTATTTCATAGATTTGCAAACTGAAATCACTAGCACAAATCATATAATTGTCATCACATTACAGAGCAAACTTCTCTAACACGATTCAGCCAAGCAAGAGGTGGAATTCAAATTGTACATGGGAATCGTCACATCGATACCAATCTACATGGTGAAGAGTCAGATAACCGTGGGCGAAATCACTGTGTCACCAGACGAAAAGCGGTATATTGGGAAAAGGGGAAAGCCATAAGCGCATTTTCCAAGAACACAGACAGCGCCCAAATTGATTAATCTCCGTCCTCCCTCGAATTCTTAACCACCTCCCACGATGCACTCGCTCCATTACAAAGCCACGTCCAAAGCTGGTGACTCTTACATGAAAGCAACTTCCCAGAAATGCTGAGCTCGTTTTGCGCCAGGAGATTAAAGTACAAGTGAGTCTGACCGAGCAACAGGTGACCCATATGGAACGAGTACGTGTTACAAGCCAATCAACACACCTGCAAACAACCAATCATCACACCTGTAACTGGAGCCCTGTGATTGTGAGAAGCTTCAGGGCTGATTAAGATTTCTGACCTCAATCAAATGAACTGAGCCAATTCCAATGTGCATTCCACTGCCGGATGAGACAATATAGAAACAAATAACTTCCCCACATCATAGAATGTGAAGTACATGTTGTGGGGAAAATAGTTTGCTTGTAGGAGGAAGTGCATTTAGCAAATTGGGCAATTTTGTCTTCAAATCCATTCTATTTCCTGACATGACACAAACAGAAAAAAAGAATTAATGATAAAGCACAGAACAAATGACCTCTAAACTGAAAGCAAGATTGAATTTCATTATGCATATCATGTACAATTAAAGTGCCAGTACAGTGAATTACACGTTATATATGTTACTTTTTGTGTGTGACTGCAAGATATAGATTTCAGATCATGAAGGATTATCTTATCTTCTAGCTGTTGGGAACAATAACCAAGGGTTAAGCTTTCTATTGTGTGAAGATTAACAATGTGTGAGAAGATATTCTATCTGAAAACAATATTGGTATCTGATATCAAATATGAATATGTATCAATGAAGTCTTTTTTCTGTGCTGTTTGTTTGGTCTTCACTTTCTCTTCCTAATACACGCACGGTCACCTCTTCCAAAAACTTTTTCAGTCCAGCCCCACCCCCCCCCCCCACCCCCTTGGTGAAATTTGAGTTACAGCAGGGACACTAGTTATGTTCACACGTTTGTAATCTTCAAAGTTTTAAACTTCAAGATTAGCTTGTAATTTTAAATTACAATGCACATCCACATGACACCTAATCTTCAAGAAGGGAGGTTTCAGTGAGAGCCCCACCCCATGATTAAACCACAGAACAGGAAGACATACACGCAGCACTAGCGATAAACCTGTTAATGTGTGACAATACAGTTACTAGTGTACAACATATACTGGAAGTTGACCCATATGCTGTGGGGGAAGAGGGTTCCAGGAGAGCTTACTCCAACTTTCAAGTTCATTGATTATTGTATCTGCATGACACTAAACTACGAGCAGAACGGCTGCATTTCTGAATAGAGCATAAACCATAAGATGTCTTGTGGTTGTAATCATTGCATGATCTGTAAGATTGCAAACTTTCAGGTGTGTTTACATGAAGGTAAACTACAAGCTAATCATAGAAGATTGAAACCTTGAGCTAATCTTTGAGTGTAGGAACATGGTGTGAACGTAACTACCATCTGCCATGTGATACACTACAGATGATGTGTTTGTTTGTTTTTTTCCAATCCATTATTTGAGAGGCCACATGGGAATATGAACATCGTCCAATGTCTGTAACGAGCAGGGCCACAACATGCGTCAGTGCATAAGGCAAGGTGATCTCTTGCACCATACCATGGCATCTCGTCATGTATTAACTTGGTACTTGATACGTTAATTGATACTGGAGCGAAAAAGGACAATTCCGGTCACTTAGACAGAGTGGCTAGCAGCGGTATATCGTCTACCCTAATCTTTCCGTAAAATATGACTCATATCCTGAAAACTGAAGTTTGGGAGTAAAACGCTCGAGGGCTTAGCAGTTTTTGCTTAGTTTTTCCTTTGAAAAATTAGTCTTGAAAGGTTCAAACAACAAGCTATTACAATGTGCTATCTGGAAGTCCCCGAGATACACAAGTGATTTTGGAAATGAAAATGACATTTGAAATTACTCAAAAAACAGACACACTACTATAAAGGATGATTGGTACACAAGAAGTCATTCTAACTGATATTCTGCTATGGTAGCAGTTGCTGACTTTCAATTACTGTTTAAACTTACAATCCTTAGAAATGTCCATTTCAAAACGTTCCCTCACTAGGAAAATCAGACAAGGAATGCCAGAGTTACAAGTCTTGAACAAATGTTAAATTTCTTGGTCTTCAGCCAAATCACCGCATTTTATTTGATTGCTTGTGATTTCATCAGGTAATCCTGGCCAGTAATGGGTCTCAGATTCCATCTTAAGGTTGTCATCAAATCTTTTTTGCCAATGCCCAATACACCTGCCCCTCCCTCCCCTTCTAAACACCCCCTCCTCACTTCCCCCTCCCAATGTTCCCAGCATCGTCCATTACCCCTCTCCTTCTCTCACTACAGCTCATCTATGGAGATGATTTCATTCCCGTCTCCTTTGATCATCAAGTTGCCACTGTCCTCCTCCATCTCCCAAGTTCCCCCCCCCCACCCCACCAACCCCCTCTTCCCTTCCCGAACCTCCCAAGACCTCATCCCATCATCCACACCAGAGATGAAAGAAGAGGATACTAATGAATGTCAAGTATTCCATCTCGGCGCCGCACCTTGCTCCAGCCCTTCCGGATGGACGGGGAGGAGAATGAAGGGAGGCAAAAACTCTGTCCGCGTCCGGATTAGTGCCCTCTCATCAAAATTCTGTGACCTACTTGGGGACTTCCTGATTTGCATTTCATCAAAAACAAAGAAACAAAATCTCCAAACTTTTTTTTCTTGTGCATGTGTGTGTGTGTGTGTATGTGAGTGGGTTTTTTATGTTTTATTTTTTTAAAAAGGCAGATGAATAAAAAAAGAGGTTACATAAAGAAAAAAAAAACAAGTAGTTTATGGCATGGTGTAAACGCAACACAACAATGATGTAAATCAGGACAGAATGCAAACTGCGATCTTGTTCAAACATGCTTTTCAAACTTCTTGATCTTGTTGCCACAGTTGAGTTGTTCGGTATTTTTTTCTCAAGTTCTGTTTGGGTTTATTTTTTTCTTAAGTTATGTTTGGTTTTGTTTTGTTTTTCTCCTTACATTCTTTTTCTTCTTTTTTTTCTCTCAAAGCTGGTGAGAGGTCCACTCACCAAACCCTGCTTGACAACATCCCGGCCCTGTTGTCCCAACATTATTCCACCAGAGTGGGTTCGTGCTCATGCATCTCATTGTCCCTCCCTGGGTACTGTGAATCAGTAGTGGCTCAGTATTTGGTTCACAGTCAATCATCGCTATGTCTCTCTGAACAGCATTCCCAAAATGTCAGAGTATTTCAACTCCCCTTTTTCTGTTCTATATTTTCCTCTTCTTCTTCTTTCTGTTTTTTTTTTTAACCTCCTCTTTTTTGATCCTTACACTTTACAGCACACCATGCATGGCGGCACATTTAGCAGTGGACACTAGCACTAGTTTACGAGGGCTGGGAAGGCACGCAAGGAATAAAAATAGCACAGACCATTGACAGAATTCAGACAAAAATGCTGATTGCATTCTCTCTGCGTGCGAATTCCATCATCTCTGTACTATATTTCAATATTTTGACTTTTCCTTTTCTGGCACCTCAAAAAAACAGTCTCATTGTGATGGCACATTTTATTTTCACCTTCAAGAAGCTGTTAGCAAACAAACAAAAAATAAATCCTCGTTACTTGGTATTCTCATGAAAGTGGGCAGCCAAGAGTTTGGGTGCTGTTTAGAAGAGATACAAAGAGAATGAACACTCCAAGGCAATTCAGGAGAACACAGGTAAATGTAGATATTTTACACGAGGGCAGTCAAAATCCTCCCTTTCTCAATGATTTGCAAATATAAATATGGTATAATGAGGCGACTTCTTCTAATATGACGATCAATTCCAAATCTGTGAACACATCAATACACTATTGACAATGGAAGAGATGCTGTTCATATCAAATTGGTCATCCCAGTTTACATCTCTATCTTCGTCCATGACATTTAATTTCATTCATGTTCTACCAATGATTCTCACATCAGGATAGTTCCTGTTTTTTATTGTATTTGAGAAAGAGAGGTATATCTATATGTTCACAGACACTGACAATGGCGAGAGTAACTAAGATAACATAAGCTAAGATGGTTTTGTGTTGTATGAATATATGTATGTTGCATGAACTTGTTAAGGGGGAGAGTCACAACGTAAGAAACCCAATACACTTCAGTATTCTAACTGTTTGTGGTCTATCAGAGGGGGAAAAAATGGTCATGTTCCTATGTGGTATCATATGTTGCAAGGGCTTTGCTTGGGTGATGGAAAATGACATTAAATAACAATATAAATAAGTCATTTTTAATGTGCCACCTCGACCTCGTAGCGTGCTCAAGGCACAGTGAAATAAATCAAATAAATCAAATAAAAAATGAGAGGAATAAAATCAAACTGCACTATTAAACAACAGACAACATAACTGTCTACAGTGGTACTAGCCATACAGCTGACTGGGATTTTCTTAATCATTCACACAACTTATGGCAGCCTTTAATAAATAATATCATAACTACAAAATGACATTTTTCTTCATATTAGTGACAAAATCCCATTTTAATATTTGCAGTATTTAGCAAGATTTTTGTTCTACTTTCATATACATGTTGTATCTCTCTCTCTCTCTCTCTCTCTCTCTCTCTCTCTCTTTCCCATTCTTACAGGAGGCTTTGTTTGTGACTTATACTTTACTTTCCTGTATCAAATTTGTGTTTTCTTTTTCTCTTTTTTTAACCATTGGGTCTTTAATTTTGCCTGCCAATGCTACTAATACCAGATCATGACAATTGAGAGGAAGTAGTAGTGCATCATTATTGGGACTTGACTCTTGAACCTAAATTGCTGACAAAGAATGTCAGTGGTTAGGTGGGTATACATGCTAATAAAAAGAGAGAATCCAACAGAGAAAAAAATATTTTCACAATCAAGTCTGATCCATTCCTCATACAGACTAACCCAATTGCCGTCTAACGGTGTGTTGCAAACTAATCGAAAACTGCTACCGCCCTGCCTCGCCACTTTCCTGACACCGGTGTGTGAATGTCATTGGAATGTTATCGTCAAGTTTACAACAACCTGTCAAGTTTGACAGGAAATTGTTACAGTCGGGCAAAGGCACAGACCAATTGTAGAGTTTCTACTCTCTAATACGCTCAGACTGTGGCTACGATTACAGTGTTTGCACATGGAGCCGTTTCACTGAGAGTGAACTGAATTTGGTTTGGGTTGGTTTGGTTTTATTTCTGCATTTTTCAACATTTTATTTCAAAAAAATAATGAATTTATAACTGCATATAATCAATTATCACTATCAGTGACAACAAAACACAACATAACAGAACTTACAAATCTCTTTTCGACGACGACTAATCAAATAAAAGGAATATTCATGAAGGAAATATGCAGCAGATCGCCCATAAGCCTAGATATTCGATACGATGGTGGCCTGGGAATAGGGTATTGTGGAGAGGGAAAAATGAGAAAACAGAGCGGAAAATATTGTGCTGATAATTGTGCATGGTGTATCAAGACGTTTGTGAATGTGCATGGGCCTCACAGTAGTCCAATAGTACTTAATTAGCTCCCCCCCCCCCCACAATAGTACTATGTACTTAATTAGCTCCATCCCCCCCCCAAAAAAAAAAAAAAATTGTTATTACATTTGTGACCCTCACAATTGATAATGCATCGGAAACTCCAATGCAGATTTATCAAATCTAAGCAATTAATGATGAACAGTGCCTCGCGTAATACATTAATGCATCCTAAACTTTGCTGTAACTGATATTGCTCTAATTTCCTCGTCTTCCTTTACACCAAACTTCATTATGTTTGCTCATACCTCACCACCAATTCACTTCAGACAGGTTAATTCATTTGTTTATCCTTTTGTTTATGGAATATTTCAATATAAATGTGTAGTTTTCGCTTCCCCCCTATGCTATGCTCCGGGTTCATCTCTAAAAACAAAACAAGCTTGGCAGTTTTTTTATCATGGGGGGGGGGGAATCTGTATGTTTAGATTTTGTTTTCCATAGAGCTCTTTCACAAGCTTATGTACACCATCACTTTGCAAAAACAAAACAAATGAAATAGCAAACCTAGCATTCTCCTGTGTTTGAAATCTTTGGCCTTTCCCCAATCCTATCCAATTTCGCCCTCTGCATTCTCCATCCGTCCACATCGTCAGACCATTTCATTTCACTTCATTTCACCTCAATCCAAACCGGGTAATAGAGCAAATCAGGAATTCATGGCTGGTCAGATTGGTTCGGCAAACCCCATCTCCACGGAGACGCGATATATATATATTCTCGTCTGCAGTCGCGACAAAAATACCGGGGGGAAAAAAAAGAGGGAGAGCGAAAAAAATGTTGCCAAATTTGCACAGCAAACGTGGAGATTGAGCGGCCAAACCCCTCTGTCCACACTTAAATGAGTCCGTGATGACCAGATATTGGCTCTTGTATGGAGGAGCTTGAAGGAAATAGTCAACTCTGTCAAAATGTAGCCACATGCGAGGGAAATCATGACGTACGGATGCACAAATGAGAGCAGTTGGATGATCAGGAAATGCGCTTCGTGAAGGGCAAGTGCTGAAATTGCCCCTAATGGGGAATTACAAATTGAATATGATTTTGGGCTTCCATAATTGTCTTCAAATAGCAAACATAGCTAATGTCCCCATTCCTATGCTTTTTTCGCCAGTTAGTAATGTAATTCTTGTCTGATCTTCTACGATACATAACCCGTTGAGGACGGATTGATTTTGCTATAACACGCATTTCCCATCGACACCTGCCCGAGTATTCTCGGTACTCATCCTAAACGGGTTAAAAAGGAAAGACAGAAGAGAGAAATGATAAGAATTTGATCTAATCTATTAGCATGAAAGGAGGGTGAAAAGACACATTCTTTATGTCTGTTTTTAGAACACATTCTTGTACCGTTGTATGTGTGTAATTTTCACGTATATGGCGGAAAATAGGATGCGGGGCCTCCTCAAAATGAGCAAACAATTCTTATCTAGCATGTCTGACATATCCTTTGAACTTACACAAATTCCAATGGATGGGATGAGGTGGAATGCATGCCCTGTCTAGCTCCTTTACAATGAGTCATCTTGAACCCCGCCCCCTTAACCAAATCAATCTCAATGTCACCCGGACCAATGTGCACTGCAAACTTTCAGAGAATTTTTAAGGGGGGTACAGGACACAGGGAAACAGGAGAGGGGGGGGGAAGAGGGAGGAAAAAAAACAGGAATAGAGCCACATTAATCTCAATGCTACGCGGTAGATCACAGAAGCCATTAATCATCATGACCTAATCTGGGTGAATGCCGGGAGTGTGTGAGGGGAGCGAGGAATTTGAAAATCACTTATCAATTAGCGTGGACGGCGCATGGATGGCATCACATCCATCTCGCACCGAGACCAATTAATGACGGGAATCAACCCACGAACATCAATGACAAAATTCACGGCTGCGCAATCAGCACCAGTTGCAAATATCACGTCAATTGTGAGGCAGAAAGAAAAAAAAACGGAACAGAAAAAAATGTCAGACCAGAATGTTCCGTGCGAGAACATACAACATGGAATAAGTAGGTGATATGGGTGAGAAGCACTTAATTGATAATCCAGCTTACTGTCTGGTATGTGTCATTTCTTTAATACTAAACTCTGCTTCAGTCTGTTAACTCCTTTCTACCTCCCCAGCACTTCCCCCTTCCTGCCACAAATCCTCATTCTCATACAGGAATGGATCAAAAGTCATTCCCATGAACCAACCTGTTCTTCCTCCCCGCATCTCAAGGAACCTAGAATCACTCAGACTGCCAAAGTTTATTGTGCTCCTTTGCAAATTGGTAGTGTATCATCAACTCTCTCACACCATCATACCTACACATTTGCACACAAGCACAGCACGTCGTTACAGACAAACACAGAAGGAGCAAAAACTGGTCTTCATTTAATGAAAATGAAGGAGGAACAGCCATAAAAGATCAGATAACCTCAAGAGCTTTTGGGGGCATTTTTTTTTTTTTTTGGGGGGGGGGGGGTAGGAGCTAGAGAGACTGCACTCATTGACTGTAGACCATGAGCACTCCAACCTCCACCATTTCTTTTCTTCCCCTCTTCTTTCCCCTCGCTTCATCGATTCATTTGGGATAACACGGTCCCCTCATTAGCAAGTGAGACCTCTCCTGTCGTCGGCTCTGGGCCCATCACTAATGCACTAATCTTTCAGGAAGTCGTGGACACGGTACCCGTGAGATCCGTTCAGGCTCCGTTCATTCTCTCTTCTCCCTTCATTGACGGCTGCCTGCTCTTAATACCAACCGGGGCAATTTGATCATGTGATCGGCTGCACACGAGCACCATCAAGAAACCGAAAAGGTGCATCGTGTGCTTGGCCGGTCGATCGTGCGAGATTCTCGCTGAAACTCAGTTCATCTGTAGAATAATACTCTCCATAACATGTCTGTCCTCTCATTCATATCGTTCGCCAGATAATGGAAATCATGAAGCTCCCGGCATTGATGAGATTGAATACATAATGGAAAGACAGTAAATTTATCATGGATGCACACACGTAATGCAGTTCATCAACACCGACTAGAAGTTCATCAAGCCATCGTGGGTGCGGCTCCACAGTCACTTTCGGAATGTTTGCGCAGTACCTTATCATTGCTGATATGTGCGACTGATGACAGGGAAAAGTGCCCCCTCTACCCAAGAGCTCCGTCACACTCTGCCCTATCATAGTTGATAAGACTCGCAGTCTTTATTAACGAGCACCACTCCATGATCAAAGACAGTATAAGGTGTGGAGGGTGGCTCGTGCTGACCCCACAGTCCCATGCATAGTGCATGCTCCTCAGAAAATCTGATTCGTTATCATGTGGCAGATAGCGCAGCTACTATCAATAAGTACGGGCAAAGATGGTTATGATAGCGAGCCGCACTATATATTCTGAGACTGCAACGCACATGTGATTTTGGAAAACATTCTGTAGAAAGAATCAAGCTTTACCCCTGTAATGTAAAAGATTCTAGATAACTTCATATCTATGCAAGATGACATACAATATGAGGGAATATGTGTGTATGGATGTATGTGTATGTGTGTGTATATGTATTAACACAAACACACACACACACACACACACACACACACACACACACACACACACACACACACACACACATAAATGTACAGGTATATCGCAGTGGGATTTGTAAATAGCATCCATTATAATTTCATCTTAGATGTCATAACTGCACATACCATATTAGGCAGACTGCGGCACTGTCACATCAGGGCACACGAAATGCAATTATCAGAAAAATAACTCATTTCAGCTTTATTTCAGCTCAACAGAACACTTATGACACAAAGCTCACCTACTGCAATAAGAACCCTTTGAATATAGAGTGCATTATAGTCAATCTAGACAGGAGAAATTGAGGGGTATCTATACACAGAGGTGAACGCCCTTGTTGATCAAGACCATCCGGTGGCTGGTTTCAACATAATATGGAGGCCATCTCCATCAGAATATGGAGGCCATCTCTATCGGAATATGAAAAAGACCTCATAGCTGCTGATTATTGACATTGTGATGTTATTGAAAACATGAATTCATCAGACTGCTGTACGTGAATTTCAAAACTATGAAATTAGACAACCACAAGAAAGTAAACTGTTATATTGGCAAAAGGAGAAAAGCTATTATTGGGTTGGGAATGCAGTGAGCAAGAGTTTCATTTCAGCTAAAAACCTGTGGCTAAGGATCATTATAAGATGGTTTTTCACTACCACAGTTGGGAAATTTGGTTGGGGTAGATCACCCCCCCCCCCCCCCCCCCCTCTGTTTTGAGACCTGACGTCCTCCAAGTTGGATGTTGTTGCTTTACAGGATAATGACTGTTACAACTACGACGTGGGCGACTGAGATTGCGAAGAACCGTCCCCCAATTATTGATCCATCAATCATCAGCGACTATCACTTGTCAGTTCTCGTCGCTGGTATGATATGTCTCCCATCTTCTGACAGCCAGCCACAGGTTATCATATCAGAGTAGTATATGAGAATGTCACAAATTTAGAGCCTTATCACGATCTGTGGTTCGTTCATAGATGCAAAGAAATTTTGAAGAGCAATATCTACTTGTAGCGTCTCCCTAACCATCGTAAATCCAATGAAACCATACAAGACATACAGTGCTTGACCAGCTGGTCACTAACTAACTCTGGGATAATCCAATCCTATTACCAATACTTCAAAATTTAAAATGTAATTCCAAATTAAGAAAATTTGAAATAATATTTGGTTCTTGAATTTGTCTCATGAATTCTTAAATTCCATAATCCATAATTAAAAAAGGTAATAATGAAATTCTGTCCATTCTATAACCTTTGCGGCTTACTCCCTATGTCATTTAAACTTTGAGTTGACAAAAATTTCCATGTTCCCCCTCCAGTTTTCGCACTAAAGAGAAACAAGAGAACAAAAACTTATTTCTGCTATTTCATTCATGTATCTCATTGCGTTAAATTGGTCTTTTGTCATCATTGTTTTCTTGACGGGCATTTGCATATTAATTTCATTTTGTGAATTTCTGCAATTCTTACTTTAATTTGTGCCTTGGAGGACAAAAACAAATGTGTTCACTCATGCATTTACTTCTCTATAAACCTACCAGGTTGATAATCAATTACATAACTTTCAATATGGTATATGACTCAATGATTTTTATGAAAATCTTCTATGAAAAATATGAACTGGAAAAAGTGTTTACTTTCTTCTTCTTTTTTTGTGTTGAGTGTGAAATACATGACTGAATATGTGACCCGCTACAACAAAAGGATCCTAAAGTCGCTGATGGCTGAGCCGAGAAAATTGCGTTTGAAGTCAGATTCATCAAAGTCTATTAAAACTATAGGTTTTCTGTTTTTTGCATAATTTCATAGTCTAATGTATCGTCTATCATCTGCCAAAATTTCGAAGCTAAATGGTCAAAGGAAAGGCAAGAAAATAGCGTTTTTCTGGGCCATGATTTCCTGACTTTCAATGGAACAGAGAAGTGTCGGCAGATTTTGATTTAGCACCCCAGCTAGACTCCGCCCCTAGCAACGAGGGAGTGATTTAATTGGTCAGTGTGTGGCATCCTGGTTACTGATTTGTCCAGCGTAGACCGCTGGTGCTAAGTTTGAATGAACATCGTGGAGGTTGCTAAGAGCATACCTTCTATTGTCAAGCGGTGAAAACTGTCTTGCTTCCCCTTGATCGTGATAGCATTGGAAGGAAAACTTTGAAGGCGATTTTCTCGAAACGCTCATTTCCTAAAGCACTCGATATGCGCTAATAAAATCATCGATATTTCCGCAACAGAGTACTTTCATGAGTCGTGTTACATATGAAATTAAAGTGGAAGAGCAAGGGAATAACGTCATGTCATTTTCAGAAAATCATCCTCCCCCGACTTTCGGATCCTTTTGTTGTAGCGGGTCACATATGATAAATAGAGAAACAATGCAAACTTTGCAAAGGTGACAAAACAAAATATAGAAGTGGATAAGAGTGATCTACTGAAAAGCAGAGCTTGTATGTAAGACAAGGATCACTAGAAAAACAAAATATCAGTAACACATATGTGACTATTAGGATTCTCTGTAATTGACCAAAATAGTCACTTGGACTAACCGACTCACATCTTCGAAGTTTGCCTTACCTGGGAGGGTCATCTCTTGTCTACCTACTGTCAAACTTTGGTGGCTTTCAACAAAACCAAAGTCTACATATCAGCAGCTTTCAGGATCACTTTTTTTTTTCGGACAGGTGCTATTATCACAGTGATTTTTATTTAATACCTCTGCACAGCACACAGGAGTGACACTCATCTTTCAATCCCCTTTTCTCCGTTTCTAGAGAAACTGCACATCCAAATTCTCTCTTTTTTCAATCACTGTTTAAAGGGATGGTACAGTATTGGTGGAGATGAGAATTGGGCTTCTAACTTTTTGCAAGATACCAAGAAAACACTTATGATATAGTACACAGCATACCATTTTAAGAGGAATTCAAAGTTTATTTGATGAAAATTGGGTTTGGAATGACTGAAACATCCAAAAACAAAGTAAAACAAAGCGATCGTAATAAAGTGTGGGTCCCATACTTTATCAAAATTGCTCTTTTTTGGATATCTCAGCCATTTCAAAACCAATTTTCATCACATAAACATTGAATTCCTCATAGAATTACATGCTCTTTCTTATTTCATAAGAGGTTTTTCATTATCTCAACAAAAAATGTTAGAAACCTGAAATTAGGTTTCTACCAAAACTATATGATTCCTTTAAAATAGGTTAGGATCATCCAATTTTAATAAGTTATATATCATTTTAAAGCTTAACGTTTACTCTTTGATACTTTGTACAAAAAGTGAAAAATCATTGTGGCCTCCTTTCTGTGGGTTTTGAGCTGGGCGGTCGCATATATAAAAATTGTATGGGCGTACAGTTAGAGCACCTGATAACTTATATTAACAAATGTATGTAAAACAAAGAAGGCATATTGTAAATAGTTTTTATTTTAAAGAACAGAGGAAATGCAAACTTAAATTCAGATATCAATGTTCCAGCACACACACTACTCATTCAGCTGTGTGTACCACGAAACTATAGTGACAACAGATTACATTTCATCTGCGAAAATTACTCAATTTAAAAAAGAAATAAAAATGACAACACTTCCAAGTATAAATCATTTTAGGCTTTACAAATTTTGATTTAAAAAAAACAGAACTTGGCATGAAGAGATGAAAAGAACATTTTTGTAATAACAACAGGTCACCTGGAATGGAATCTTTATTAAAAAAAAAAAAAAAAATGGCTTTCTAGTCATGTGGCTGTCACCCTGATCGCTTTATGCACATTTCATATTTAAAACGTTTTTTTTTTTTTTGTCTTCAGTTCAGTTCAGTTTAAGTTTGCCTGAAATATTAATAAAGGAATGCACAATCTGACACCTAAAGCCCATGCTAGACATTTTTTCTTCCCAAGTGGGATACTGAGCTGGTACTTTAATCCCTCCCCACCCTCCCCCCCCCCCACCCAAAAAAAAAAAAAAAAAAAAAAATGCTGAAATATTCACACGTAACAGAAACAAAATCACGTTTCCATCTCAAGGTATCATGAAAGAGACAAAAAACACAAAGACAGCCATTTTCGTATCCTCCACAGAGTATTATTGCACGTGATTCTAAAACTTTCAGCCATGGCTGTCTTATTTGTTTGTGAGGTTTGGTTCAATATTTTACTCCCTCCAGCCCCTCTGCCTCCGTGTCATCTTCTCTTTCTGTCACATATAGCAAGTGACTTCCTTCCCCCCCCCCCCCCCAAAGATCTTGACGACTGGCATTTATATGAAAGAAGGAAAGCCACGTTCCTGGTCGACACAGAAAGACCCTTCCTTGCATCAGACATTGCATTATTGTAAATATGCTGGCGAGATTCTGATCCCGGCTTATACCCACCCGGCAAGATGACCGGACCATTACAGACATAAAACTGCAAGGCTGGGGTCTTTAAGGCACGCTGACATTTCCCAAAGCAATATCTTACCGTCTTGGCACCTCACAATATCAACTGAGCATGGGGCAGAGGTCTAGTGATCTACGACAAAAGTCAATTTGGCATGCTTCATTTGCTAACTGTAGCTCACAGAGTTATTTCTACACTCTCCAACACACACACACTCTCTCTCTCCCTTTCTCTCTCTCATTTTCCTTCCGTCTCTATCTACGTCTTATGACAATCTCACACACCGACTTGTGTATACACACTGCACACACACACATAGACGGTATTAGAAATGACCAAAGCGATCAAAAGAGAAGGACGAAAAATAGAAACTGCAAGCATGACTCTGAGGCATGTCTGCTTCCCTAATCTTTCTCCTAATTAATTCTTAAGAATGTCATCCGAAGTGACCTGAGCTTTCAAAAGAGAAGAACGACAAAAAGTAGAATCTGTAAGCACGAGTCTGATGCATTTCTGCGTCTCTAATCTTCTTTGCAATCAATTCTTAAGAGTCACGGAGCTGCGGAGGGATACCCCGCAGTACTGCAAAATGGAGCAACTAATGCCGGTCAAAGACACGCTGCGGCATCCTTCCCAAATGCCGCTCGCGCGGGCCGAACCTTTCGTGGCACATTAAATTTGCAGCCCTCTCTGCACGAGGGGAATTTGGTGGATGACGCATCTTCCGGAGGTGTGAAAGTAATTAATATGCAAATCGCGTCAGTCTTTGTCTCAACATTCCACTCCCTCTCTCCATTCTTTAAATTAGTCTCCGTGGTGAAGTTCACATTTCTCGAATTACAGCGCCATCGTCTGACCTTGATCCTGACAGTCTAAGATACATGAAACACTGACGAAGAGTGCCCATACTGATAGAATGACTCATTAACTTTAAACCTACAGGGACTATGCCAGGAATATAGTAGATTCCAACATTTCAAACTTTTTGCTAATGCTGCTATTTAAAATTTTCATGTGAAGCTTGTATTTGAATGAGCTACATTGTATGACTGTGATTCAACTTTCACTATTCCGTTGTGGCATACAGATCACACCCCCTGACTATTAGTATAAGCTTGTAGTTGATCATCACAGACACAACCACTGTTAATCTTAATGAGATGTACTTGCCGTTGTGTATGTGAGATTAAAAATATAATTACAACATCATTCAACATTTATGACTCTACTGGAACAGCTGTTCAGACAGGTGTCGAAAAAAATCCCTGAGTATACACCAGTAGAATACCACAAATACAGGTTACCTCAAAAGGCACTATCTATTTGGGAGAATAACTTGAAACATCCTTGAATGTACAGTGTATTTGCAAGGCAGTCTATCACACAGCAGCAGCGCTCATTCATTTCATTTATTCATTTTGAACAAAATTGTAACTACACAAAATATCTCATACAAAAAAGAAAATTACACATATTCAAGTTATGTTAGAATATAAATAGTATAATCATGATATAATAGGTTGAAAGCAAAGATGATAGATATTTACATAATGATAATGAAAATGGAGCATTGCAATATTCTCAATGCAATATCTAATTGAAGTATCCTAAAAAAAAAATTATAATTGTTCAGAGCCTCTTCTATATCATATAAATCTGATGCCACCTTTCGATTACAGAAGCCATTCCAAAGATGATTTGTCATCTGACAAATGAGAAGTCCATGAAGCCTGCTCACATCCTAAATGCATAACAAGCATGGATGGATACATGTTCAGTGATTACTGGACACATGGTCAGTGACTAACCCATTGAGGATGGACTGATTTTGCTACAACACGCATTTCCCACAGACACCTGCCCGAGTATACTGGGGCTCGTCCTCAACGGGTTAATGAGTATGGCGTCAGAGCTAAAAAGGATTCATGGTTAGCTTGATACAAATCTCAAGATTTGTATCGTGATCAAAATTTCAAAAGTTTTGCCTGTGTGGAAACAAAAATCCTAATTATCAGGATCAGATGCAAATCCCAAGAAATCTTGCGCTTACTTCTGAATCATCCCCATAATTTGCCCTACGGTGACCGTGTGAATGCTGGACCAAATAATCTTAAGATTTTATATCCCATCAGTCAAAGTGCACATCACACTAGCGTGTGCACCACAACAACAGCGTGTGCACAACACCACTGTGACACACATATACAAAGGGCAAAGAGAAGTGCACACAGTTAGCCGGATATTTCTGTCCATGCGAACACATGCACAAAATTTTAAGATTTGGATCACAATCGTTATCCCCCCTTTTCTTTCCATGTGAGCGCTTGCAAAACATCTCGAGATATGGATTGCGATTGTGATCGCGCTATTTTTTACATGTGAATGCCGCTACCCACTTTTCATTACAACAATAAATGTTGAACATTTCTTGCTAGTACTTGAAAAGAAACTTCTACAATGAGCTGGTGAGGGGGTGTATGCCCCACACAGAATGTCTGGACATGAAATAGCTCTTTAGACCATGAAGTAGGTTGAGGTTGCTCTGCCTAAGGACACATGAGGCATTGATATGACACTTGCTTTTCCCTGGTTGCATTTGGTGTATGTCGGTCTGCTACAGGCAACTTACAGCTACAGTAAACCATACTTTGCCTTTTACCAGCTGTAATTACGGTGCACACTCTTGCCAATAGATTTTAAAAGAGCAATAGTACACTGAAGTTTTAAATACGATAATCAGAAGAAGAAACAAGAATATGAAACTGGAATAATCATGTTTGTAATTATTTTTCCATAAATTTCCAACTCATGATTTTCCACTATCTTTCTCTGGTGCTATCCTTCACAATTTGAGGAAATGTAATATCATACAGAGGAAATCACAGGAAAATCAAGAAAAGAGCAACAGTTTTCCCCATATACCATTCTAACTAGTTGCGAGCAAGGGTGAAGGAACATTACCCACAGACATGCCTCACACCAACTCGTCTATCCCAAACTCACACGAGACTCTTCCGATTACCCTGTGGATGATTCAAATTGTCATATGCCAGACATGCTAATGTATAAACCATGCTTTTTATACCTCATCCCCCTTGCCCCTCTACCCACCCCACAAGGATGAAAAAATATATATTATAGTATGTGGCTTGTAATCCTGGCAGTTTGTTAATTAGGGGGCAATATTTTTTTGACGACCATCGTTCTGCGGCGCACAACGTACACGCTCAACATGATGATTTGATCAGAATCAATCGTGTGAGTCACACTGCAATGTTTGTTAATCAGCCTGATAGGGAAAAGGGGTATGTTCAGGGGAGAGGGCATCCACTCTGGAAGCTGGAAGGTGGGGGCACTGGTACTTTACCGGTACTCTTGTTGAAAGGTGGGGGGGGCAGGGAATATAGCCTGCTGGTTTCATCAGACAACATACAACACATCACATGCGGCCAATGTGATTGAAGCCAAGGTTTGGGGGAGTTTTTTTACCCATTCATTTCATTCTCATTTGAAGTGAAATGAACATGCCAAATATTGATTTTTCTTTTCCCATTAGTCCATAAAGATATTCAGGGGCATTCATAATTACCAGCGCATTGCACATTTTCCCCCCCAATTCCTGCCGTCTGCAATGTGGGAAATTTATGAGTTCTGTGGATATAATTAAGAAGCTTTGTCGGTGCAGATTAGACCGTCGCTGATCAAGACTCAATTTGGAGTCGGTCATGTAAGTTATGGGTCTGCATGTGTGCGCAGATTGTCCGATTGCAGTTTAATTGGCAAGCCATTTTTTTTCCCTTACCGGAGAATGGCATATAAAGTTAGATTGTGTGTGGGGGGTGATGAAGGTTACATGTATTATGAAGAACTGATGTGATGAAATTCATATACACCAGAGGTATAGAATGACAGCCTTTTGAAAATATTTCATGTTATCTTTCTTTTTTTATGTTCCTGTTTTCCACACTCAAGATATCACACTGCTCCCCCCCCCCCCCACATGGAAAGAAATCTCTGCATGCTTATGACAAGTTTATGATCTTTAGAGACTTGTAAAAATCACGAAAAAAAATCCAATGCATTGTGTGTTTCATATCCAAGTAAACCAACTTGCTTCATTTCAGACCTGAGATTTGCAAGGGACTTTTTCCCCTGCTTAGAGGTCACTACAAAGAGAGAAACGTTTTGTGATCAAAATTTGTTGAAAACAAAAACAAAACAAAATCAAACAAAATGTGTGTTGTGTACATCGATGCTATTAAGAATATATAGTCCTTACCTAATCAAAGAAAAGAGTGTCCAGTCTTTAAATGAGGTGCATTTTGCAGAGGAATTCATTCCATCAACAACAGCTGCTATTCAATTCAATTCAAATAATTTTCAATTCAAATAATCCCAATTCAAATAATTTTCAATTCAAAAAAATTTCAATTCAAAAGATTTCCAATTCAAATAATATTCAATTCAAATAGTTGTCTATTCAATTGATTTTCAATTAAAAACAATTCAATTTCAATAATTTTCAATTTGAATAATTTTCAATTCAAATAATTTCATTACTGACATTCTACTACCGACCTCATGATATTTTTTTTTTCAAATTCTATTTTAGGATCTTTGGTAAGACAAAGTACTGATTTGAGGATGGTCCATTTTATTTACAGGTGGAAGACTTCTAGAGTGGCCAACTACCACTTTACATTCATATGGAGAAGAACATGGTACACAGCATGCAACCTGTTTGCACTTCACTGCATGGAAACAACCAGCACTGCCAAGGAATGCTGCTCTCTTTCCACCCTGGATTTGAAATCTTAAAGGCATTATTTACCATTGCAGATGAAACAGAAACCAAGCATTAGTGCTTTAAAATAGTTTTAAAATGTGAGTTAGGGATGGAAGCAACCACTGTGAAAATCTGAAACAGTAAAATCGATGTTAAGAATTGTTAAATATACAAAATGTGAACAACAGTTATAATAAAAATGTTTCCAGACTAAACCGTATACAGTTACGGTTTATTGAGAAAAATACAGATATCTCCTTATATTTCAGGCTTTATCGCGAAAATTTTATATGATACGATGTTTTGTGGTACAACAGACCTACACATATGCATTAAATATCATATCTTGAATTTTCTTTTAATCAATGTTCCTTTACAGGACCTTTAACCCTCAAATGCTTTACCACAAGACTACACTACCTGCATCTCTGTGCAGTTGTCAATGTGACTGCCATCATCATTTCATTTATTACATCCATCAAATTCTGTATTCTCTTTCCAAGAAACTTCGCATAAACTTGAGAACGCACATTCATGATTCCTTCTTAAACTTTGAAAATTTTAGCTTTCAAATGCTAAAATGCCATCATTGTCTTATTCATGACATCCATCAAATTCTCTTAATCTTTTTTCAAGAAAATTTGCTTAAACTTGAGAATGTGCATTTGTGACTCTCTGAAAATTGATTTTCTACCTAGACTATTACATCTTAGAACACAGCAATATGTCCATTCACTTTCATCAAGCATAATTTTTGAAAAAAAAAAGAAAACCCGCGAATATCATTGTGTAGCAGTAATATGCAACTTGTAGAATGGAATCCTGTAATAAAAGCTCACAATTGAGCCTTCCGCACTCTCTGAATTATTGCTGCGCAACATCACAGTATGCTATAAGTCTCCATTCACTGTAGGGAAACGCTAAATCACTCATTAAAAGCCTCCATCACTGACAGCTCGGCACAGTGCGCTAAGTTGTAATGTGCACTCCTACAGCCAGTAGTCAATTAGCTCTAATAGCCAACATGCAGCCCCGCCGGGGTAACGGACATGGCTTTTTATGTACTTTTTATTTCTGTATGTGCAGGCTACAAGGCCGTATTAATTACAGGATTATTTAATGCGCTCTCAATCAGGCAGGGTCTATCTTTCTCTCTCTCTCTCTCTCTCTCTCTAAACTATCTCTCTCTCTCTCACACACACACTCTTCCTTTCTCACCCTCTCCCATTCTGTACATACACATATTTTCTTCCTTTCTGTATCTATCAAGCTATCTCCTTTTTTTCTCTCGTATGGATGCTCATAACACCAGCACATGATTCATGTTAGTGCACAGGAGCCTGTAAGTCTGTCCATTTGTCTATCGCTCTGTTTTTCACAGATATCTGTCTGTCGTTGATATATCAACAATTGTAAACGCTGCGTGTATGCCTGCATATTCATGCGTGACTGTCTGCGCACAATATCGATCATATCATTCACACATGAATAAAACATACAGCGTGTATATACATCAAACTTTTGAGACACATCGTCTCTCGGCTGAAGACTACCGAATTCCCCCATCGACTCAGTGTGTAGAAGTCTGTAGTCTGGTAACAATATTGATAACAAGAAGGCTAGTAATATAGTCCAGGCTAGAAGGCACCCAACCTTGTTTTTTGATATATACAATGTTTTTTGATGGTTTCTTGTCAATTCGATGGTGCTGATTCCAAATCCGATTGATGCCACTCGCGTAACCTTGAGCATTTTCGGGAAAATGCAAAAATCCAAAATGGCCGCCAGAGATGCTAATTCGGCCGTGATAAACACAATAATGTGCATTATGTGGCCAATTATTCCACCAAACTTTGTACATTATTGTTCCTAGAGTTACTCCATCTGCATTTGCAAGCGAATTTTCATTTCATATAGGTTCATATAGCATTTAAAGCTCATTTTTGAAATTCAAAATGGCCGCCATTCCTATGCTTATGTACTGTATGAATGGCAAAACATATGCATGGAAATATAGAACAAATTTACTGTATTTCCAGTCCCGTACCTACGTTATCATAAAGTGTTGCATGTGCAATATGTTGGGTGTCACTTACAATATATAGGGAGCCTACATATAGCATTTAATATTCATAAACCTTATGATGTTGAACACAATTTCTTATATATTTCATTTTATCTCAACAAAAGTCTCAACAATATAAGTTCACTAAACATCTCGCAAGGAATCAATATACCATCATATTCTACATACAGGTTGAATATAAAAATGTAATACTAACACAATATATTAAGGAGCCTAGATACATGGTATTTATCAAATAATGTTGAAAATGGAGGGGAAGCTAAAAAGCAAAGCTTGTAATATATGCATTCCCCTAAAACCATATTAACAAAGTACAGAAAAACCCTATACAGTAAGTGCAGAGATACATGGTTGCAAACAAAAACACATCAGACATTAATGACACAACTAAAAACCCTTTACATTGTAGATTTTTTTCCAGCAAGGAGTTGGGGGGGGGGGGGGGGGGGGAGGGAGCAGTCCTAAGGCGAGTTCGAAATGGATCATAACCTCCATCACTTTGATATAATTTAATTTAGAAGTGCCGCCTTCGAGCAAACCTGATTTTCTTCTTGAATTAAAACAACAACAAAACTGTTGAAGGCATAAACGAAACTGTTCTAATGCAATATTGTACAAACTGTTCATTAAACATCAACCAAGGAGCAATGTGAGATACCTCTTTCAGTTCTCTCACAGTTCCCAGGTGTTGATAATATACACTTTGACATCATGATCTCATTCAGTCTTGTCTCAAAACTAAAACTGTCATTTTTATTGTCTTTAAAGAACCCTTGTATGTTTAGCAGCAGGCGACATCAGCCCCAAATTTGCAGAATTCTCAGGCTAAAGATGCATATCAGTCCTGCAATTGTTTTAATTGCAACCACATCTGATGGTGATGTTCAGCACTTCCTCAGGGGTCAGAGGGCGATTATTTGCCATAGAAACAGGATGAAGACATGAAGACTTGCTTGATCACCACCCGTTGAAGCCCTATGGCTTTATTGCCAGGCCAGAGACAGTGTTGTAGGTAACTTGGGTGGTATCAGAGATGACATCAGACCAGCATCTGCACCAACCTGTTTTGGGGTCAAAGCTTTCAAGTTACAGTAGGGAAATCTAGGCTTGTGGGATTTCAGGCGCATTGATGGCAGGTTGTTCAAGGGGGCATTTCATGAAGTGTTTTGTCAGATCTTTTCTTTTTGACAAACTGTTATAAGCTATTAAATTCCTTGCATCTGATTGGCTGAGAGCAAATTTGTCAGACAAATTTGTCGCTTCATGAAAAACGCTTCATGAAATGCCCCCCCCCCCCCCCCCCCATGCTATCGTGTTTGGAAGGTCAGGGTATGCGTTGACGGCACTGGTGACACTTGCCATCCTTTCCTTCCAGTGTGAGGGATAGTGATCGAGTGCCAGTGAAGGAGGGTGGACTTCCTTAGCCTATGCTTGGAAGGCTTGCCACAGAGGGCTACCTTGAACATAGCGTTATCAAGATGGTTACTAAGATGTAAGGTATGGGTCTGATGATAATCTAATAAAGGTTGGGGCAAAGTCTCCAGAAGATGAAGTACTCCACTATTGTCTTGAGATGGGTCAGTACTCGGCTCATGTCATCCAAGGACTTTCTATGATCGAGACGTAAAAGCAAGATCATCTGCAAACTCCATACGTGACGTGAATGTAATGTCACCACATATATGTTAAAAAGACCTCTAGTGGAGTTAGTTTACAGCCACCATTAAGGAGGCCATCATTCAGAGTCCTAACACAGTTGTTCTGGTTACCAAGAGCAATCCTGAATCTGCAAATGCTGAAGATTAAAGACAAGCAGTGTGAAGTTGTTATAACACTGCTTTCAGAATGAGGCAGCACTGTAAAGATCTCAGTCTCCCTCGACATCATAGGCCTATACTCACACACATTCACTCAGAAAAAACGGTGGTAAAATTCATCTACCATAATTCATTTGGGTTAACATTAAAAACTTTGGGGCATTGTTTTCATTTCAGAGATTTGACAACAGGAAGTGAGGTGGTCCCTTTTGTCCACTTTCCCCTGCCTCATGTTCTTTCTCGGATGAGGGGACTGAAAAGTTTGTATAATATCACTTTTAGATAATGAAGAACAGGACAGTTAACTGGAAATTTCAGTTGTGTCATCATCTAGGATTCAGCCTTTTAATTCAGTAAATCAGAATGAATATTTTGATGTTGAACATCTCAAGGCAAGTAAGTATCAAATGTTCATATCTAATAATTCCTGATAAACGATCTTGATGTTGGCGTCAATTCAAGTTTTGGTGGATTTTTCCAAATACCTTGGGAAAAATTCAGATTGAGGTAGCAAATTTGGATGTTTGCATCAAAAAATGAAACAGCCTTTGTTAGTAACAACCTTCTGATTTATAATCAGCACACAAATTGGTAAACAGTGTACCTGAGTGACAGAAAAAAAAAGAAAACTTGTTTATTTCACACGCTCTGCCGTTCATACTGTGCAGGGGTATATGAGTGGCATCCATTTTGAAGTTTTGTATTAAGAAGAATATAATAAGCCTAAAAACAATAAACTTTCTGTTTGTTTGCTTGTTTGCTTGTTTTGCTAGTGGCACTCATCAGATTTGCATTGCACATGCAAAACTTGATAAAAGCGTAGGCATGTGACTGAAAATTCGTCTTCTATTTCCATGCATATTTTTTGCCATTCATATAGTACATGAGTATAGGAGTGGTGGCCATTTTGAATTGAAAATAAGCTTAAAATACTAAAGGTACCTCTTCAAATGAAAAATTTCTTGCATGTGCAAGTAGAATTACTCAAGGAACAAAAATTTAAAAAACTTTGATGGAATAATTTGTCATAGAATTGACATAACTAGGATTATCATGGCCAAATTAGCATATCTGGCGGCCATTTTGGATTTTTGCGTTTTGCCGAAAATGCTCAAGGTTACGCGAGTGGCATCAATCGGATTTGGAATCAGCACCCTCGAATTGACAAGAAACCATCAAAAAACATTGTATATATCAAAAAACAAGGTTGGGTGCACTTTCTATGGAGCCTAGCCTGGACTAATACTGTCCTCAAGTCAGCGGAGTTAACACCTTTCTGCTCTCAAGCAATGATGGATCTTTAGGTCTGCATTAAGTTTGGTTTCAAATAATTGCCAGTCTCACTCGAGTGAGATACAATAACATGTAAACCCACTGCATACCAGGACAGCACATGCCATGTATCACATTTAACCCTTTGAGGACGGACTGATTTTGCTACAACATGCATTTCCCAAAGACACCTGCCTGAGTATACTTGGGACTCATCTTCAACAGGTTAAGGGGAGTTGCCATGTCTGGGAAATAACAAGTTAGAATATTTTTTTTCTCTCTCTAAATAGGTCTTCTTTATTTATAACTGTACACCTTGCTATTCATTTTAATCTCACAGTTCTATCCCATTCCATTCTTCCAATCTCTCTCTCTACTCCTTCTGTCTATACTATTTATCTGTACATCCATCTATCTATCTATACATTTTCTGTTTATCTATTCCTATATTTATCTACATATTCATATATCTCCTGTTTATCTATATATATATTTATATATTTTCTGTTTTTCTTATCATATATCTATTTATCTATCTATCTGTCTACCTATTATCATTTTTCCAGTGCTCTCTCTCTCTCTCCAGATATATTTCTCCATAATTCTTTCCATACTTCTCACTTTTTCAATCCCCCGTCATAAAGCCATGGCGTATTAATATGGCATGATGTGAGTGTGAAAGTGTCGCTGAGAGTCCCAGTGAAAGTCCACTGCGTGCAGCACGAGTATCATTTCATCTGTAGCATTAGCTCTAATGGCACTACGATTCGTCAAAATGTGCCGACACCAGCGACTACATTACAACAACAACATACGAGGCAGACCCAGAAATCCCTACCGATCAGAGGAGGGGAGTGGGGTGGGGAAGGGGGGGCTCTTTTGCCCCTCTTGAGACCTGAAATCCTCCTGTAAATGTTGCACATTTCACTTCCTTCTCCTATTCCCCGGCAAATATCGTCCCACTTTAATTGCCCACTTGACTCTTAATTTGAATGCACGGTGCGCCGCCGCGCACCCGCCCACATCAATCTGCCGTCCCCGCGATCCCGCCGTAAGTGCATGCGGATATTGACATTGCGTGCAGGTAGGAGAGATATGTGGATTCAAACAAAACGGTGAATCTAAATTACCTCATCAGCGATTCTCCTTCCACTGACAGCATTATAATTTCATGAGAGTCATTAGGAATATACCTGAATGCTACACCCGCACTCCCCCATCTTGTGTATGTCGACAAATGGTGGCTGGCTCCCGCTTTTGTTTCTCCTGTCTCAAACAATGTAAATGACAGCCAAAATGAAGTAACGATGTGGGAGATGGCAGGAGCAGCAATGATATTTGGGATGCTGCTGCCGCTACTGATAGTGGAGATAAAACATTGAAGATGATAACGATGATGATGATGGTGATGATGAAGATGATGATGATGATGATGATGATGTTGTTGTTGAAAATGATAATGAAGATAATAATCAAATTATAACATAAGCAGAAGAACGACTGATACTAAAGTAAAAAAGCAGAAATAGAAATGATGATGTTAATAATCATACTGGTAATAATGATATTGACAATAGTTCTTATTTGGGCATAAATTCTCAAAAATGATGAAGTATGAACCATTTTCTCTTTTCTCTAATATTTTACTTATCCTGCTCTTCATAATTCTCTCTTTCTCTCCATCTTCACTCTTCCTTTCCCATCTCTTGTTGCCTTGATTCTATTCATGAACTCGTGTCAGGACTGTTTCGAAACAATCAAACAGATTCATAAAACAGAGAGGTGCCGCTATCACCGAGTCCACCATTCTGATACACAAAAAGATCAATACACAGTAAGATCTTAATGACACAGGAGTAAGAAAACAAAAACCCCACTTCCCCCACAAAGTAGCCACAAACACAAAACTGGCCCATTCTCCTCCACACATCCCAATCACTCTACCATGTCTCTCCCCACAATGTGCTGTGCTAATTGAATGATGTGTGGGCCGCATCCAGCTCTGGCAATGACTGTGGGCTTATTCCTCTTCAACTCCAGTCTCCCCCCCCCCCTCCATCTTTCTCTCTCCCTCTCTCTCTCTCTCTCTCTCTCTCTCTCTCATTCTGTTGTGTGTGTTGTGTGTGTGTGTGTGTGTGTGTGTGTGTGTGTGTGTGTGTGTGTGTCATCCTCTCTCTAACACACACTTACACACACACTCTCTTCTGCCTCCTCCTTCTCTCTCTCCCTCTCTCTCTCTTTCTTCTCCCAAATAAGGCCAATCATCAGTCAGCAATCTTGCAGGTGGTTTTACATTTGTTTTCACATCTCCCTTTGGCCTTCTCTTCCCATCCCCTTTCTTTCTTTCTCTCTATATTTCATCTACCTCTTACCAAATATATTGGGATTTGTCCACTATATATAATCATTCTTCTCTCTCTTATACAACAACTGCACATAAAGTCATGATTACATTTCCATCCTATATGTTCAATCAGTCTTGGTCTATATGTCATTTACTCATCATCTAATCTATATAAGACTTCTCCAACATATTTGAGTTAGGGGTGTGACAGGAATAATTATGATTTTTATCTTAACAATCATAATTTCCCTTTCCATTGACAAGCGTGATGCCAGAAATTAAAGATTCACGATATGAATTTGCACCCAAACACAAATACTCCCAGCTAAATAATGTTTGCTTGGAATAGCCATTTGGCAGGTTTTCAATATCTTTTGATGGCTTGTCAGAAAAACCAATTGGTTCTAAGCGGGCTAAGATTGGAGATTATATTTTTCTTCTTTTCCAAACCTGTGCTTATTGACAACTGAGAGATAATGAAGGCCAATTGTGCACACGTGCAATTCTTCATGAAACACCAAGAAAACAAACCATCTTAACATATCCTTTACCTTTCTGCTGCTATTTCTCCCCTCCCCCTCCCCCTTCCCCCTCCCCCTCCCTAGCCAAATCCTCCTCACCCACGCAAACAAGCCCCACCCACATCTGCCATTAAAGCATACAAAAGTGAACACACAAACGAGTACATGAATAAGAAAAATTGCCACTGATTCATCAATCCTTTATGCCCCCTTGCAATATGCAACTCCTTAACCTCAAATATCCCCCTGGAAGTGGCCAAGATGTCTTTCTTCAGCATCTATAGGCCCATGGTTTGTCTTGCAGAGGAACAATCAAAATCTGCCCACCACCAGAGAAACCCAACATAGATTCAACTGGCCTCTACTTTTTCATTGCTCGCTGCCTTTAATTGAATCTGTCTGCTTTTCTCTTCTACACTTTTACATTTGTTCAGGATTCTGTCATGTCCCTGGAAACCCACTCACATAAAAACTATATGACCAATCATTCAACCCTGAAAGAAGGTTCCCCACTCAACTATTAAATAAATGGAGTACAACACCACCCCCTACCTATCTAATCCATTCATACACTCAAATTACAAGACTCAGTTCTGACAGAGAGAAACAGAAAGAGAGAGAGAGAGACAGATGGAGATTAGAAAAAGGAAATGGAATGTTTAAAAAGGCCCAGAGATTAGGAGGAATTTAAGAATTCAGAAATATAACATCATTCATGAAGAGCACAAAAGTTGATCAAATATGATGGCAACATTTCTTTTTAATACACAGTCTGTCTGTCTGTCTGTCTCTTTAATCTAGGTTGTTGCCTGTTTGTGTACTTGTTTTAATGTATCACTTCACTATAAGATAGTGGAATAATCAAACATGGTCTCACACTGTCCGTAGTTTGTCTCATCATAAAACAAATATCTCTCATCTCTTGTTTCTTGTCTTGATATCATCCCACACCCAACAGCTCACATGAGACAAATCTTAACTCCTTGCTTGTTTGGAGGGTTTTTTTTTTCAGTTCCTGCCATTTGAAGGTTCAGCTCATTTATCAAATTACCTCATGAAAATTGCATTATTGACAATGTGCCATTTTTTCAGAGGACATAATATATCTTGGAGAGACATGTCATATTTTGTTGCAAGATTGTTTACTATATACAAGATATCCTATATGGGGGTTTAAATCATATAATCTGAGATATTGTAGAGTTTGTATAAAATGAAATGCAATCTTATTGTTTTTGTAGTTATGACAGCTTTAGTACTAAGTAAGGGTGGTTGGGTATTTTCATCTTATTTTTTATTTTTTTTTTTGCATTTTCTCAGCCATGATATACTTTGAAACATTCTAACATGCTTCTAGAGTCAGTACATTTGTATTTCTGTGTGTGCTTGTGTGTGTACTTTTGTGTTTGTCTGGATAGAAGGCTGTCTTTCTGTGTGTTTGTGTCTGTCTGAATGACTCTTGACTGCATTTATTTGTCCATGTATGTGTCTTTCCATGTTTGTTTGTGTGTGTATGTCTGTGTCTCTGCGTGTACCAGACTGTGATAGGTGTATCTACATTTCTGTATCCTCTTTGTCTCACTGGGTCATCAAATTAGATTCCAAAATTGGAGTAATCAAATCTGAATTTGGACAGGAATCCTTAGTTTAGGTTTGTGAAGAGCATTTTACATGTATGCTACACCACCAGCACATAGCTCCAGAAAATTGTTGTTTCAATCAACAGCAAGCCCTCTGGGAATACAAAGTTTCAAGATTGCGTTTCGTATCTGATTCAGGCCATTCCAACCAGATACATCGCCATGATAAGACCAACAGGTGATACTTATTGCTGCAAATATGCTCGGGAAATCTTACAAACGGATCGGCTGCCTGCATTCAGCGCAGCTGATATACCTCCTTCCCTCAAGCGACACATTCATCTACTCTTGATGTGAAGTCACTCTAAAGTGTCCCTCGTAATGCAATGACACAAAGACGTACAATAGGTAAACTCATTTCTTGCCTTTCACGAGCATGACATATAAGATTTATTTTTCTCTTTTGTGTGCACCTGAATCCATGATTCCTTTTCTGTTTCTGTTTCATCTCCTTTTCACCATGGCTCTTTTTCAGCATCATTTCCCAACACTTATCACTCATTCCAATTATCCTTGAAACCTTTCTTCACAAATTGTTAAATATTCCTGTCAAGTCTACTAACAATCTATCTGTATCTGAGTGGTCAAGTGTGCATCTTTTCTGCCTTTTCTCTCTCTCCATCTCTTCCTCTCTCTGCTATTCCTACTTTATCTCTCTCTTCTTTCTTCCATTGTCTTTTATTTTCTTGTCTATTTCTACTCTCCTACCTCTTTCTCTCTCCATGTCTATTCCTACTTTTTCTCCTTTCTGCATTCCTATCTCTCTCTCTCTCTCTCTTGTTAAATTGTTCCTCATCCTCTTGTCTGTTTCTATAACTTTCTTTCTTCTACCCCCCCCCCCCCCCCCCCTTCTCTTTCTCCAACCCTCTGCTGGGTCTTTGTTCAACTGTTGCCCATATACCAAACATAGGTCCATGACTGTCCTCTCCTGATAAATCAACCATTTTTTTTAATCCATGGTGTATTACATTCTGTATCATGTTTGTTTGTCTCCTTTTTTTGTTTTAGTTTATGTATGACATCAATGTGAAGAGAAATATGAAAATATGTGTGTGCTGTAGGAAGTATCCACTGAGTCTTGAGTGTAAGACCAGTGCGTTTCAGAGAATCAATCTCAAATCAACACTTTCAAAACTTTCTTGCCTATCTCTCATTTATCAGTTTGCTTGTTGATATGTCTGTCCTCAATTTTTTTTCTTCTTTTTCATCACTCTTAAATTTGTCATCCTTTTCTGTACAAATGTAACTGGTTCGTTCTGTTGTTGTTGTTTTTCTAATCATTCTGGTTGGTTGTCTCAGTTTTTCATTTAGTCCATCCACCATTCAAACATTTGAGCAGGGGGTCATGAGTGCTCATATTCAGCAATCATTTCCGCCCCATCTGCATCACTGCTGCAGCCAAATCTAAACTCCCTTGACACATCAGTGCTGGTGAAAAAGAATAACACATATTCATCAAACGGGTATCGTTTTCAGCATTTCGCATCCAACCCGCATACGATTTTGATCATAAAACTTCTTCTTTTCCTGTTTCCACCCAACAATAATTGGCACGAGTGAGATGAAATCTGAGTAGACTTCCCGTACAGCCCCTTTAATCCAGATGACTACATATCTCAATAGAACTGAATAATCTAAAAATGTGCCGAGATAAAGATATCTATTTTCACTGGAAAAAAAAAAGAACAGTGGCAAACACTACCTGATGCCTTTTAAAGGGAAGACTCACATCAATTTATTTTTCTTTACGATGATGACCTGCACAACTCAAAGAATTGAGGAGACTGGTAGCTCATAGACTACACCAATTGAATATTGATACAGGAACAGGTCCCCTCCCCTATCCCCCAAATTGCAATGTCATATTGAGCCACGCAACTTTAATACACAACGCACTTCCGTATTTCTGTCATCTCTCTCTTTCCCTTTCTCTCTGTTCATACATACTCATATATATATTTTTTTTTTCTCTCTCTCTGTCTTTCTTCCTCATTCCCTTTCTCTACACTTTCTCTCTATTTACATCCAAAATCATTTGCAATTGATACCACGATCCCACAGCTGGAACGTGAGTATCTGGTGATATCAAAATCCAGAGTTGCCCACTCTTCTTCTTTTCTTTTCTTTTTTTCTTCTTCTTCTTTTTGCCTGGTATGCCTTTCCAGCCATATCTCCCTCCTCTCTGTCTTTTCACAACATTCCATCCTTTCAGCAAAATTGGGTACTTATAAGAAATGACAGGTATCAAGCACTGGACTGGGCACAATACACATTTGTGATGACGATCCACTTATGAAAGACTTTAATGCATAATTCCCCGCTTTTGATTTCCCCGCATTACAATATTCCTGTATTGCTAGCCAGTGTTAACAGAGATCTTTAACCCATTGAGGATGAATTGATATTGTTATAACGGGCATTTTCCACAGACACCTGTCTGAGTAAACTCAGGACTAGTCTTCAACAGGTTAATGTTCATGCCATATTTTGGGAACTCCTACCTGGGTGAGATTTAAGAGTTTGGAAACTCATGCAAAGATACTTTTACCCTATTAGCATTGCTAGGATGGATTTGAAGCTATACTTCAGTCACAAGCATCAAGATCACACCGACGTTAGATATCTTATGATGAGCAAAAGGGATAGTCTTGTCACAAGCTGCTTCATACTTAAGTACAATGTCTTCTCAAGAGCCATTCCTATCAAGACGACAGCGTAACATATGGAAGTTTACGTGCAAGCAACGAAACTTGGCACTTAACATTTCACATGGATACTTAAAGTAGCATATTAACCTGTAGCCTACCAATTCTGAAATCCCAACAGACATTGAGCATGGGACCTCCCAGAGTTCCTAGCAGTAGTAGTGGGTAAATGACAAAGGCAGATGCACAAGGCTCAACATCTATTATTTAGATTAATGTACTCCCTGATGAGACTATGTCTCTTTATCATTTATTCATGCATTGGAATATGAATAACATATGGAATATGAGGAACATGGCTAGTCAAGATCCTTCTAATAATTCATCTCTTTATTTCCACTTAGCTACTTGTATTTCTCTTGACTTTCAAGGAGTCAATGTGCTTATAACAAATAATCTAAACTCACCCCGACTATTCTCAAACACTAGAATTAGATTTTGATAGACAAACATTCAATAATCTAAACTATAGGAGATACATGTTTAAAAAAAAGAACAAATACAGATAGTATACACTCAAACAAACCCAAAGAGAATGGATATATAGACAGCAGTTTATGTTATTCCTGCTGCACTGCTTACCAGTTTGAAGTAGCCATCTTGTTATGAGCCTAGAGAGACCCACAGAGGTGGTTAAAAGGAATAGCCATGAATACGTAATATACATGTTTTTCTCGATAGCCTTTGTTTATATGCATGTGTGAGCGAGACGGACAAACACACAGACAAACACGAGAGCACAAAAAGATATGAAAATAGAGAAGGAGATAGGAATATATAAAGAAAGATGTGTTATGTTGACATTCAAAAGTGTTCTGATTCTTCTTAGCTGCAGGACATAGCAAGTCATGAGGTACAATCAACAATGAAGGATGTTTGCTCACGACACTATGGCACATTGTGTGGCCATGATGACTACTTGTGGTGAGAGGTTTGTCCTAAATCTTCACCAGAAGAACATGACTCCGACTCCTCCTCCCCTTACACTCCTGCCCTCTTTCCCCTACCCCTCATCCCTACCCCACCCCCTACCCCACCCCTACGACGACGTACAAGGCACATTTCGTTCAACATTGCACGCACGCACCAGAGACGGCTCCATGTTTATGAAACTGCAACCTCATTCAGATCGCTCCGGCGGCGGCGGCAGAACCGGTTAGCTTGCCACAAAAACACATCAAGGCGTCTGCATGTTTGGCACTTTTTTGTTTTGTAGATTTGGGTCTCCCCCTCTCCCTATTTTTCACCACATCCTTCCTTCCTAAGCACATCTGATTACACACAGATGAGCACTTACTGACAGAAAGACAGACAAACAAGAACATTTGACATCCCGTCTCCCTCCCCTCCCCTCCCCCCCCCCCCCCCCCCCCCCGCCCCCACATACATAAACACACTTTTATAAGCATTACCCCCTTTTTTTCTATTTGCCTGAACAAACAGAAGACTGGAATGCATTTGAGTCATTCAGACAGGACACCCCGCCCATTCCTCCCCCCCCCCCCCCCATTCCTCCATCAATGAAACTGAACTAATCTTGAGATATGGACACAATTTGAAGCGCATTTAAATCAGTAATACATGAAAAGGTCATACTCACAATACCTTGCAGAAAAAGCAGCTTTCAGTGAGCATGACTGATGTATACACATGCACATACTCACAAATTATATTCACAATAATAAATATACTGCATATACCCCCTTCCCTCCCATATTAGATGCTTCTAAACTAACATGAGCATACTCTCAGATATATGAGCACTACATGAAGACACACCAACATATACAATCAAATAGAATCGACCAAACAAATAGACATCCTAATACCCCAGAAGATCAATGGGTCTATCTCAACAATGTGGGTGATCCTCCAACTTCCTATCAAATTGGGGGGGGGGGGGGCGCACCTGAATATATGGCTTATATAGACAATATTATGCATGACAGACTACGCATAAAACACCAGAAACTTTGCAGGACAGACATGTACTCTGCAAGCATTGATTTATTTAGTACATGCTTATTTCGAAGGCCTTTCTTATGGGCTTTGGAGCGGGTTGATTGATGGGCTGGGGAGTCCGAATGCCAAATAATTTATGTGTGGGTATCACACTAGCTCCATCCCACTCTCTCTCTTTTTCTCCCTGCTTCGTGCATGAACCCCCCCCCCCCCCCTCCCCCCATCCCCAGGGTCCAAGGGGGCACTTCTATGTCTTCACAACTAGGAGTGGATACTCACGAGATTTCGCGCCACGAGCCAGGGAAGAATTCGGAAGGAGGGAAGGAGGGTTTGTGGCGACTTGAGTGTTTTTGGACAGGGCAGACGATTTGCCCTCTCCCACCAGCGTGAAGAGGGCTTTTACACTTATGCAGATTCCGTCTGTAATGGCTATCTCGGAGACAAGTTTCCAAAAGCGAGTGGGCGAGTGTTCCACCATGCAGCAAAGAGAAATGAGTCTCCTCACGACTAACTGCAGACAATATTCCACACAACAGCTGGCCTGTCAGTCAAACATGCAACTCTCCATACACTTCACATAAGACTGTACTGTAAAACCAGAAATTTTTACGTGCTTGAAACTCTTGTGAATTTCGATCACGAGGAGCCAAGATTCACAAAAGTAAAATAGATGTGAAAGTTTCCGTTGACACATTGCATGAATGTCAGAGGCACTTCGCGAAAGTTGTGGGGTCCACTTCATGAAAGTTCCATGCCCCAAATGTTTCTGGTTCTATAGAAGGGACTATATAGCCCTTTTTACACTTGTGTTTCTTAACCCCGGACTTTCTCTGACCAAGGACTATCGTTAGTCCCGTACCAATTTTTTCAGCTTTTTACACTGGCCAATTAGTCCCGTACTACCTCTTGTCCGGGGCTAAGGAGAAAACTGACCTTTTTACACTCGTATTTCTTAGTCCGGTACTTTCCAAACCACATGAATATTCATGATTACGCTGTGTACTGTACACGTACACGCGTGCACCGGCAGCACTTGATTCCCTCGTTTCTGATTGGTCAGTGAGGGTCAGACTTCGTCTCCGTCGCTTAGCCCAGGATTATTTTTTCGTTCTGTTTACACTCACTTGCTTGGCACCGTAATTGCGGTGCTAACCCTGCTATTTTGCAGGGCCAGATAGTACCGGACTATCGGTGGGGCTAGCCCACTTTGGCAAAAACGAGTGTAAACAGAAAGGGGGCTAAGGATAGTCCCGTACCAACGGTGGGGCTAAGGCCCCCCCTTAGCCCCACTGTTGGTACGGGACTAAGCAAAAAAAAAAGTGTAAAAAGCCCTTATGCAACCACCATGGACCCAGTAGATACTTGGTCAAGCCAGGTTCCATCTCCTCTATCATATCTAACCCTTCCTGTGTCAGGGACTTGGACAATGTGGGTGTTTTAGGTGCCATCACAGCACCCAAAGGGGTCAAAAGGTCCAACCATTCAGAAAACGACTGCGCATCCACTGTACATACAGTTAAAAGTGAGTGAGAAAACACCTCCCAACTACCACTGGCAAAACATGATTCAAGTTTGCTATCAGATTTGCAAAAAACAATAATGATAATATATGATAATAATAATAATAATGATAATAATAATAATAATGATGATAATAATAATAACAATAAAAAACAACCTGGGAAAAGGCAATGGGAGGGGATTTATATACAAAAGAATGATTCTACCTCTATCTACATCCACACATACCCCAATGAATTATTCCACACATACCTGGCAGCACTGGCCACTTTGATGCCCTTCTACTGACGTATGTCACCAAGTAAATTCTCAAACAATCATACCATATAGAAATGACCCGAACAACGTCACAGATGCAATGCACACAGAGGTGGAGAAGAATACAAGAATGAGAGGGTCACACAAATTATTTCATGCATGCATGACAGCAAAGTCAATATGTGGGGCTATTATGGGAGAGTGCACACTTCGGCATAACTACTCCCGTGGATATGTATGACAGGAATATAAACACATGCATGCAACAACAAGAGTATTTCCTCTCGTCACACGGAACTTCCTTGAGAGGGTCAGTCTGGTGAAGTGGTTTAAGTGGGGCAAGTACCGGGACCAATGCTTGCGGCTGCCCGACACCTTGCACTGGTCCCATATTCCTTATACCTACTTTCCTCAAGACTACACCCCTGAAATGGAAATAATGAAACCCACGACATATTACCATCCCCTTCAGTTTCAGTCATGAACATTTATAAATGCACATTTGCAGACACACATCCACGCAGACACACACACACACACATACACACACACATACATACACACACGTCGTCTGACACTACTTGCCTTCTAAAGAGTGCTAACAGAACACCAACCGCAACAAGGGGGGGGGGGAAAGAAGAAGAAAAGAAGGCTAAGTGTCATTCTTCAGGAAATATCACTGGTGACAGCTTAAGTGCAAACAGAGAGTCAGACTTTCTGGATGGCTTGTTTTTATCATATTTTCTTCTCCTATCGAGGGGGGAAATGTCAGAGAATGGATCTCATAAACAACCTGATCTGAAAATGAGTATGAGTGCCAATCGGGCAGACACAAAGCCAGCAGTGAAATCACACACCTTGCTTGCCATTTGCCTTCTTAAGTCGTATATTGGGGTGGACCAAGACTGACAAGCAAGGAATGGGATAATAAATGAGAACACAAAATGCAAGTGTGTGTGTATATTAGTGTGTGTTTGTGTGTGTGTGTGTGTGTGTGTGTGTACGTACGTACGTACTTTACTTTCCTGCATATGTACTTTTTCTTATCCCTTCTTTTTTCTTATCCCCCCCCAAAAAAAATAAAAAATAAAAAATAAAAAAAATGTGGAAGCTGTGGGGTGGGGTGGGAGCTCCCATATATAGGCTTCACTGGCATAGAATTCATTACTACATTGTAAAATGCACCCACATCTACCCACACACATACAAAAACACATTTGCACACATACAAAAAATACACACACACATACTGATGTACAGTAAACAAAAGACAAATAAACAATAACATGTTTTCAAAGAAAAGTTAGATTTTGCTTTGAAAACTAGGAAACTACACATTTCATACATGCTAAATCAAGCCTTAGAAAAAAACAGACTGACATTTCCACATAAAAATCTTATTTTGATGACATAAAATGCAATAAATATTATACTGAAATACCAATAGGCAGCTTTGCCAAAGTGGTACAATAATGCCAACCACTCATGGTTCAATGAAGAAATTTATTTTGTCCTCATCTTGATTGGGAAACATGTGGGCTGTGCTACAGAATATCTGTACTCATGAATGAATCTTGTCTATAGTAGACAGAATATGATTAAAGATAAGATTTGTGTGTTTGTGTGGATGTGTATGTGGTGTATATGTGTGTGGCATTCAGTATAAATGTGCTTGTGTGCGTGTCTGCATGTGTGTGTGTGTGTGTGTGGGTGGATGTGGATATGTCTTAGAATGTAGTGGTAAGATCTGTGCCAATGATGCCTGGAAGGAAATGCCTGTGCATTGATTCATGATGTCTAATGGTGACTTTTTAAACACACACACACACATGCACACACACACCCACACATAAATTGTGTGTTCTCGTTCATCTCCTATTCCTTGCCTACTCTTTTCTAATATATTGTCTTATTTTATTTTACAGTGTACTTTTTTTGTCTATCCAAATGTACTGGGTGGGAGGGGGAGGGAGATAAGTTAAAATGGGGGCAGGTTAGGGTAGAGTCCTTGTATATTTCCAAAAAACAAAAACAAAATCTGCAAAAACTGTAATTTTGCAAGAAGTCAACAGTATCACTCTGAACTTCTCTGTATAGAATAATCAACTGAGTGTAGTGATGAAACTTGGGGGGAATCACTTGGGGAATTCCAACCTATGAGTAAAGAAATTTACTGTCTGTATTTAGCAGTAAAAATGTAAAAGATTTATTACTTTTATTACATAAATGTGAAATAAGCAATTTACTGTCTAAGATCACGACATACTTTTGTTGTCTCATAGTGTTACTGCTCAGTGCATCAGTGCATCAGCATGTTCTAACATTTGGACTCTGCTGGAGTGGGGGGGGGGGGGGGGGACATACCAAGACATTAAGACAGAGAATAATGAGCTGTCCCTTCCAAAGAAATGGTTCATCAAGTATGAGAAAGGACACATTGTACATGGAAATTTTCAAGACAGCAGACTTCCTGCCACGGTGCAAATCCTCGCATCAAGCACGCTTTCTAATAAGGCATGGAGTGACAAGTTTCTGTGTCATCGCGATTCATCTGTTAAACTACAATGCACCACATTACCCGGAATGACGGCCCCCTTTCCAAGACTTCTACCACCCTAACACATTCTATTCAAGCATCTTTCTGAGAAATGGAAAGCGCTACTGATTCCCATTAACCCATTCCCTCGAACACTCTGAAATCCCACAGTGTATGCACAAGATCCACATGATTATCATACAAGGCAATGGTTTAAGTGAAATAAGTTTTGGGGAGTGTCTATTGACCTAATTTTCCCGCAGGCAAGATGGTGCTGAATCCACAAGATGTGTACACATTAAATAAATCATTCATCAATACTTCGCCGAGAATATCAGACTTCTCATCAGTTCTTTCTCTTTCTATCTCTTTCCACACATACCCCTCCCCCCCCCCACACACACACAGACACACACACACATAGACACACATAATCAATCAATATTGATGAGAAAAATTTCAAGTAATTTTTTTTTTCATTTGTGGTCTAGATGACACTTTTTATTACATACACATATACATGAAGTTCCTTGTTATAAGCAATTCAAAAGAAAGAAAAGTTATCTCCTCAGATTCTCTCATCTTCTCAGGCAAGGCCTTTATAATCATCCTCCGGCTAGACTTGAAGATGCTAAGGAGGGGACATGCCTCAGTGGCTACTCACTGACCAGTGACCAGTGGTCACCCAGAGGGGTGGCTTTCTAAGAAGATGACCCGATTGGAAATTCATGCATGGCTGCCATGCATATAAACAAGGAATAGGTTAGACCAGACAAATGCATAGAAATGCACTCACACATACACACATAAACACACACACACACACACGTAAGAAACTCTTATACATTGCAGGGGGAAAATTATACCCCCTGGAGTATACCACAGGATGGTCAATGTTTCACCTTAATGGAGACGGGAGGAGAAAGAGGGCAGAGAGAGGGGGATGGGCCAGGAGGGGGGGGGGGGAGGAGGTGAGAGGAGCCAGTGAAGTGTCAGAGTGTGGTAGGATGGAGACGGGTTGTAGTATATGGAAGGCTGGGTGTGAGAAGAGGGGAAGGGTTCATTTGGAGGAGGTGAAATATGAGATACGGAGGGGAGCAAGATAGAGAGGTGGAAGTTGATGAGAAAATAAACACAATTATGTGATGATGAAGATGATATATTCAGAAGGAAGAGGAGGATGAGGAGGAGGCAGAGGAAGAGAAGGTTGAAGAAGAAGAAGAAGAAGAAGAAGAAGAAGAAGAAGAAGAAGAAGAAAGAGGAGGAGAAGGAAGAGAAGAAAAAGAAAAAGAAGAAGAGAAGAGAGGGGAAAAGAGAAAGCTTTCAATATGTTCAAGCATTACGACATGACTGATTAAAAATGATGAAGATATGAGGACTCTCATATCCTTGAAGGGTGGAAACAGACGACACCTGAAATCTACCTGAAATATACCAACCATGTCTTGTCTTTTAATACACAAGAAATTGATACAGTCGCCCTCACACCGTCACCATTTACAAACAACTTGCTCAGACGACATCGCACATTGATTCATAATTGCTCTCAAACTGTCGAGTCATTGGAAGTAGAATGTAATCTTCATCCAAGGTCAGAAGAAAGCTAGAGCATCTAAAAATACACAGCACTGAGAAGGAAAGGAAATGAGAAATAGAAAGGGCAAAAAGTACAGGAATAAAGAGAAACTAGATGAGGAAAAGAGATGTTTCTAGTGACACCCTGTGTATGTTGTAGTCCTTAAAAGGACTATTGTTTGGCGACAGGGGAGAGTGGAGGAGGGAAGCAACATCAACAGAAAAAAATAGACAGCAAGACACAGGGAACTAGAAATGGATAGTATTGAATTATATGAGGGAGAGACTTATATACAAATATAAAAATAGAGAAAAAATGAGAGTGGTGAAACTGCAGAGTAGAAAGAAATAGAGGTATAGAGTTGAGGACGTGTAAATAACTTGTCCCCTTATTTTTTTCTGAAAGCATCACCGCAAGGCATTGTTGTGAGTACATGAAGCGACATGGCAATAAAGGAAACATGCCTCATGTCCCCTACATTCTCTTTTAAATCTTCTGGGCTCTGCAAATATCTTCTCACAAACCAAACAACAAGTGTTACCTGAAACCACCATCACATTTTCTATTTCTGTTCTCTTTTTTTTTTTTCATTTCAATATTGTTACGCTGAGAAGTACATTGGATGCTGATGATGACAATGAACAGATTCTTCAGAGTTGCATCTTTCCATCTCCAAACGGACCATTAGGTGATACACTGTTTTCAGGATATCTTCACAAATCATTCGCAACAACATCGACAAAAATTACCCCCATATAACAGATTTGGCTCTTTTTGATGCTAAACTGCTACATGACGACATTCACTGTGTGCAGAGGGACAGAACGTAGCTTCCTATACAAGTCATCAAAACAAGGTTTTGAAAACAGAGACAGCACAAAATCAGGGTGACTGAGCTTTGGGTTGAAGACTATCACTGTAACACTTGCTGCATCCACACCTCTCATCTCCGGGATGCGATCCCGAATGGAATTGGAGCGAGCGAAGGGAAGAGAGGCGAGATGGAGACGAGAGAGGGAGAGGGAGAGAGGGAGAGAGAGAGAGGGGGAGAGTGGAAACGAGTGAGAGTTAGAGGGAGAGGGTGGAAGAGAGACGGAGACTGGAGAGGGGTGGGGAGGTGAAAGGAATTATCAAAACATAACGTCAGTTTGGGCTTGATTTGCCCCATCGGTCAA
The DNA here is from genome assembly GCF_040938485.1 of Diadema antillarum. Classification (NCBI taxonomy): domain Eukaryota; kingdom Metazoa; phylum Echinodermata; class Echinoidea; order Diadematoida; family Diadematidae; genus Diadema; species Diadema antillarum. The sequence goes on along the minus strand of NW_027271250.1, from coordinate 1,605,489 downwards.
TTCTTTGAACAGCTCGCATCTTCGTCAGAATGCAATAGCCACTGGCCTTGGCTGGACAAGACATCGTCATCGTGCGGGACAAGCGCAGGCCTACGAGGTGGAGAGGGAGGCTCAATTGGGACAGGGTAATGGGATGGGGTAGGCAAGGTAAGGGTGGGGGGGGAGGGGAAAGGGAGGTAAGATGGAGGATGGGGGGGGGGGGCACTGCAAGCAACTCGTGAGTCAGATGAACCACTCAAGGAGCCCAGGCTGCATTCTTGAATGCATGATGGCCCTATCATCGCAGGCACACACAAACTCCACATTTTTAAATCATGAGCCGCTGTATTATCATACTGTGGGTGCTCATTCGGGGGCAAAAGCCATGCTTATAAAGCTGTAAATCTTCCTGTGTGGTTTATGCCAACAAAACACGGCAAGGAGTACATGGTGTATGCCGCAATAGACTAACATGTACGTACAATGTACTGTATTTGGGGTCATATTGAAGGGGGATGGGAATTTTCTCAAGAAGGTTGTGTTTAGATGGGAAAGAAATACATAGCATCTTTGCAACAAAATCTCACATCATGGGAAGAAAGTCTTTGCTTCACATGTACCAAGAGGCCACCCTCTCTCAATCTCTTTCTCTCTCTGATAAAGAAAAACACATCAAATAATTGCTAGACTGACAAGCATAACAGCAGGACAGACAACACAATGGTGACAATCACAATCAGATTACTACAAGCATGACTCTAGTCAACAAAGAATTACCTTGGCCAAGGCTTGCTTGCTTGCTTGCTTGCATTTTTTCTTCTTTCCTTGTATTGTTGAATTCTTTTTGTCTTCTTTGGATTATGATATGATTTCATGCTTTCTTTTCAAAACTGATATCTTTTTTTTATCATGAAAACATGGAATCTTGTACCACCAGGCAGATGAAAATCTAGCACATTTCTCTGAGATTATATTTTGATTTGTTTTCACAAATTTCATAAATGACTGTAATGTATACTCCTGTTTTTCCAAGCGCAACACTTTGTTCAACACAAACAGAAATTCCCAGAAGGAATCACATGAAACGTAAGTTTTCAAACATTCAGCAAGAGAAGTTGGCACACTCAAGAAAAACGCCACTGTAAATGTCACTGCAATGCTTCAATGAATAAAACCTGACAAAACGGTTTCACATTCAAGATAACTTCTCTGAGACCGATCGCAAAATTTTGACAAGTGGCTTTTCTATGCTGAACCAGTATTCAATCAAGATAAGATTCCTAATGTGAATGGCTTCATATCATACGCTGAGATAGCAAAGATGGCTGTGTCCTATAAGAATACTGTAATATCAAATACAATATTTTTTTCCAGATTTTTCTAACCACGCAAGCAATAGCTGCCCATCCCCCCCCCCAAAAAAAAAAAAGTTACATAAATAACCATTAAGTATCCAACAACAATACTTCTTTTTGATACAAAAGAGTATTAATTTGCAACTAAGGCTCTGGAAATAATTGTTAATTGTGGTAAAATAATCTAATTCAATATGTCATTAACCCTCTGTCTCAGAACACAGGCAGACTTTTATACCAACACACACATACACACACATGAATGGCATATGGTATACATGGACTTGAGAGTGGATGGGTTAAGGCAGAAAACTAATTCCCTTCCATCCATCTTTGGGATCGCTGTAAATCAATACCACGAGTCGTGTGGAAGATCAATTCTGCTGCAAGTTGACTGAACTTTCAAATAGATTCCTGTCGTTTCTGGGGCACTTTTTCTCATATATACGATAGTGTATATGACCAGGAAGGACTCTGAATATACGGAGAAGCAAAATGGCCAAAAAAGAATGACTTCTGACATAGGCGACGCCCCCTCCTACTTCTGAATTCTTTCCTGTCAAGCAACCAATTGACTGTGGACCTAGATCATTACTATAATGGACTTTTGAAAAGGTCACAGAGTTCACACCAAAGATTACATCCAAACTTCACTTGCAAGATATATATTGAAAAAAAAAGAAAAAAAGTTGACAACATGCTCACTGAATTCAAAGTTAAAAGTGTGGGAGTAGACAAAGTGTGTGTACCTAGAGTAAAAGCAAGTGTGTGTCAGTGCAGTAATGATGAACAGAGAGCTCAATTTAATATACGTGTTTGTTCTTCTTCAAAAGTCGGACAGGGTGAGCTGATCTTGGAGTACATTGACCTTTGACACCAGAGGTCACGATCATCATCCATTCTGAACATGACAACTTAAATTCATTCACAATAATTACAGCATCACCCTAAGACATTGTATCACCTCCCATATGTCTTACAAGTTGTATATGAAGGAGTTCCCTACATCAAATTTGAGACCAGTCACTTTGGATGTCTTGTAAAGTTACCAAACACCAAAAATTCCTGATTTTTTTTTTTTTTTATTCTTCACACTCAGTGCTTCTTAACCCATTGAGGACAGTGTGACTTTCGCTACAACAGGTATTTCCCATAGACACCTGCCCGAGTATACTTGGGACTCATCCTCAACAGGTTAGTAATATATCATTTCTCCCACTTCATTTCACGAAAAAAGAGTGGAAACAACCATCAAAGCAGTGAGAATGCGAGACAAACTAGATAGGTATTTAAAAAAAAACGACTGAACCTCAATGTTCATTTGTAAACATTAAAGTGTTTTCCACATGCCTTACAAAGAATACTTGTCCCAACACATTAATCTGAATCCAGGAACAGCTTCATTCATTCAATCTTTCTCTTTTCTTTTCTTTTTTTTTACATTTTCATTTCCAAACAATACATATGTATATTACAAGTATACAAAATACTGTATTTTCCACGAAACATAGTATCATATCAAAAAGTATCTTGTTTCATTAAAAACTGGTAATAGAAATTGAGGGGCTGCTAAAAAGAGGCAAACTTGTACATGTGTATAAGGAATTCCCTTTACTCATAGTATACATTACTACAATACATTTATACTAATATAGAGCAAATTAACACCAACAAAACAAATCTTCATCAACAGACCAAGATGGGTCTCCATATTTTTGGTGCTACAATGCAATCAAAATTCACACGTCTAAATGGCAATGGACTCACCATAAGGTCATGCATCAAGGCTCACTGCAAGCTTCCTTCTTGTTATATGTCAATAAGATGCATCTATCCTTTCTCATTTCTCATCTCCATATTTCTCTCTTTTCTGTTCCTTTTTGGCTCTTGTTTTGTTTTCGTCCACTGCTACGGGCAATTTTTCAGTTCCCTTTAGATACACTTGGACTTATTTCCAACATTAATCAAGTGGCGCCTTGTACTCAACAGACAAGCCATCCATTACTTCACAAATACACGACAACAAACCACACTGACACGACACTTAGCAACGAGACTCTTGTATTTTATCCCTTTATTCACCTGAATTGGGAAATCCAAAGATAATGCAAGAGGGTGTTGCAAATTCATTTTCGTGCTTGCCCTGGGCAATTGAACCTCATTGGGTGATTCAAGTTCGGTGCTAGTGCTAGTGCTTTCTCAACACTAGCACCAGCGATAAACCAGACTTGAAATCAGTTGGTGTTGGATGTTGATCACAAAATCATAATGTATTTCCAGTAGTTTGTGTTGGGCCTGGTATTGAATGTTGTCTGCTGAACCGAGTTTCACCATTTGTGTTGGCAATTTACTTGCTTTTTCCTCAATGGCCAGCACTAGCCCCCTAGGGATTATCATCTTTGTCATTTCAAGTTTGGTGTTGGTATTAGCGTTACTGTGCGAGTCCCACATTCATGTCCATAATAGATGCACATTGCACATGCAAAACCTAGGTCGATGCAATGGCCATTCGCACAACATACACAGACACTCTCAGCATGGTTACATATATCTGAACTTGGGAGCAATATTTGCATTAAGCTGAAATTTTGCACACTTCATTAGCACATTCTATTCACGACTACTGCTTTCTTTCCGATCAGTAGCATTAGCCATTCAAATGTTTCGTAGTAGAGTTGAAACGAAAGAGTGTGTAAAGGGTCCCTAAACCATACATAATCACACTATTCTACAAAGGAGTGTTCTTAAAAACTGCAAAAAACACAATTTTCCATTTGTTTTATAATCCCAAACTTTAGAATTATGTAGAAGAACTGCTCTCTAGGAAAATATAGAAAACTACAGATTATCTATGTTGACCTATATCACTTACTTTGAGTCCTCATGTAAAATCAGGGCTTGTGACTTTTGTTGGTTTTGCGACGCACGGTCACATTTAAGTAAAAAAATGAAGTATCGCTTTTCTCATGCAGTTACAGCATTCACTTTTCAATCAAATCAAAGTCCATTTATAGTATGAAAGGCTTTATCTTTTCATACTCTCTTTACATGGCAAATTGTCCATGCTGACGAGTGCAATTAATTACTTCATATTGAAAGGTATATACGACTATTGCATGCGTGCATGTACAGTTCAAGCAAGAGATGCAAGCTTCAGTTTACCATCAAATAAGTGCTGCATTCAGGCACGGCACTTACACACTCAAAACCTCTCCACACTCGAGTTGAAGTACTTCACTCTTCCCTCTCTTCATGAAATATTATACCGCAAATGCCAATTTTGAGGACTTGCGGTGATAATTGATATCAGTAATAACATGTCTGGTAAATCTCCAATGTTAAGTTGTTGATGGTGGTTTTTTTTTCTGATTTGTTTTGTTTTGTTTTGTTTTGTTTTCAGCTTCTCCAATAGTTCGAATTCTTTGCATCTTTGTTTATTTGTTTGTTTTTTCTTGTTTTGTTTTTTTTGGGGGGGGGGGGGGCTTCTCCAAACTTTGAAATTCTCTGTTTATTTGTTTTCTCTGAATCTTGTGTGTGCTTGAAATTACCTTGGTATTTGGTTTGATTTGATTTTTTTTTTTTTTTACAGAAAAGTACATTCAGGACATTGATGCTCCGGGGAAAAAGAAATAAATATGAATTTAGAGAGCAAAATCACTTCAGTTCAGAAATCCGATCAAAGAATGGCGACCACCATGGGAACAAAAAAAAAAGGCAAATAGGTTGGCTGGATTGAGATATCATGAAGTTTCATGATAAGTGACAGGCTTATATGAAGCATGATTTCTCATCAAAAGATTACAATATGTTGAAGCCTATTTGGATCTAAAAATAACCATACGATGAACATTTGTATAACTATATATAACTATATCTGTGTGTGTTTTACATGTGTGTATATACATATAAATTCCTGTGTTTACATATACACATTCACATTTATCTATCTATATATATATGTGTATATATATATATATATATATATATATATATATATAAATGTATATATATATATATTTAGAAATATGAAATTTTGTCTAGAATTATGTCTTATGATAGGCCTTCATATGAGTAGAAAGTAATTATAGTCCTTGCAATATTGCAGACTACCAGTCAGCCACCAATGAAGGGGACAGTCATCTGTACTTGTGAATGATATCTGCACCTGATATGAACAAACTGTAGATATTGGAGGAACCCAGAGATTTCTCATGTCTTCTGGGTTTTTCCTTCATTTCTTCTTCTTTCTTTTTTCTTTTTTTTTCATCCAAGTCACTGGCGGCAGGCAGTCGATGAAATGAGAGGAAATTTGGAGCAGCAGGAAAGAGTGGCACTGGTGGACGTTTCGCTCTATGAAGCCTCTTATGAATCAACAGCCATTTTCTGGTCTTTGTTTTTTTTTTAAGGGTCTTTGTTTTTTTTAAGCAACATAACCATGATGGTTATGTTGCACAATTTAAGAATGTTGAAAGCATTCATGTTTCACTCACTCTTACAAATATCAGACAATTTGTGCTTGAGTATGCAATCTCTTCATATTGGGGGAAAATATCACGAGCAATGAAATGTTATAAAGTTCCTGTTATCATAACAACAAAATTAATTTCTCTTGGTGCGCAGACGCACATCTTTATCCTGTTGAAGCTTCTTGCGAGATGCAAAAATAGTCAAAGCTATCCGTTATTTCGATGTGTGTTGTTTACATGCGCAGACATACTGCTCCGCTGATTTCTATCAGCAGTTTATGCCTTCACACTCATATCTCATGTCCCTTATACAGATCGTCGTCAGAAAGAAGAACCAGGCCCAATGATGGACAAAAACCAATCTTGGACAAGTACTGGGGAGAATACATTTGTTTTCTCCAACTCACCAGGCACCAGACCAATGCAGCCGAGGTGCGCATGTTCGGGCATACAAATGAACTCGTGCACGCTAACAAATGTCACATCACACACAATACTGATATGTATGTATATATATGAAACAGGTTTCCCTGGGTACATACAGTTCAACGGTGCTTGCAAGTGAGACAAGTATTTTTTTCTCTCTTTCTACAAATATATATCTCTCTCAGTTTTTCTGTCCTCTATCTCTTACTAGTCAAAATTGCTAGAATGAAATCAATACCATGGATCCAGGCGCATGTGTGATATATGTCAAGTCATGTACAACTCCGCTCGTTGATAATGTCAGCAATCTAAATTTCCCTGTTTTTTCTCTCTTACCACAAACCCTCTCATCTTAACCCTAAATCAGCGCACGAGATATTAAAATAAAGAAAAACAATTGTGCGCAAACAAGACTCTCAACAACTGAAAGAACTACCTTGATTATTCATTCACCAATACTTGCTCCATTTATCTATCCAAACTACGAGTTTACAGAGCGCATTTGCGCAATATTGATTTCTTGATGTCAACCAAACTCATGAGAACATAGGCCAATTGATACACATGTCCCACCATAAATTTTTAATTTTTGATTGACTTTCTGTTTTTCTATTTGTAAATCTCTTTTTGCATTCCCGAGACCCCCTACAAACCTGATTTATTCATTGTGCCCCATTTCATTCAGCTCCAGCTTGACAGGGCTGAGAAAAATACCATCAATCAAACATGGGCACCCGGTGCAGATGCACTTGTCCCATCTCCTCTCCTCTCTCTCTGTCTTTTCTTTTTTTTTCATTAACCCGTTGAGGGCAGACTGATTTTGCTACAACACGCATTTCCCACAGACACCTGCCTGAGTATACTCGGGACTTGTCCTCAACGGGTTAAGGGAAGAAACAAATAAACAAACTTACAACAGAAGCACACAAGATACCCACTAGTGGATGATCCCCTGCGCAAAAAAAAAAAAAAAGATAGTAGAAAAAACAGTAGAAAAAACTGTAGAAAATCTAATTCTCTTTGATCTTCCAACATCAGTCCAAGATGCGTGGAAACTCTGTGGAGATTGCACAGGATAAATCCTGTTTTGTGTTTGCTTCTCATCTGTCGATGTACTGCAAGCAACAATGCATAAAAGCCAAAACTTCCAACAAACTCCCTACTATTTCATCAAAGAATTTCTGCATAGTCACAGAACGTCTTAATCTTTTTTTTTTAAATCACAGAAATCATTATGTGATATTAACATGTGTATTCTTGAAATATGACATATGACAATACATTAATTCCCTACACCTGCAATGTTCACAAACATAACTAACATTCATTCAGCTTACAGAATATCGCATCATACAATGCGTGAAGCTGTTGGTTCAGCTGCCTTGTTGGAAGGGAATGGCTAACCTATCATTCTATAACGGACATTTGAACATTTGTTTTGTTCTACCGGTGACAAACAAACAAAACAAACATTCAAATGGCGGCAGGAACAAACAATCGAGCAGGCAACCATCACCTGAAGTCAAAAACACGACCATCAATAATTGGAGGAAATGAATTCTTTGCGGATCCCAAAGATAGCTCAAAACCCCCCCAGCGGCTGCCTTCAGCCTGCCTGTCCAGAGGTGTCAAACGGCTACAGGCAGAAATGACTGGCGGAGCCGCCGCCGCGCATTAAACACTCCCCATCGCTGCTGCGTCTACCGCCAGATGGCTTTTTGGCCTTGACCTACTAACGGTAGACATCAGAGGATGTTTTCTCTCTCACTCTCTCTTTTTCCCCCTTCCTCTGCCTTTCCCTCTCGCTAGACTCTCTTGTGGCGTCCAGACCAAGCAGCCACCTCTTACATTCATCGCCAATGTCCACCAGTAATTGGATGTGTCGATCAAAATTCTTGGACTCACGCACGCACACGCACACACACACAGACAGACAGACACACACACAAACAAGATGAGGAAAAAGTCATCTGCTGAGATGAACAGGAGAAGGAAAGTGTAGAGAGTCTGCCTCTCTTCGCTGGCCGTCTCCAACACGAGGTGCAGGGCAGAAATTCTACGTTGTGAGCCGCATTCCTTGACATGGTCGAATTCACGTTTCTCACTTGTCCGGCTTGAGGTATGCAGGTTTTTCTTCCATCTTTGTGAAGCTGGACAGACATTGTGAGAAATGAGTACCAGTCTGTCTGGTCAGGATTGAGGATACAGCATTCAGCTGCTCAGTTTTCTTTTCCTACACAATCTATGAAAGTCAGACATTGAGGTCACTGTTATACAGCTACACAAATATTCAAACATGACAGTGTCATTTACACTTTTCTTTCATATCCGTCTGCAGACAAACTCATTGATAGGGTCAAATGTCAAAATGAGAGAAAAAGAGAAGGACCTCCTCTCTTGAAGTATATGATTTCTGGTAGGAGAAGGAGGTCGCAAGAGCTGCTAAGCATTTCCTAATAAAGTACTGGAATAATTCAATATTTCAAATATGGGCAGATTTAAAAGAAAGAGAAAGAGTGTGTGTGTGTATGTATGTGTGTGTGTGTGTGTGTGTGTGTGTGTGTGTGTGTGTGTGAGAGAGAGACTGAGATCAGATATTTCAGAAATGAGAAAAGTGAAAAAATAGAGAAAGTTGAAGGAAGGAAACCTTAACTGGAGAGTGTGACTAATAAGGGAACTTTGCCAGAGGAAATGGTATATAGCAGAATCATGTGCAGCTAAACACTTCTCTAAATTTGTGCCAGAATCTTTACCCAGCATCTAAGAGGGGCAATTGATTGCGCTTGGGACAAAAATCAATAGAAAGGAAATGCCATGGAAACTACATGGCAGCATGTATGAGCAAAATAACATGAGGGACCCTCTCTCTCCCCAAAAGATCATTTCTTGGACCTCATCAGTAGCATGGTTTCTTTCAAAATGAAGAGTGTGAGTGTAGAGCAGAGGATTATGTACATGTTTTGAATATGCTACACAAATAATTAGATGAGGGGGCCATGTGTGTGTGTTTGTGTGTGTATACACTGCATGGCGTGTGATAGTAAAGGCTTTTCCTTTTTTCTCTTTGGTATAGATACACTGCGGCCAAGACAAACACCAATTATCAGCAGAGATATTGCGCACACGAGGGGCGACGTCGTGAAAGCCTTTCTGTCCATTAGTCACGGTCGGGGACGACAAATGCGCCGGGAATGTTAAAACCCGCAATCAGACCGACACTGTTATGACTTTCCGTAATGGATGCATCGTAAATGTATGCTGAGGACAAAATGAGAACCAATATGGATTGGTTTGTTTTGGTGTGTTTATGGGTTTTAAAGGTCATTGCTTGGTGGTGCAATGTGCCACGTGAGGTGTGTGTGTGTGTATATATATATAGATAGATAGATAGATAGATATAAACCTGATTTAGAATTCAAAATGGTTCAAATAGGGAAACGCCAATTTCATAATCTCTCTGATACACTGACAAAGTGAATTCAAACCATGATTCTCTTAAGGTGACAGGATTATCCGTGCATCATGCACAAATGATATACACAACCAAATTGTATGTTTGATTTGTCCTGATCAATATGATGCAATTACCTGCACACATCCATGTATGCTTGTTTGTTTGTTTGTATGCTTGTTTGTTTGTGTGTATGTTTTTTGCTTGTTCTTGGAGTTTTTTAATATGTAAATTAGACAGGTATCGCACATTGTTACACAGTAATGCTTCATGTAACATACTCCTAAGTTTGGGCTAGACCAAAAACTTGGGTGTCAATGCTACAAAATCATTCAGGTCCAACTATCTGGTGTGCAAGTCATGGTGTAAAGTTAGTCACATGAAACAGAAGTGAAGTGACAGATTGATACATGGAGTGAAAAAATGAACTCCTCTTTAATACTTGCTTCACTTAGTAAGAGGATAAATTGAGGCCAGATGAACATCTGCACTGGGGGAATCCAACTGTAAAAAATCCCCAAATCCTATCAGCCTTGTTCAGGAGTTAGCAATGTTCCAGGCAGTTGATTTTACTTGTTAACTTTTCTATACACGAAAAAAAAAAGGGGGGGCACTGAAAGGTAAAATGCAATCACAATCCTACATTTAATCCAATTCTGTATGCTACATATTGTCATCATACAATAAAATTTAAATTCATGACAAGGTATACGCTTTGATCAATTGCGTCATATGCTTATGAATGAGATCTGTTTTAATCATAGTGTGTTGAAAAAAGTGCACTAAAATTGCAAATGAAAAACAGAGTTTTTTTAAACCAAGGGAATTTATTTTTTAAAAATGAAGAAATTTTTGCTTGTTTGAATTATGGGGGATGATCTGCAGTAGCTTTTCTCTGGACTTTTTATCTAGAAAACTGAAAGTAAGAGATTTTGCTCGTTGTCATCATTGCAGCAGAACAGAGTAAGATATCTCATACACCTCTCGTGCTAGTGCATTTTTTTTTCCTTTACGTGAAATAATTCATATGATTTCATTGTAGCACTAACAAACTGGACACTGTAAAGTGTGTACTTTTTATTGCACCTAGGCATGCTCCATGTAACGACATCACAAATCAGATTAATAGGAAATAATGGAATAATCAAATCTAGGACTGTCTCCTCATACTTTTTGGACGGCCAAGAAACAGTTCTAAGAAACAGACCCCCCCCCAAAAAAAAAAAAAAAAAAAATTGCCAAGCCTGTCATATCTTAATCCTGAATTATGACACAAAATCTAGATGTTGCATGTCTAGATTTGACAAAAGCAAAAATCAAAACTACATTCACGACAAATTTAGAAAATCTGATATATGGATATATTTCTGTGTATGTGTTGGTATATCTTAGTATGTATTACCTGAGTGAGAGTTAATCTAATTTCATCAATTTTGCAGTTCGTCACTATCATGAATATGAGCATTCACTCTATCAACCATGTCAAAAAAAAGATAATAGATTTACAAACAGATAGAAAGTTAGATTTGTTTGATAAATCTACACAATCGATCATTAAAGAAAAGAATCTATGTGGTTACATGGAGGATTATAGTGCAATCATAATCACTGAATCAAAGCAATTGGAGCAGAACTTTCATCTGCCGACTGGCTTACATTAATTTCCTTTAATAATTTTGTACCCGAGGATTTATGTCCACGCTTGGTCAATGTCAGTCCTAAGGTAGGGTTAAGACATCTTCCTTATTGGATGCTAGTTGCTTGATGGATTGCTTGGATGCGGCGTTGCCACGGTGCCAAGTGGGCGTAGCCCATTTTGCTGTAGGTCTTGGCCAGTCGCAAAGGGTTTTTGTTATATTCTGCCTCCCACAGCCTGTCACATGGGCTCATTAGATTAAAAAATGTATGTATAAAAATCATCACTTTGTTAAATCCTCGTTTCTTTCAATCAACCTGTGCAAATTGCTGGCGCCGTATGACCCAGAAAGTTTCTTACCTTAATCTAACATACCTGGCGTATCTCTCTCTCTCTTCTCTTCCTCTATCTCTCCTTCTGTCTGTCTACCCCTCATTTAGCTTTCATTCCCTTGTCGCCATGATGCAATATAATTCTCTCTCCAGCACCTGATCACTTTCCAATTTTCTCACTCTTTTTCTACAAGTTTTTCCATGTTTCACCTCTTTTATCATGTGTCTCTTCCCCTTAGTAATTTTCTCTCAGTATGTTTCCTCTATATATTCCTCCATATATTCCTCTATATATTCCTCTATATATCATTATATATCTCTATATATCTCTACATATCTCTCTATATCTCTCTATATTCCTCTATATATCACTTTATATATATATATATCTCTGCCACCCAGCCCATTGTTGTATATCCCTCTATATCTCTCTCCATCTCCAGCCCTCTGTTATGCACTTCACAGCACACACACTATGGCCTGCTAATGGATCAAATGAAACACACTTACCTGCAGTCAGTAGGGAGTTGATTGAAATGGAGGCGATCCGCCGATGAGCGGGGCGATAAAAATCGGCACATGAAAGGGAGAAAAGAATGAAGAAGAAGAAAAAAAGGAATTCATTAATTACTGCTGAGTGCATACACCATTGGGCAGTCTTCATTTCTTAAGATTCATAACGCTAGGACAGGTAAGAGTTGAAGAATGCTACAAGTGAGCCCTCTGGTGTCAAATCAAATCAACGTTGCTTGCAAACTCAAACCTACTTTCTCCCTACTTTACCCATCTAGCAAAGCACGAAATGTTCTTCGGTAAAATGTATCCATTCCCCTCATTTTCCGCTCAATGAATCGTATCCGCAGCTTGGCCTCAAGCATACTACATGAAAACATTTAACATTACAACTATACCCACAAACAGATGTAGAAAAACAAAAACTTATCTAATAATTTAACTCTTCTGTTACCACTTCCAGTCTGACTGTACGCAACATCAATGAAATATTCAGGTGCCAGTCCTAGGAGGGTTAAACAAAATTCAGTCAGCACATAACAAAAAAAAAAAGAACTGTTACTTTCTTTTCATCTGTACTTAACTGCCACCCACCCCCACCACAAAATAATAATAGTGATAACTGAAACAGACAAACAAATGAGATTTCTCCCCTCTCTATCTTTTTTTTTTTCTCTTACTCCGTACTCTCCTCTCTCTTTCAATTGTTACATATAAGCAACAACAACAAAAAATAATAACAATGTATAAACATGGACAGAGGTAAAATTCTGTATTGGAGATGGTCCTGCAGGTCACAAAAAGAAGAAGAAGTTTGGGATTTAAACAAACCTGTATTTTCAACTTAGAAGTTAACTATGATGAAGCTATCTTCTATCGTCATGAAAATGACAGTGGCAATATTTACGACATTGAAATTGTCAACCTTCATTTGTTCCATTTGATTGCATCTAATATTTGTGGCCATGAGTAAGCATGAATAAGCAGCTTCTTAACCACAAAGCAGCCGCTGCAGCTACGGAAATAGCCACTACAGAGACAGAAACAGCCAGCATGGAATGCAGAAACAGCCATTTTAGTTAACCCCTTGAGGACGAGTCCCGAGTATAGAGTATACTCAGGCAAGTGTCTACGGGAAATGTATTTTGTAGCAAAATCTGCCTGTCCTCAACGGGTTAAAGGAACAGCTAGCGACTGCTGATACAGAATAGGCCCCTGCAGCAACAAAACAACTACTTCAGCAATAATAACAGAAACAGCCACTGCAAATCCAAAAACAGCCACTGCAGCAACAGAAATGTTCATTCATTCTACAAAAACAGCAGTTGCAGCGACAGCAATCAATGGCCACTGCAGGTGTGAAACAGCCACTGCAGGTGCGAAATAGCCACTGCAGCTACAGAAAGAGCCACTGCAGCTACAGAAAAAGCCACTGCAGCTACAGAAAGAGCCACTGCAGCTACAGAAAAAGCCACTGCAGCTACAGAAACAGCCACTGCAGCAACAGAAACAGCCACTGCAGCTACAGAAACAGCCACTGCACCTGTAGAAACAGCCAATATAGCAACAGAAATAGCCACTGCAGCAATAGAAACAGCCACTGCAGCTATAGAAACAGCCACTGCAGCTACACAAACAGCCACTGCGGCTACAGAAACAGCCAATGTAGCTACAGAAACAGCCACTGCAGCTACAGAAACAGCCACTGCAGCAACAGAAACAGCCAGTGTGCAACTACAGAAGCAGCCACTGCAGCTACAGAAACAGCCACTGCAGCTACAGAAACAGCCAATGTAGCTACAGAAACAGCCACTGCAGCTACAGAAACAGCCAGTGTGCAACTACAGAAACAGCCACTGCAGCTACAGAAACAGCCACTGCAGCAACAGAAACAGCCACTGCAGCAACAGAAACAGCCACTGCAGCAACAGAAACAGCCACTGCAGCAACAGAAACAGCCACTGCAGCAACAGAAACAGCCACTGCAGCAATAGAAACAACCACTGCAGCAGTAGAAACAGCCACTGCAGCAATAGAAACAGCCACTGCAGCAATAGAAACAGCCACTGCAGCAATAGAAATAGCCACTGCAGCAATAGAAACAGCCACTGCAGCTACAGATAGAGCCACTGCAGCTGCTAGGGTACCTAATCCACACAAGCATGATTACCAGGCAGATACCTATCCCAAATTATTCTGAATAATGTTGAAATTGAATGCAGGAGTGTCTGAAAAATGCATGTGAAAATGGTAGAATTCCCCCCCCCCCCCCCCCCCCCACACACACACACAAATGAGTTATTAACCCAACATATATCTTCCTCAAGTTGGTTTGTAGCTAGATAAAAGCCAGGAGTGTTGGTTTGTAGCCAGATAAAAGCCAAGAGTGTTGGATCAGAGTTAATATTTATGTGTGCTCTTAACTTTGCGAACAGCAAACAACTCGTGAAATTCGCAAAAATGAAAACCCTGTGAGTACATGACATATCCAGTACGTCATTTGGGTTTTCAAGACATCTCTTCTAAAAACCCTGCTGATCACATTTCCTAGACATTTGGAAGGCATTCATAAAGACTGTGGATCACTTGCTTCCCAGTTCTGTATAAAGAATTCACCAACAGCTATAGACTTTAAGAAGAAGGATTTAACTCATCACTTCTAAGAAAACTGATAGGTGTATCAGCTCTAAGAGTTATTACAATATCTCAAAGTGAATGGGTTTATACGGCCACTCCTACTAGCTCCCTTGATTTCCCCAAACAATATCTCTGACAGCTCCAGGGCAGTAGGGAAATCAGCTTTAAAAGGGTCATTCTTTTTTTCTTCTTCTTCTTCTTTTTCTTCTTCATTTTATTCTTCTTCTGCTTCTTAAAAGCAGAACTGTAAAGTGGTTACAGTGACCACAATGTATGGAGGTATTAATAAAAAGCTACATCTTAAACATATCTTTCACTAAGGAATGACAAAAAGGAAGAAATAAATGCAGATTAACATATCTTGTATAAAGAAAATTCATTACCTACAAAGGCACAATGAATCTTTACAGACTGGATACTTGTTATAACTGTTTGGTGTACTCGATGGGTTAAACATAAAGATATATAACATACAACAAGACTTCAAAAAGGCTACACCAGCAGTTCTATAAGCTTCTTTCTTTCTTTCATTCTACATTATAATTTCACATGTATGCTACATAATATGATCACATACATTCACGTGTTCATACATTCTACATTATAATTTCAGATGTATGCTATGTATAATCACATACATTCACGTGTTCATACATTCTACATTATAATTTCACATGTATGCTATATATAATCACATACATTCACGTGTTCATACATTCATTTATACAGATCGTATTGCAACTTTAAACAGAGTTGCAAGAAAGAACATTATATGCATACACACACAGATATATACCCAATAGAAAAACACAACTACATAATGTTCATCACACAAACAATATCTCAGAGAACATATGGACACAGATGCAACACACACACAAACACACACACAAACAAACACACACAAAACACACACACATACATAAGGTTTTATGATGACACTATGTTCATAGGACCAAGGAAATAATTTCAGATGTCCTCAGAAGATTCACATTCAAAAATGCAAAGCTCCATATAACTTGTGAAATCTGCTGGCAGTAGTACCTCTATTCGAAGGGCATGTCGTCAATAAATTCTATAACTCCAATTTCAAATTCAGCCAACCTTACCATCCACTGCTGCAGTTTTCAAGGCACGTATGAAATATACTATTAATTTACCGAGAATCTGGAATACAGGGAAATAGGTCCTTAAATCATTCTCGTAATCTATCATCCCACTTGTGGCATCAATGAGCATGTTCAGAAGAAATGAGTTTAGCTAAATGTTTTCATATGCATGTACGTCACTCACACAAGAAATAGATTTTAAAAAATAATAACTACTGTAAAACAAGGAATGTTTGCAAGCATCATAATTTTGCAAATTTCGCGAGAGCCAGGATTCGCGAAATTAAAATGAACGCGAAAGTTCTTGTCTACACTATATGCACTGAATGTTAGAGGCAACTAGTGAAAATTTCATGCCGCAAAAATATAGTTTTACAGTACTTAGAATCAATAATGTTTGAAAATATCTGCCCTAAACAACGGTGTTTGTCATTCTAGATATAATCCACTGAGAAAATATGAGATATTGAATCAAGAGATAGATACACATATGGAAAATATTCTGATCAGAGTGGAATAAATACTATAAAAGACAAGCTAGTGTATGTTTGACTGCCATGTAACCAGAAAGTGAATTAGTCCTACCCAAATGGACTACCACAAAAAAAAAGTACTGTAGAATTTGATTGAAGGAAAACTGTCAAAGATATAGATATGTCAAAGACATGTCAACATATGGAATAATAAGAGACTCTTTGCTTAGTGATGGAGTATTAATATTAATCTCACTGACCCATTGAGGACTGGCTGATTTTGCTACAATACGCATTTCCAAGAAACACTTGCCCGAGTATACTTGGGCCTCATCTTCAACGGGTAAATGCAATACATCGTGTACATCACTATAGACTGCATTTGCCCATGAGCGTATGTCATAGTCTCCTCATACATACTATATTTGACTCAGTAATATTTCTAACTATAAACTATTTCATGTACTTTCTGACTTCATCACATGCTTAATATTCTACTAAAGCTCAACTGTCACTCCATTCACATTCTTGGTTATGCTATTAGTGTTTTGTTTCCTGTTTTGAATTTAAAACAACACATGGTTATTTGCTCACTTTGTATCAACATTGCACATGAATACATTAGAAAATGTACACTTATGTATGAATGAATCATAATGATAATGTTGAACAAACATGGAGTATCATCAATATACATACGTAAATAATTTGTTCTTTGAATTCTTTTTTTTTAATATTTCACATTTCGATAACTGATATCATATCAAATCAAAATGATACGTAGATTGTATCTGCCTATCTCTCCCTGTTCCCCCCCCCCCCATCTCTCTTTCTATCCCTTTCTCAATTACCAACCAAGGTTGATCTTCATCTATTCCTATTCATCTCTTCTTCCCATTCTGTTTCAGTCTACAGAATATACACATACAACTACACACACTCCCCTAGTTCCTCTCTCTCCCACACACACACACACACAGAGCCCCCCCCCCCCCCAAACCTCCGTTTCATTTCTCCCATCCTTTCTATGGTGGCTCTAAGTAAATCACGGCTGCAGGGCTAATTGCCTCTTTAGATGTAACACTGAGTTATGGAGTGCAGTCACACAAACCTTCCTCAAGGCATGTAGATTCTGCCGCCAATCAGGCAGCGGATGGCGTCTCCAAAACTGCCTTGGAGAACTAAGGAAAGCAATCAGGCTATTTAACATTTTTTTTCTCTCCTTTTCTCCCCCATCACCTTACCTTTCCATAATGCTGCGCAAAATCTCCAAAAATGTCCGCGAGGACAAAATTGTTTGCCATTTATGGTTTTTCAAGTGTCTCGAAATAATCAGGACACATGGACTAAGGACCTTCAAGTTATGAGAATACGTACCCTGAGGGGTAGAATTTCTATTATGGAAGGAATTTTAATTTTGCTTGCCTACTGAGGCGCAAACTTTGTAAATTCTGGATGTATTCACATAATTGCAGACCATGTAAAATGTTTATTGTACAAAGAGAAACATTCTCATGCCAAGTTTGCTGTTTTGGCACTTTGTGACAATTATAAAGGTAAATCAACATCTAAAGACAGACTGTTTTTGGATATGATATTCTACCACAAATGCAAATAATTTCTACTATTGCACCATCCATTTCATCAGCTTGCTTTTATGAAGGCCCCATTATTTTTTGTACTCTGAGCAGTCTAATACTACAGTAGTAAACAGACCTTTGTGTTTATTGAGACAGCTAAGCATTGAGGTAAAGTGTCACCTACTTTGTACTTTGTAATTTTGGTATTGAATGATTGCATTTTTTGTGACATTTTCATGAGAAATATGAAAATAGAAATTAGAAAGATCTCCCCAGTAATGGTATAATCATGTCATTAAGCCATTGCCTGTAGGAATGTGTTGGCTCCTGTATAAAACCCATGATGATTTCAGAATCATAATGAGCAAGGGTTATAAGCAAATAACTGAAAGTAACCAATAAGGGTCTGGAGTAAGACTAATCAAACATTTTTTTTTTTTTAACAAAAGAAGCATAACAAATCCCTGAATTTTGGATGCTAGAGCATTATAATCCACTTTGTTTCCTATGCAACCACTCTGCTTAAAAAAAAAAATCAACAGCACTTCCAAGATCAAGTAAGCTGGAAGATGGAGTTGTCAAAATTGAACGACTGTTGGGTCGACTGAACAGTGATAATTCCATCGCCAGTAGCATCACAAAGCAATTTTGAAGTTGCTATGCTTTATTAGGGATTTTGGTTTTTGTTTAGTATTATGTTTTGTTAGGTATTTTTTCCTTGATGCCTTGCTGATGTAGCGACATGAAAATAAAAAAGAAAGGCAAAATAATGTTAGTTACGTCATATAATTACTTCAGACCCAGTCACTTTACTTGTTCCTTTGTCATCACTTGATATAACAACTTACAACTGGAAGATGGCATTCGAGTTCAACGGAAAGGCAACAGAAGCTGTCACAATAGCAAAACTTTGATAAATTTGGTATCAAGAACACTTGGCAAAGTTTGCATTGGATTGGACTGATAAATTGACAAATTTTCACACAGTTCCAACTGGGTGCTTCCTGACTGCACAAACTTATAGAAAATTTTAGTGTGAAGTTTCATGAAACTTTTGGCAGAAGTTTTCGAGAAGTTTGCAGCCACACTAGCTAAACCTGGGAAAGTTTGGCCAGTGCGACCACGGCTGATGAGACTGGATAATGCCAGGCTTGCAATACAATGTTAAGGATTTCTTTGAAGTATACCACTTTTTTTTTCTTTGACCTCCTCCCACAATGGTCTAGAGGTCTGATCCAGTGGCCCACTTCCTGGACCCACCTTCTGGCATCGTGGTCCCTAACTGATTTAAAGACCTGGTACCAAGGAGAGACCATGTAAAGAGAAGGTTAGCCTGACTCTGATATATTCAGGAATCCTTGTAATGAATCATGTACAGCTTTATACGCAGCACACACGCAGCAGAAGACTCTCGGCTGGAATTGATTAGAGATGGAAATACATTTTGGTACACATATACGCCGATGCGCAATTCTATTCTCGCAGACCTGCACTAGTCATGGTTTTTCGAAAGTACCCCGATGGGCAGCAAAATGAAAATCATTTCAATTGGGCCTAGTTTCTCTCCCCACGCTATCGGATTTTTAACCCATTGAGGACGGGCTGATTTTGCTACAACACGCATTTCCCATAGACACCTGCCTGAGTATACTTGAAACTCGTCTTCAACGGGTTAACATAGCTGCTCCTGATCTCTCACAGGCAGCTGGGACCAGTCCATGCAAGTCCAGCAGCCAGAATAAGCCCACTGACTACAAGAACCCGGTGGGTTGTACATCCAAAGGTCTATGGGGTTTCACAATCTCACATGGAACAAGTTCATTGTTCTCTTCTCCTTCTTACCCATGCACATCAGAACCTCCTTTAAAAGTTGCATAATATTCTTAAAAGCTTGACTAAATGCTAGAGCTTCCGAGATATCTCACAGGAGAAAATCGATACAACAATTGCAAATGAAAGTCTTATCCTGAGATTCAGAGTCGTCTGCAGTTTGTTATCATATTTCGTTTTGTGAAGCAGGATGTGTATAATCAGAGAATTGAATTTTTTTCCCTTTTTTATACTATTCCTTGCTCTTCGAGAGGGGGAAAACTTCCATTTTCAAAAGCGAAATTGGAAAGACAGTCTCGGAAGACTCAAACTAAAAGGTTAAAAGCATGGCTGCATCAGCTCGAAAATTCTTGGAATGCTAACGAGGGAAGAAAGCATACGCGGCTGAAGCCGGATAGGGGTAGATTCGAAAAGTGTAGTCAAATCCTTCTATGAATTCTACACATGTTCGGGTGTGCCTGGGGAAACGCTGGATGAAAAAGACTGCAGAAATACAAATGGGGTGGGTTTGAAGGACTTTGTTGACGGAGAAAGAGATGAGTTAAAGGTATTGTTGGACCAAGTTTCTAGTACGATAAAATCTGAGTTGCATGCTTAGTCCTACACGCTGTACATGTCTGCGATGTCCATGAAAAACTAAAGTGATGAAATAATAGTGGTTACAAATATTTATAGAAATTTTTGAAAACTGAAATTATCAGCAATGGATGCTTGCAATGCTGACTTTCTCTCATAGACATGATACTATCAAAATCAACTAATACAAAAATGACTCCTTAGCTGGTGATGCTCGTGAATGATATTGTTTGATAGTGAAAGCGTAATTTTTGACACTTTTCTTTAATCTGTGAGTGTGTTCGTCCATTCTACCATCTTTACACAGCTTAGTCAGCTACGTGGTTTCTTTTGGGTGATTTTTTTTTTCTAGAATGGAGAAACCACAATGTTTAACAATGTCTTTAAAGTCAGTACTGAAAGACATTTCCCACAAGCAAATCACAAATATCCCTGTGGCATTTTGCAGGCCAAAAATCTAGGCACCACTTGAAACATTACGCTCACACTGCTGTCCTCGATGACATCAATACAATTGATGTTTATGATAGACAGTAAACCCTGACCATATTCTATCAGTCTGCATACTAATATTGAAGGCTGGCTCAGCGTATAGCCAAGTTGACCTTGAGAGAGATAAAGCTTACTTTCATTGAAATTGGCGAAATTACAGTGGCTGGTGAGTGAAAGATTTGCTCAAAATTGAACAAATATTGGCATGATTACAACAACGTCAATAGCAATACATCCTATGCAGTATCCTACCAGTGCAAAAAAAAAAAAAAAAAAAAAAATGAAAAGAAATGAAATGAAAATACAGAAAAAAATATATACACATACCATGGCATATATATATATATATATATATATATATATATATATATATATATATACATTTATATATTTATATATTTATACAGTATGTAAGTATATATAATATACTACAAGCTTGGTCACATGATCATATTGTCACTTGCATGAAAACCTTCCTCTTCTTCACCCCTGAGAAAACCAGACAATGCCTTATGATGACTTTATACCAAGGAATCAACACTGTCTCAGATCTCAGAGAACTTTAAATAACATAATGTCCTTGACAGACCTTGAGCAGCGTGATGGGAAAAACACATTCTTCCAGAAATTGTGAAATAACAGATGTCACATGTACATGCAACACAGCCGAGGACTACACTGACAGTAAAAGCATACCAAATGGCATCTTCAGTCGTTTTAAAATTTTGTAAATGGTCACATTACAATCTTCTGGCAATTTTTCGCTACATGTTGTCAAATTTTTAAAGGTGCGACTTCTTTTGTATCGCTGTACTGCAATTATCATTATTTTGCAGCATTGGGTTGATTATCGCAGCACTGGGTTGATTATCACCCCACTTAAGATCCACTTGCAAATACATTTTCATAAACCACTTGAGCAAGGCAAATGTAGGAAACTTTCAAAGTCAAGTCAAATTATCCCAAGGTCCTAAGGGGCTAACAGAAAGTTGTTAACAGGGTTAATAGAACACTTTTCCATACATCAACACATCTTTTTACAGGGCTAATTTGCTGACCAGCACACAGTACAGTCTGAACCACAAAATTAAACAGTGCATAGTGATTTCAACGAACACATTTCAATACATTTTTCATGACCACAAATCCTCACCCCCCCCCCCACATGAGAAGGACCTATGGACAGAACCTTTGTTATCTGCTGATTATTCCTTTTTCTGATTTTGTTCCTATTTTAAAGAATCACAAAATTGGGGGTTATTGCAGCATCACCCCCCCCCCCACATTCTACTATCCCTGCATTATATCAGGGAGGTGAGACGAAATCTCCCTTGTTATATCCCATTCCTGTAACAATGGGAAGAAGTCATAACTTTCTTCAGTTTTTGTTTTGTTTTGTTTTTGTTATTTTTTTAAAGGTTGTGTACATAAATTTCCAGTGTCTTTAGTGCTTCTGTTATATTCACTAAGTAGAAGAAAGTAACTCAAGGCATGGATGGGATATATTCTGCCTTCCGAAACTGCACTTTACGGCACATGTTGCACACTGGATATGCACAGATAGATTGCCAGGTTAGACACGATTCATCCAAAATGTGAAATTCTGCTATGCATGCTGAGAGCATCAGGAACATACTGGTCCTGTATTGCACAGAGAACTGACTACCAACCAAGGATGAGCATCATACAAGACTATGCACGCCATTCTCAATCCAATGTCATCACGTTTCAGATGACATCACTGCATGTCCGGATGATAATGATCATAGATCTTATGAAATCATCCATCGCCTGTTTTTCCATCTTATATGCGGGTTGAAAAGGTCAAGAAAGAAAAATAGGACCTTGGGGGGAGGGGAGGAGGGGAGGAAAGGAGAGAGAAAGGGGGTAGAAGAGGACATCCACCCCCAAAGGGCAGTCTTGTGTGTGTGGGGGGGGGGGGGGGGGAAGCTGCGAATGGCAAACAGTGGCAGATCGAGGGCGCTGCTCGGTGACGCCACAAGTTGAGTAGTCTCCACATCAAGGCGCAATCACAAAATTCATGCTAATCACATAATGATAAGATGGTACCTTTATGAGGATTATGTTGGATCCATTAAAAATCATAATGAGGACATTGATGTCTGATATCGGAAGGATAAAGAATAGGTCTGCTCAAAAGATACTACTGAATTAGGAAAATAACTGTAAACAATAAGGACTGGTATACCCTTTCATTTTAAGTGGTTGCAATGGTCTCTTTTATTCCCTTTGTGTTTTCTTTGTCTGTAAACAGCTGTTAGCAAAATGTACTCATAAAACTTGCTTTTTTGTGCTTGAGAAGAATTGAGAAGAAAATTTGTCCATATATGTTTTTGTATTGTTCTTGTCTTGCCAAAACGAGGACTACTCAGCTAAAAGACAGTTTTTGCTGGTATAAATGCACATGCTCTTATGCACAAATATGTCTTCAAGGTGTCGTTGTTGGGTGTTTATTTTTTTCTTCCATCCAGAAATATTAACTCTTCCTCTCTCTCTGTACATGAGTATCCACCAATGTGTATTCACTACAAGGCACACACACACACACACACACACACACACAAATAGAGTTTCTACACGCGTTGAGTTAGCTTGCAAAGAAAGCTTTTATTTGGCAAAGATGCTTCTCACATTAACCCCTTGAGGACGGACTGATTTTGCTACAGCACACAATTCCCATAGACACCTGCCCGAGTGTACTCGGGACTCGTCCTCAAAGGGTTAAGTAATGGGAAGGCAAACTTGCGAATACACAGATTACTTCATCTGTAATTCCCATTCTCAAGCCAAATACCCCTTTATACATACATAAAATTGCTGCAAACACCTAAACCTTTTCTATTTAAGGGTCTAACATCTTCATAGGCTTTGAGCGCGTTTCTACTCAGCGATGAAAATTCGAGGTGATTCGTGGTGATACGCTGTGATGATCGGTGCTCCGTCGTCCACCTTTTGAGGTGGTCGATGCGCGGTGATGTGAGGGAAGATTTTCAGTAGAAACACACCAGGTAGCGAAATTCGCGGTGTACCGGAAGTCTTGAATTATTGGGAGCTTTCGCCACACTCTTTTCGATCTGTTCATCACACACTCCGACACTTGTGTGTACACAGCGACCGTAGTTTCGCACGCATCATGCCTTCTACATACTAACTCCAACTAAATACACTATAATATGAGGTGGTACATGTGAATTGCGTGCCCAACAACCTATAATACTATATACTCTGATTTTTACGCTGCATTCATTTTCCCATAAAATGGTATCGTCTCGAAGTTGTAGATTCCCTAATTCATTTTCGCTGGAATGCTAACGTTAGTATGTCGGAGCCCTTGGAGAGCATTAACTGGACCTTCGACCTGCAACGATTCCTAATAACCAAGTGGCAGGAAAATAAAAGTTGGTAAGGGGCATTTTGGATGGAAAGACTAAACCAAATTCAGTAGCTTACCAGTGACCTGAAAATACGCGACTTCCGGATTCACCGCATTTAGTACGTCACCTCGCATCACCGCGTATTTTATTGCTCAGTAGAAACAGCTCGAGTGGTCATAAAATATGAGGTGATGCGGGGGACAAAATTCGCGGTGATGCAAGGTGCTCTCAGTAGAAAAACGCTCTTTGTATGGGGATCAT
Organism: Diadema antillarum; assembly: GCF_040938485.1. Taxonomy (NCBI): domain Eukaryota; kingdom Metazoa; phylum Echinodermata; class Echinoidea; order Diadematoida; family Diadematidae; genus Diadema; species Diadema antillarum. Next base: position 1,580,978 of record NW_027271250.1, on the reverse strand, counting down.
CGGGGTTTTGGGAAGTAGTGGGTTCACTGGTAGCAATGCCATCTGCACCATGCTCTTCATCATTGCATAACATTCCTCCATGCTGGTGCTGCATGACTGGAGTGATTTTTGGCAGTGTTTTCCCATTGGCTTAATCTATGCAACAACTCCAGCTCCACGGCTTGTCACTGACTGGCAAACTGTCCTTTCCATCGGTAATCAAATGCACGTCAAATCAATACTGGTCACTCTAGATGGTCACAGGATTCCCTTCACAGGCCAAATCGAACCATCCACACGATGTAGGTAGGTATCCAATTTCACTGTTAACAATCGAACCTTTGGCCAATCGATACATGAATATAATTATGTCTATTCATGTATGTATGTGTGTATGTATAGACATATAGTATATATATGTATATATATGTATATATATATGTACACATGTGTGTGTGTATATATATATATATATATATATATATATATATATATATATATATATATACACACACACACACACACACACACACACACACACACACACACACACACACACACACACAGGGAGAGATAACTGACAGAAATGCTGATGACAGCACACTGAAATGATATTAACTTACAGTGAATGAAAACCAAATATACATATGGATTGAGTGAATGCAGCAATATTAGTAGAGCACATCACTGAAAGTTCTGGTGCAGCCATTGCTTGATGAGAACACTACTAGTTTGTGACCTCATATATGAAGAACTATAGACAAAACATAAACAGAAAAGACACTTCATACAACCTGCCATAGTCATCTTCCTATTCAGTCATTTCTTCTTCTTTTATCTCACTCTCTCTCTCCCTATATATCTCTCTTTTCTACCTCTTTTTCCCTACAGCTGTATATTCCTCTCTTTTTCATCTCTATCTCGCTATATATCCCTTTCTTTTCTATGGCTCTCCCAATATACCTCTCTTTTCTATTTCTCTCTCTCTCCCTATATCTCTCTCATGTTGTATCTCTCTCTCCCTGTATCTCTCTCTCTTTCTCCTCTCTTTCTCTCTCCTTCACTCACTCACCCTCCAAGTTCATCCTACTTTTACTTACTTTTTTTCTCCTGGTATATGCATTCCATTTAATAGTCATCTATCTTGTTTTAATACAATTGAGAATCATCTCTAGCATCTTACTTTAGCATAATCGTGTAAGACTAATATGACTGAACATACAGATGTGACAAGCAATCTCCCTTTCGCATATTGATATATTCCAGGTGATAAGATATAGTGACAACAATCGCAACCAGCATACTCAAAGAACACACAATACGTTCCCAGCAAGCACAAAAAGACAACATTAGGAATAGATAACAAGATGTAATGCATCTCACAACTGAATGTTCCGTGGAACAAGGATATAAATACTGGTCATATAAAGAAGTGAGCAAGATTTTAGGAAGTGTACAGGAGAATTTAAGGTGGCAAGAGACAAGCCCGGTAAAAATGTATGCATAGCTCAAATGAGACAGCTCATGAATATCTACCTCCGTAATATCCCAACATAATGAGGAAAATCAATAGATCCTACAAAAACCTTGATGCATTATGAACAACCTTGCCAGTTATTTTTTGTGGGAGAAATGAATCGCGGAAAGGCTTGAAATATCCAAGAGGGGAGGCGGGCCGCAATCAAAACAAAACCTTGAAATCTCCCCCAGGCCTTTCATTCCGGAGACTTCCCTTGGCAATGCAGATTTCAATCTCCGCTAATTAATGGTGTAACAACATGATGATAAACATCACACCTCACCAATTCACCTCTCTGACGGCAGCGACATACATGCCCAATGTCAACACATTGTATACACAATATCATTTCCCCCATCTCGACTCATCCTCTCCGGCAACAACTTTCATTTCCTCTCTTTTCCTCCTCTACAACATCATTTTTTTTTTTCTATCCAGATCCCCATCCCGACCTCGACAACAGGCTCAAGGATGGGATATTTTCATCTTCTAATTCTTTTTTTTTTTTTTTTTTTGGAGGAAAACTTAATTGTCGGCACTCCACCCCGGATTTGGCACAGAGGCAGAACAGCATTATCCTAGAGGGAGGGAGTCCCCGTCAGCGACTCGACGATGACGACGATGCGGTAATTACACAAACTACTTCACAATTCAACTACAATCATCCTTGAGCTGCCCTGTGGTGAGTTTACAGTGGGTGAAGGTTGGAGTGTTCTGCAGATTTTTACGCCAGTGGCAGAACACTTTCTATTTCCAGGAGAGAGAGCCCCAAGAAGCATTCTTGTATTATGCTGAAAGAGGGCGGGAGGAGGGGCTGATGCCATGAAAATCATGTCGTCAGAGTAATTTGCGACTAAGAGATTCTGCTTTTATTTTTTAATCAAATGTTGAAAATGTTATTGGCGACAAGAATGAGAAGGAGGAGATGGGCGGAGTAGGAGGTTTTGGTCCCGAAGGCGGTATCCATGGTGACGGGAGGTTGCAGAGAGGACAGAGGAAATGAAGTAAGGGAGAGAGGGATGCACGTCAGGTGGTAGATAATATTGGGAGCAGATAGTTGAACGGTAACAGAGAGGATGCTTCCCATGTTATGATGACAGGAACAAAAAGAACACACCAAAAAAAAAAAATCAGGATATTATTTCTAAAGGCTGAAAAAAATGACAGTGAGGTAAACCAAGAAAACGGAAAACTGACATATTAGAGATATTTGGAAAATGCTCACTGCAGAGGAGCATGATAGGTATTCTGATGATGATAAGATAATCAGAAAAGTGATGGCAATTGTCATAAAAGTATCACCGCTCCACACCCAGTCAATGAGTACATCATTCATAACCAAACCTTTTTTTTTACTTGGTATCCATCTCTCTTTTTACTTGAGTATACATCTATCTTTATTTCCAACCAAGGGAAAGAAAGAAAAAAAAAGTAAAAGAAAACAAACAGAATGATACTTCTACTAATATTGTGGTCACCAATCTGCACGAAACCAGTACTGAAGTTTGTTTAAATCAAACACATCCTCTTCTCTCCACACTCTAGAGCATATCAAATAAACAAAGAAATACTTTTTTTTTAACACAAGCAGTACAACTGAGAGAAAGTGCCTCCAATACCTTATGGTAGGGAACATTCATGAGACATAGCTAGTAGGAGCATGAGCATTTCTTCTCTTAAAAGAAAACTGTTGCATCTGAATATGAACTTCACACATTTATGAGTTGAAAAATCACATGTTCATGATGTGCATCACTACAGAAGGTTCATATTCCTGGTTTAATATAAACAGAAACAGCTCTCATAAAATAACACCAACAAATGCAGATGTCACACACTAATGTTACTTTGTCCCCACAATCAAAAGTGTAAATTAAGGAATACTAACTTCATAGTTACACAGGAAAAAAAGTATCAACTCAGAAATTGTTCACTCTGGAATTATCCATGCATGATGATTTCTGATCATTATGAATTTATTCCCCCAAACCTAGAATTATACATCCTCTTTATCCAATCTCCAAAGCCTCTTTAACAATGCGGGGATTCGTGATGTATCTTTCAAAATCACCCCTGGGGCTCAGTAACTTCACTTGTTGCAGAAGACACTAGTCGACAAAAGGCACTTTAAAAAAAGGGGAAACACACACTGAATGACACATGATTTAGAGTTTATTGGCCTCCGGTATCTCAGGAGGTGGGAAAGATGTACCTGGGAACGACACCTTTCTCCATCTGAAATTCCCATTGCTCACACTGCTGCTCTCGCATGCGGCCACTGGAGAACATGAAAGGTTAACTCAATCTTTTACAGGGACAGAAGGGGGGGGGTTATTGGGCCAACTGGTTTCCCTTTACAGACCTACCTTCTTCTCCTGCCTGTAAGCTAGGGTTAGATGTTTGAGGAAAACCATGAGGAAACATCAATCTAACCTTTGCTTTTGTTTTCAAGTCACATGACAGGAGATATTGTGCGACAACAATGATAGCGTTCATGCAGGAATCCTACTTTTACACACAAACTTTAAACCTAAATACAAATCCACTCTGTTTTTAAAAAGCAATACATATATACGGTTTAGTCATTTATACCAACATAAGCGCTGGGAATTTTGACACACATGGCCTTTCCACAGGTGTTGATGTTTCATATCCATAAACCTAAGAATACTATACAGATATTGACTTATCAGAGGTGGAATATAACTTCCCAAGGGAAATTAAATGTTATATTCCTACCGAAGGAAAAAGTCAATATTTGTTATATTATATGACCCACAGTACAAGAAATAAATTGCTGTATAGAAAGCAAAATGACTTGTCCTTTCTCAAATTCATGAACGCACGTACCGCGTGACAACAGTGCGCTCGTGGTATTCAGTTGAGCCATACGTTGATCTATAACTACCATGGCTTTCGCGTACCGGTCATTCGTTCTTCCGTGCATGGAGCAGCTGCAATGCAATATCAGCGTTACATTCCTAGAACAGATTCAATCATACCTAGGGCCTAACGTTAGTTTCGTGGCAGTAACAAAGAGCTTTAGATTTTGTAATGACAGTTGTAAAAATTGTAGAAGACTATATAGATCTAGAGTCTACAACTGCTGCTTTTTGGTCTATTAAAAGCAAGCTTGTTGAGATAACATTTGTTTGTGGTGATGTATAAGAATGTGAACTTTCTGACAATGTAGGGCCTAATCTCTTCTGTCTGCGGTCACTGGTACAAGAGCTGTAGACTATGGACCTGGCCCTGGTCCAGGCCCTGCGCTAGTACAAGTAGCATAAACATAAACTTACTCAGTTCAGGCGCTGGTAATGTAATGGGAAATTCTTTGGCTTTCCTGTCACGACTGTCGTAACATGGTAGGCTCTCTTCCAGGACATTCTCAAATTCTTCTCTCTCAAGCAAAGCGCAGCTGCTCATCAAAGCTGCCATACCAGTTTGACGAAAACAAATCTGTTGCAATTTCGCAATTCACGCTTGTGTAACGTGTGTCATGGCTGTGTGCGATGCTCATGTACGATCTTTGCTCATATGGCATGGCTAGCGCGCTGTACTACTGTGGTGCGTGGTCGACTGGTCACGATTTCATTCGTGTGTGCAAAGCACAGCATCTCTACGTGGTAGCTCTGTGTATGTTGCGTGCATCATAACAACTGGTTCTTTATCACGTCAACCCGGTCAAGAATTGCTGTTATATTCCATGGTTGTACATAATTTACGTCATGTTGTAGAAATATAACGCTTCTCATCCTTGCGACCATGGTCACGTGACAGCGTTTTGACCAATCACACATTGGTATGTATATAGGTCATATAATATAATTACATAGCTCTGTATATCTGCAATTTACAGCTCACTATAAAACTGTATGTAGTCATCACCAAATATCAATGGCAACATGATGATATTCTTTATTTTTTTCCCTTTCTATCTTTGGTTTACTTTGATTATACCGAAGCACTATCAGCTTCAATTGCTTGCATTTGGGAAGAAAAAGATGGTACCATAAGTGCCTTGGAGTGAGGGGGAGTCTTTTCATACAAGGCAATCTCACTAAAAGCATTTCCCTGCATAAACATGACAGAGATGACTGACAGAAAAACATGGATTATCACACTAAGAACTCAATTTGTGCGCAGGTACGTACAATCAGATCTCAATACCAGAAATTTAGAGATGTACTATGTATCTACTGTATGTGAGAGCAAATAACATTATATTCATTTTCAACCATTTCATCCAGATTAAAAAATTGGTTGGCCAAGCAGTCTTTGTAGTTCCTCTATTACATAAATGTATTTTGGGGGTATGTGTGTGTGTGTGTGCATGTTTATATTTAAAAACACAGCCAAAAGAAACAAATTGGAAAGTATGAGGAATAAATAGCAAAACAATGGGACATAAACTATGCCAACATGCAGAACATATACAACTGCCTTTCTGGTCAAAAGCAACCAAAAAAAAAAAATAACAATAAACAAACAAACAAACAAGAGATGGGTGTCATACACGAGGTATTCAGACTTCACTTGTTGTCATAATTTTTCCATTCATCTCCAGGTTTAAAAGTATTGGTTTCATATTTAAGTATCTATATAAGCCATAATGATAATTGAATCATCCTTCCATCTAATTTCTTTATAGGGTTTAATATATATATCACTCCCACAAACATAAGACCTAATCCTCTCCTTACCACCTTTGAACACACAGCTTATCACATGTCATCATTTGGGGGGTTTTCAGCCTTTCCTTGTGGCTCTGAAAAAGCTTAAGACATTCAACAAAAAGATAATGCATCCATGCTGAAATCAAACACTCCTCTTTGGTTTGAAGAGCAATGCCAAGCAACTTGTACACATGCATTTCAATCCCCATCAAAGTTGCCAGCCATTACCCTGAAGTAGAGTGTCATTTCATGACACATATATGGTGTGAAATGTGATAGGAGTAATTGTAAGTGCAGTGTGCATTGTGAATGTGTGCTTGTCTGTTGTAGAGAGATACAGCTGGGGCAAATTCCCTATACCACCTCTCAGAGTCTGCAGAATATTGCTAGGTGAGAACTAGGGCATGTTTATTCTGTAGGGGTCAAAGGAATAGATAATTTCTGTGCTTCTGGAATGGCAGCAGTATTGACGCCATAGATTTGCAAAATGTTTTCATGTCTTAGAATTTCCCTAGAAATGGTACCCTCTTGTTGGAAGACACACTGGACAGCACAGAAGGAACACTATGAAGATGTCGTATTTTGAACATCATTACAAAGATGACCTAACATGTTGAGGACAAGCTGATTTTGCTATAACACACAATTCCTAGACACCTCGCTGAGTACCGGTATATACCCTGGTCTAGTCTTCAACGCATTAAACTGCACAGCCCTATCTGCTGCTTAAAAAAATGGATGAGAAAGTTGTATCCTGACTAAAAGCCACTACGCAGCAGCAACAATCTGTGAGCATGAAATAACAACAGCACATTAGTTGGGGGGGTTTTCGGGGTGGGGGAGGGGGATGACAAGACCCTTTAAGAGCAGAAATCAATGTGAGGCCATCTTGCCTGCATCTCTCTCCAGCATGCAACCAATGGAAACACACACAAAGGTCGCAACCCACCATGCTGTCAAGACAAAGTGCGCTCTGGGAGGCAACTGTTCAAGTCTATCAGAGAGCTGGCCACAGCTAGGAGCTCCAGCAGACACGAGCATGTCCACGAAGACAAAAATGAAGAACATGACAGACAGACAAACAGACAAACAGACAGACAGACAGACAGACAGACGGACAGATAGAATATGACAGAGGAAGACAAAGGTTTGAGAGAAAAGACGACAATGATATAGCAGTGCTTAAACACGACCGCGACAGGTTGCAGACGACAAAGTAAAGGACAGGAGAGACAGACAGACAGACAGACAACACATTACAGCTAAGTATTTTAAAAAAAACAGAGAGGGAAAGGGAAAAGAAGACAGCATGATATAAAAGAGAGTCTACCAAAGGAAACACCTTAATGGCACAAGAGAAAAGAGAAAGCATTTGACAGGAAATAGATACGGCTACCATGGTATGGCAAGACACTTCTCTGAAGGCTTTAGGATGTAGGATAACAAAAGGAAGGTAAAAAGCACCAAGGAGAAAAAGAAGTGTGGGGAGGGAGAAGGAAATAAGTGGAAAAGATATAGTAACACACGGAGAAAAGGAGGAAAATATCATGATATTACATGCATTCAGATTACAATTACCACCGTGGTAGTTTGTTGTCACCGTTCTTGCTGACAAAATACCTTGACAATTTAGATACCATGGGCTTTCAGTTGGTAATCGTTTTCATTCATGACACTATCGTGTCATTTCTGGCCCGAAAATACATCTCTCCGAGGTAAGCACTGCGTATACGCATAATATATCCTATGGGGAGAAGATAGAATGTGGGTCAGGCCACGCGAGAAATACACCTTGTATGATCGGTGGTATTTCATGATGACACGATTCACACTCAAAATCTTGCATGCCTTTTTTTTGTGCAAAGTTTGGAACCTGCGTTTACAAACTTTGCTTTTGTGGTTCCATATTTCACATGTTATAGAGAATTGTCTTATGTAAATATGTATGCAGACACAATTTCTATTCATGACCCGATTTATATCATATTTTGTATCTTGCTTGTTTGTATTCTCTTTGTGACGTATAGATGTCACGTGAAATATGAAAATAAACGTGCTTGAACTGTTCACTGAGTCTTGAGTGTAAGACCAGTGCAGTTTCAGTTATTCAATTCAATTCAATTCACCGTAACTACCACTGTACATTACTGTGTATTTTTGTTCACATTATGAAATACTGCACGCATTATCACCATATTTCACTACGAGTGTGAATGGGTATAGAATCAACTGGAAAAATCAACCTGGGAATGAGGCATCTCCAAATACGAGTTCGAGGCACAAACTCCTACTGACACACTGAGCTGCAATTGATTAAACAGATTACTTTTAGTGGCACAAAAATACTATCCGTGTACTGAGCAATCAGATAATCAATCACAGGCCTTTATACAGTAATACAGGAAGCTGGAAGCTGCTCTGACGAACCTTTGCATGCGTTTACAGACTTTTGCCATCTCTTTTGCTTCTGGACTGGCTATTCTGAAGGTCCATATCGCCTGATAAGAGTTTGATTTGCATGGTTGCTTACTTGTGTGTGTTTGTTTGCATGTTTGTCTATTTGTTTTTCTGTTTGCCTGTTTGGTGTTTGCATGTTTGCTTTGATCCGTTTGATTCAGCGCAATGGTCCCGGTTTCAAAAGAGACTTTTGTGGGATAAGGTTTTAAAAATCTATTAAAGCCCAATACTTTTTTCTATCATATCTCCAAATGAAATAATCTACATAACCTAATGGCATATTATGAGATATCTTTTAATCCACATATTGTATTTTACCTTCTCTTTGTGTGTGTGTGTATATGTGTATGTGTACAAAAGTGGCTCAATATTTGCTGAACCTACTTTTCTCCAGTATCTTCCTTATTTTTGTTAAAATCGTGGAGGACAGGATTACGAAAGGAGGAAGAATGAAAAATTACAAAAGAGGAACCAGGAAGGCAAAAAAAAAAAAAGGACGAAGACCCACACTTACGACAAAATTTGAATCTGACAAAGTTAAGTATCTTCAGAAGAAAAAAAAGAGCAAAACAAAACCAGGAAGTGCATTCACCATAGAGAAGCAGGTTATAGCACTGAGGCACATACAGATGAAGGAAATTAAAGAAAATACTCAAAGAAAATAGACCACCCATCCCCCTCTCTATATATAAATATTTTTTCTCTCCTTTTTTTATAATACTGTAAAATGAGGAATGTTTGCATGCATTTTGATTTTGCAAATTTCGCGAGCGCCAAGATTCGCGAAAATAAAATGCACGCAAAAGTTCTTGTCTACACTGTATGCACTGCACACCAGTGGCAATTCGTGAAAATTTCATGTCACAAAAGAGGCCATCGACTCCAATTCGTGAAAATTTTATGCCGCGAATATATCATATTTTACAGTATTAGATGTGTAATAAGATTATGTTGGGTGGATCTAACGAAATCTATTGGTAGTGTATTTTGGTAGTTTTGTATAATTGAATGAGTGATTAGAGTTGGTGTTAGGTTAAATGTATGTTGAAATAATTTCAATTTTTATTTTTGTCCTAAAACAGACGATCAAATGTATTATGTTTGTTTGTAAATGTATATGTATATATTTGTGTCCATGTCAATTATGTTGCAATGGACCAGGTCCACTGTATTTCTTTCCTTGTACAAGTAGAATCAAGTGCAAATACATGCATAAATACATGTATATATATATATATATATATATATATATATATATATATATATATACATATATATATATATATATATTTATAAATGTGTATGTGTGTGTGTATGTGTGTGTGTGTGTGTGTGTGTGTTTGTGTAATATATATATACTGTAAAAGCAGAAATTTTTAGTGTGGAAATTTCTCTCGCATATCACATAGCCAGAAACTAGCGTGAAAATAAAAGCACACAAATATTTTTGCTTGTTGAATGTATACCACCAGGTAAGGCCTATGTAATGTCTTAATTCCGCGGAATTAAAAACACACAAAATTAATCTTACTCCGCAGAGCGCGTAAAATCACTCTCACAAAAATATCCACTTTTACAGTAGGGCAAAATGAGAGACAGACGGTCTCTTTCCTTCTTTATATATCTTTATGCTACGACGCTACAACAAAATGCAGAAACTCTGTGTCCATTAGCTACACCCCATTACTTTTCACTTACGCCCCAACTCGTGCCTGCACCACATGATAAAAATAGAAGCAGCGAAACATGGGGAGAGTAGCCGAACACGGTCTCCTGCCCATTACAGACAGAGCAGTGTGTCTATAAATAAAATGTTAAACATCATTCTTTTCTCAATTTTTTTTTGGGGGTACAAATTAGAAACACATTACCCATCGTTGTCTAGTCTTGGAATACAGAATGACTGGCTGTAGTATGTACCTCTGTTGCTTCCACAGGGCAGCTTGTATTTATTCTTTTATTGTTCAATTGTTTTTGAATAGCCTTAACATTACTGCAAATGGTACAAGAGTTGAGTTAATTTTCCTTTGTGTTGCCTTGTTAAATCTGGAATAATTTGCACAAAGCAAAGCAAGAAGATTCTATCTAGTTGGATGGTGGAAAGAGACTTTAAGATGACAAGAAATGAAAGACTGATGTTAGGTCATTTATGGCTCAAGAACTATATCTCTTTCACGATCTTTAGTCCTTTTTTATTTTTCAACATGTGTTAACCACAATGGGTATCTGAATACATTGACAATTCATCTAGTTTGAGACCCAGCTGTTCTACAGTATATATTTTGCAGCTACCAGTTAGTGAGGATACTCATTTATGTGTCTGAATGCTCTGCAAACTTGAACTCTCACAGAAATATGTTTTGAAGAGCATGATTACACACAAGATAAAATGCTTTCAAGCTACATGTTTGGGTGAATGGATGGACACAAAGGAGGCTCCCCAATGAGAATGTTATTGATGATGGAGGGCGCGGCTTGCATCTCTCTGAGGGGGGGGGGGGGGGGGGGGACCCTGCACAAACCCAATCCTCAGTTCTAGTGAGAAGTAAGATTGAGCAAAATGCACCAAAAGTACTATCTCATTCGCCATCCAAATCATCTAAAACGGGGTTATATCGTCGGATTGATCCAAGAAGACGTTTGAGACTGCAACACTGCAGTCGCTGTCAGTCGTACTGAAACAGAACATGACTTTTCTCGTCCTCCACCATACTGTCGCTGGCCATGCCCCCCCCCCCCCCCTCTTTTCTCACGCTTAGGCAATACACCCCACATACAAACAAAGCACAACTGCACGTCAGAAAGTGTCCCCCTCTTCACGAAGGTGGGACAAAATGCACACACCATACAGCAGCCAATGATAGCTCGTACGAACTAATAGATAAACATCGTCGTGCATTCCGTGATCTTCTCCCGTTCTCTCTCTCCCTGTGTATCATCCATTCAAATTCTGGGTCACAGAGCGCCATGGGGTCAAAGGTTACTGTGAGGGTCAGACCAAAGTTTGAGTTTCTGTTCATATCCCTGTGTCATCCTAGCTGTCTGCATCTCTGTCTCTAAACTCAGTTGATAGAGTCTTCTCCCTTCACTCTCCCCCCTCTCCCCCCCCCCCCCATCTCTCTCATTCTGACTCTCTCGCTCTCTTCCTCTTCCTTTGTCTCTTACTCTCTCTCTCTCCCCTTTCTTTCAGATTCCTTTATAGCCGTCTCCTCCATGGCTCATTCCTACTGTGTAAGAAAATAAAAGTACACAAAAATTAAGAAAGAAAATATGCACAGTCACGTTTACCCACGACACTCACAGTATATCATCTTTTTCTACACCGATGAACCCAGAAGGAATTTGAAACAAAGATTCTAAATTCCTGGACATCTTAATTCCCCATGGAAAAATAAAAAACAAGGGTGGATTCATCGGGTAAATCTGTCACCAAATGCATTCACTGCTAAATTGTTTTGTTTATGCGTATTCTCTTTATTCTAAAATCTGATGTCAAAATGAAAGCATGGAAAAAAAGATGAATAATAGAGCTGGAAGCATCTCCTTGTAAATGAACATCAGGGGCATCTCTCTTTTAATACAAAGTTTTTCACAAATTTCAGACCATACCAGATACCTTCCGAAAATTCTTTTATCTTTTCTCCCACTCCTTCCTCTTCTCTCTCTCTTCTTCTTTCATCCCTTCCTCCCTTCTGTCCTTCTTCCTCTCTTATTATGCATTCCATCCAATTCTTCCGCAAAGCTGAAAAGAAGTTCTTTTCTTCTCAGGTACAAGAGTGCTCCTATCAACCCACTCTGAATAAGACTATGAAATCTCATAATATACTTGGTAAAGGCTCCATTATATTCCCAAAGGTTCTGTGGGTTAATCAGAAAGGTACAGTTGACAGGTACTAAAGAAGAGTTTAGTGTTTTTAAGGTTATGGTTTTTCCTCTCTCACTCAGTCCATCACATTCTTGCAACTTCTCCTCTATTGCTTCATTTGCTAGACACACATACTGTCATCACTTTGTTATTAAACTCTTAAGGAGTGGGCGTCGGCTGATCTATCGGAGGGGGGTCTACCTCCAGTACATGATGCCCTCATTTCAGTGCATACCTCATAGTCTTCGGCCCACATACATGTGGGATGAAAAGGATTCATGTCGGCGCGGCACCCAATCCACAGTTACATGATTAAAGCCATTTAGAAACGCAATAGTTAGAGCCATCCTAGTTTCCGCGGCGAAGCGGGGCGGGGGTCACAACCAGAAATGGGTTCCTCACCGCAACAGATGATGGCTCATCAGGTCGAGATTCACACACTGGAATATATTTCTTTCGAGTTTCCATAAAAAGAAATTGCCTAGAGAAAATAGCCTCATTTTGCCAGAGGCCATGCCCTAGAATATTCCTTACACATCCAGACAGAAACAAAAAGCAAATGAGTTGACCACGAATATTTTCCATCTCGCTGAGAACGTCGGTAGTTTAAATCCCAATTTTCTGATGACATATACCATCTTCACATTGACTATTAACTAAAAGTGTAAGAATGAGACAGCTTGCAAAAGAAGTCAACTACCGCTTAGGGCAAGGTAGGAAATTAAACAGAGCATCCTCAGTTTCTCTGATATTCTTTTCCAAGCATGGCATGTGATTGTTAGTACAGTCAGATCACAGATACTACTTCTTTGCCATTTGGCAACAAAGTCAAAATGTGACAAATAATGCTAAAAAATACTAATAATTGGTACTGTAATCTCTCGTACATCACATATGACACACTTAATCAAACTTGTTGGCTGATTATCACCTCCTACCTTACAGTGAAAAGATGAATCTCAGAGCAGTGTGGGTAAAGGGATCGTATAGTTTTGGTTGAGACCTGATTTCAGGTTTCTAGCATTTTTTTGTGAGATAATGAGAAACCTCTTATGAAAAATGAAAGAGCATGTAGTTCCACGAGGAATTCAACATGTATTTGATGAAAATTGGTTTTGAAATAGTGCAGATATCCAAAACAGAGCAATTCTAATAAAGTGTGGGACCCACATTTTATTACGATCCCTTTGTTTTACTTTGGTTTTGGATGTTTCAGTCATTCCAAACCCGATTTTCATCAAATAAGCTTTGAATTCCTCTTAAACTGGTATGCTCTGTACTATTTCATAAGTGTTTTCTTGGTATCTCGCAAAAAGTTAAAAGCCAACTTCTCATCTCCACCAATACTGTACATCCCTATAAAGTAAAAAAAGAAAAAGATTTAAAATCTGGTTCGCTAGAACAGAACAGAGCTGACAAGGCTATATCCATCATTGCAGGAAACCCAAACTCAAAGAGAAATGTGGATTGAGTGAAAGCAGCAACATTAGTAGAACACATCAGTGAAAGTTTGAGGAAAATCTGACAATTGATGCAAAAGTTATAAATTTTTGGAACCGCTGGATGAGGAGACTACTAGAGGTTATTGTGTCATGTGTGGACAACAATATAAAGAAAATATAAGGGGAATTGCACAAAAATTCATTTTTCCTGAAAATTACACATTCTTTCAACTTGATATTGACATATGTTAAGGGTAGCAATTATTCCCCCTGCGTTCTGAAAGCGGTTAGTCAAGTGCTCTTTCATTTCATTCTTCTCCTCAAACTGTAACTTTGTATTTTCCCGTACGTATACATGATTCATCTCTATTAGTTTGTTGTATATCGTTAATCCTTCGCACTTTGTACTGTATACATGCTTATGATGGATTTTCTGATTTACCTCGTGTTATGTTTTGTTGGAAAGAAAATGAGAATGAAATAAATGAATTGAATTGAATTGAATTGAATTGAATTGAATTGAATTTCATTTCATTATGCTAGAAAAGTCTTTAATAGTAATTGAACACATATCTCTTCTATCAAAGCAAGTTGTGTTGGGGATGCGCATACGCATTGGTTATGTACTATTCACTATGACAATTTACATGATATTTGTATGTTTTTTTATTCAAAAAATATGGAAATGAAATGGAATACGAGAACTAAATCACTAATCACATTGAAGATAGGTTCATATGTAAAACAAGTAATTTGGTTGACTTCACGAATTGCTTTTGAAAAGTTATTAGTGAATGAAAACAAAGATGCCCTGTTGTGCAGGCTAATATGCTAGAAACGCATACAAATTTCTGGAAGTAGTTTTCAACAATAAATGAAAGGACTATGTGCTTCAAGTAAGAAATGGTGGAAATATTGAAATTAGGGAACTATTTTAAAAAAGAAAGAAAGGACCATACAATATGATATGACTCATGGGAGAAATAATGATTATATAAAATTCAAAAAAGAAAAGCTAAAAAGACCTGATGGGAGAAAGACAAGTGTTTACTTGGTTGGACTTGCGGTCTCCTCATAAACGCAGAATATCACAGACAATTGGACAGGTTTTAAACACTCCACTTCTGGAGTGAGCGGAGGCAATATTGGGTTTCGCTTTCCGCCTCCTAAAACGCCCCTGACTTGTCGTGCGAAGCGACACAGCTCCTTAATCGCGCGCACCGAGAAAAATGTGACGTGGCGTCTCGGTCCCCATTGGAAATTCCGATAGACACCATCACGTGAAATCCGACACCTGCGTCCACTGACATTTTTGCAAGCGACCATCCACAAAACTTTGCGAGATGGGGGGGGGGGGGGGGGGTGAGACTATCCATTCATCTCGAGAGAGATAGCAAAAAAAGGAGAAATGAAAAAGGAGACAACCCTACAACAGTATGACATCTGTCTATCCTTTCTAACCTATCTAACTCTATGTAACAAAAAAAACAAGAACAAGTGCATGAACACTGATTTGATGATTTTCATAATATTTGAGCTCTCTTTTCTTCTTCTCTTGCCCAATCTGTATACCATACTTGCCATATGAAGAGTTTTATTGCAAAATTGTCTAAGAGTGCCATTTTTAAACATTTCAAAGTAAGTCCACCATCAGATAGAGCAAAATTGAAAACCTTTTCAGTAATACCTCACTTGTCTATACGTTATGATTAAAAATAGCTTGTATTTTCTTATTGTTTTCTTTGTTTTTTAGCAGCTTTAATCATAAATATCTCACCTTAACAAGAATGGATTTGGCTCGCTTTGCGATAAAACTCTTACTTTGCGAGTATATTTTGTGAATGGTTAAATTATTGAGAAGGCACCACATTGATGGAATGAGAAAGAAATATTATCTCTTTTTCAAGAGAAAAATTAGCTATTTCCAACATTGGAGATGATACGCAAAGAATTTATGATATGGCAGACAATCTATTAGCTCTTTTTTTTCTCATTGTTTATTTCATGACTGTCTGTTGACTCGCAAAATTTGTGAATGTAAACTCAGTGTGAAATATACCACATATATGTAAAGCATATGACCATACACAGTTACAAGACATTCACCATCGATATGAGGAGGAGGTTTAATGAATTTCAGCTTGCACCCCTATAACAAGTCTGAAATATTCTCCAGCTGATGGTAAGTGACAGAAATATTTGTCCACCGAATCACAGCTTCGCTTTCTCTAAATTTATCATGATTGTGATGGAACGTGTCACATCAATCAACAATGAAACATTCATGTCCCTTGCTGAACATTATATTTCCCAAGTTTGCTCAATTTGATTATCAATTTGGGTAGGTATAGAAAAATTACGTTGGCTCGTCTCCAAAATGAATAGCTATGAATAGATGAAAACATGACAGCAGACATTGAACGGTAATTTTTATGGGAAATTATGTATCAGACTTCCTTCACAAAGACATCTTCACATGACAACACTTTTCATTAATCCCTTTACAGTCACTTTCCTTATCCAGTCTCCCCCCCCCCCATAAAAAAAAGAGAAAATACAAGGTAATGGAGAAATCTGGCAGAATGAACTACTAGCTGTGTATTTTCCTGCTGAATGCACTAATTGGCCAAAAAAAAGAAGAAGAAAGATACTTGCCATCCAAGTGGGAAGTGGAAAAACTAATAAGGCAAGTTTACGCGGCAGAGTCCAAGTGTTTACACAAGACTCGCTGCCTATGTTATTCTTGTCGGTGAAACGTGAGTATAATGTCTCGATCTCGCTGGATTAATCTTACACTCAGACTGACTTCATTCAACCTTCATGATAACTTTGTCACCCACACACACTCAATTGAGCATGCTTGGTTGTTGCACATCTTAATACAAAAGGAAATGCTATAAGCTGCACTTGGCTCAAACTTGGCTTTACATCGACAACCGCATCTCTAAAGTGACAGAGTCATAACCTTCTTTAAATCTTATGCTTGAATATTTCAATTCCGTTGTAATTGTGAAATAAGAGACAATTATGTTTCTGCGTCAAAGAGGTTCACATACATCACTCATGGCTACGATGAATACAACTCAACCAACTATTTTCTTTTCAATTTGCAATGCCCCTTATTTGCATCTTATCAGCTACGTTATGGAATTACCATAGCACAGCATTGAACTTTACATCAAGAAGATGACTCAATTATGCAAGTTAGTGACATCCATATTCACCCCTTTAAAACTGGAGGTATTTTCTCTCCATGATTAAAATAACAATTCAAAAATCTCAAGCCATGAGAGAGCATCACCCATTTTCCCACATTTAACTTCCCTGTAGCTGGAGATGTAGGAACCATGCCAAGTTACAGGTGTTTGAAGAAATAAACAATCAATCATTTCCCACTGTACTAGTTGAACCCTAGGGCAATATGAAATTCATGTTGCACGTTCTGCGATAAGACCAGAGGATGGCGTGACAAATAGAGAAGATAACATTGACTCGATTTATAAATCACAGCATCTTCACACTATGATAGCAATTAAATCGCCATAGCTTCCTAACATTTTTTTTTTTGTTCAAATTGATCTTAACATACATTGGGTCACACTGCACTTGACTGACTGAACTCATATGATATCTTCTGCAATCCTCTCATATTTTTTGTTTTCCTTGACACCTAAGTCATCGCATGTTTCCTACTACTTCACGTAGAGTTATATTCCCCGCACACAGTATAATATCATCCTCCTCTCACACGCCTACCACAAATTGTCCATATAGTTAATATAAGGGCCTACATACAGGCAAGACACACACCACTTGCTAATTCTGCCTTGATCACTATTTACCGACCGCCAATCTTGCTGCCTCAGGATGCTTCAACATGCTCAGCTTTTATCGGGGTCATAAACTTTTTATGAGGGCTATGCTCTTTCTGCACGAAGATTAAAGGTACTGAAAGCTAACATGACACGAATTTATGCAAACATTGTCACCCCCATTGATCCAACAACGGAGACATATCACAGGTAGAAATGTAGCATGGAAACTTTACCTATCAATCTCTTTTTTTTTTCAGATTATCAAGTTCTCTTTCGTTCAATCAAGAGTTAAGCTAATGCAACATATCGCACTGTAAAGTCATTTTACCTCATTTCATTTACTTCTTCGCACCTGTAG
Source organism: Diadema antillarum (assembly GCF_040938485.1). Classification (NCBI taxonomy): domain Eukaryota; kingdom Metazoa; phylum Echinodermata; class Echinoidea; order Diadematoida; family Diadematidae; genus Diadema; species Diadema antillarum. The sequence continues at coordinate 1,562,867 of NW_027271250.1, read as the reverse complement.
ACTTTTTGCTTTAAAAACAGCCGATCTTGCTGTCCTCAACTCCACCTCAATATGTGGTGACACATCAAAAGTCATTTTTCACCATCCAATGAACATACATTTTTGTTTCCCCAAAACGTCACATCATACCAGGCACAATGCTGTATGCATGACTTCACCTGTTGAAGACGAGTCCCGAGAATACTCAGGCAGGTGTCTATGGAAAATGTGTGTTGTATCGAAATCAGTCCGTCCTCAACGGGTTAATGTACATATTGGTGCATGTTCAAACCACGGAAACTTTGTGGCTGACATTACCCAATGTGATATCTTCTCAAATTGGTTTGTATCGATGCGTGTTGGCAAGTTCCAATTTTCTCCCAGCTTATATAGCCGCATCTACACCTACTAACATCGCGATTTTTAAAATCGCGATTTTTGGTTCCACCGTTTACACTTGTGCAAAAGTATGTGAAGTTTGAGCTTCACGAAACATCGCGATTTTTTGGTCAGTAGTGCACATGTGTAATTTACCTCTTTTCAACACGGTAGCTGAGTGGAAGCGCGCGCTATTCTGTTCGTTTCCACTGCAGTGCAGTATATTTTGTTTATAGCTAGCTGGCTGGAACGTTGAGCCAGGGCTTTTTATCACCAGTACAATATTGCACACATAAATTTGTGTTTCTCTCGAGTGTAAACTTACAGTAAAACTATATAGCTTGCTATATTAGATCACATACGTAGTAGGTGTGTAAACTTCATCTAAGTATGAGAAATCTGATGAAAGCGGCATTCAGGAGGATCATGAAATTTCACTGATATTATAACGAAAGTGAGAAGCAGGCTGGTTTTTTTTTTTTAGGACTGGTATTTTATCAGGCGACAGCAAGAACTCACCATTGTTTTACCAACACTTGTTACGTACTCCTGTATTCTACAAACAATGTACAAATACCGAGAGAAGTATGGGCACTCCCAAAATCAACGCATTTCTGGGAGAACATTATTTTGTTAAGTCATCATGGGGTGATGATACGTGGCTGTAGAACTTCAGGTCTGCTACTAGTTTTCATGTACTACACCCTGTTGTTTCATCAGGGAGAGGGAGGTGAGAGATCACGAGCCGATCAAGGATCGGCCGTGTAGACCTGTACAGCATGTACCGTGTACCAGTACTCTGGCCAATGACCGACGTACTCTCTACATGTTCCAAAGAGGGATCGGGAGCGCGCGTAAACTCCCGGTGCAATCCGATACCGAAAGTCACGTGATGAAAAATCGCGATATTTCTGCAGCTGGGGTTTACACTCACTAACTTCGCCTCAAACTTCGCGATGTTTCAAAAAATCGCACTCCTGCTGGCGATTTTTCTGGCGATGTTTCGAGGGCGTTTGGGTGTAGTTGCTTAGCAACTTGCACCCAAATGTCGCGATTTTAGAAAAATCACGATTTTTTCAAGCAAGTGTAAATGGGCCTTATGACAGCCCAAGAAATCAAGACGACAATGTTTTGTTTGCTATGCAAAAATATTGACTATGTAAAATCAAATATTTCTTGTATAATGCATTGTCTATCAAGAGTACAAACTCCTCCGTGCGTATAGCCATTTATTACTTGCACTGGCTAATGCATACTTGATTTTTTTTTTAAAAGCACAGTTTTGAAGGTAGAGTTGCTACCATTTTCTCAGGGTCTTTATTTCATATTCTTTATATCTGAAATGAATGTGAAACATTCTTTTTATTGTATATATTTATTCATCAAGAACTGCGTAAAAGAAAAGGGATACATGTAACAGGACCATTTCATGTGTGTATCACACTTTGAAACAGGAATACCAAATGCCTATTTGCATTTATATGAGGTTCTCTTCCTACTTCAGGGAATATGGTAACATGATAGTTTTCTTGTTGATGAACTTCATACCTCCTTCCCCCCCCCCCCCCCAATTAAAGGACAAGTTCACCTTCATAAACATAAGGATTGAGATAATGTAGCAATATTAGTAGAACACATCATTGAAAGTTTGAGGAAAATCAGACAATCCGTTCAAAAGTTATGAATTTTTGAAGTTTTTGTGCAGTACCCGCTGGATGAGAAGACTACTGCAGTGTATGAATAACTTAGATGTCACATGCGTACAACAATATAAGGAAAATATAAAGAGAATTTCACAAAATTCCATCTTTTGAAAAAAGTACACATTCCCCTGACTCGTTACCGACAAATGTTATGGGCAATATTATTCCCCCTGCCTTTAGAAAGAGGCAAGTCACATGCTCTTTTATTATGCGAAAAAAGTGAAAATATGTTGAATTTTCTTTTACATTTTCTTTATACTGTTGTACGCATATGACTCACAAGCTGTAGTAGTCTCCTCATCCAGCGGTTCCAACACAAAAATTTAAAAAATTCATAACTTTTGCATCGATTGTCCAATTTTCCTCAAACTTTCACTGATGTGTTCTACTAATATTGTTGCATTTTCTCAATCCGTATGTTTATGAAGGTGAATTTGTCCTTTAACACACACACATACATACACACACACACATATGAAAACAAGAAATAGCTCCAAACAGCAGTATATCATATATGGTAGGTAATGTAAGGGGTGTGCCAAAAATCAGAACAGCACATTGGACATGCATTCATGCTACCCAGTGGCTCCCAGGGTATTTTATCTCGCTAACTCACCAAGTCCCGATAGTGGACTCGGGTGTGGCACTGTATACAACAGGTGCCCAGAGCAAAGTGAACTGGTCTCCAACGAACTTAAAGAGCACCTCCGAAGAGACTTTAACATTCCATAGATATCTGTCCTTTTTTTTTTAAATGTAATCACTGCATTCCACAAGTATAGAAAAAAAAAATCAGAGATCATACCTTAACCCAAATTCATTCCCTACAAAAGCACTGCCGAAATTCCTTTTGCCTATAAATATCATAACTAGAGAATGTGAAGTATGTACCCTAAGGGGGGACATTCAGAGGGGTTGTATGCAAGTACAATGGTTACAGGCAGTGATAACATTAAACCAACAACCAGAGATACCAGAAAATGGAAGGGACAATGTGATCAGAGGGGGGTATGCAATGTCATTTATAGCACAGCAAAATGTTGATGATCCCTTTTTGGGCACGTTAACATTTTCACGAGAGGGGTAATTCAATGGCACGGCTTTCAAAAGGGAGCGATGGGTTGGGGGGTCATGAATGAAAAGGCATAAAAGGAGACTTATAAATCAGCACTCTTACAACAAAGTGGCATTCTTTTGGAGAGTTTCAGCTACCATTCCACAAAAAATGTCATCCAAATGCAGTCAATGTGTTGGTGTAGCAATGTAAAGAAATCATACAAACACGCCTTGCCTCTTAGGTGACTTTTTTTTTATATTGACAAGTCATCGCATACATGTCTTGAATTTAGGAGAACTGTAATAGGAGTCGTCATGCCACAATGACTAAAACTATGTACTTGATGCTAGTTAGAGATGTGACATCTATACATACATCTTCATTGCTCACACCATCAAATCTACCAGTGCAAGTCTTTTTGCACCACATTTCATGATGTTTCAGTATTATCAAAGTTTTCAAGCATAAAGATAATCTTTTCTTTTTTAAAATGAAGAGGGAAAACTGCATTCTACCTTTGTTCATCATACATACTGAATTTTTTGTTTGTTCATGAACATTCTATAACATTCCTTTTGTATGTTTGAATCTAGTCTGTTTAGAGTCAACTTGGACAATAGTAGAGTCTTTCCTTTGCAGTCAGTTTCAAGCTGAGGACCTCAACAAACCAACCAACTCAGAGCTGAGCAAATTTGATGTGGATATGCAAAGCTGCTTTTTTACCTTTAAAAATCAGTCATAATTTATCCTTATTTCTCTTATAACAAAACAAGGTAGCATTCTCCAAAATTAAAAACAAACAAAAAAAATATTCTATTGGAGTCCAGGTCTGGAGTGCTCTCACTCTATTTCAACTTGTTTTCTCCTGCATATTTCACCACAATCACTTATGAACACTCATCTTTATACTCTGTCATATTTAATGCTTAAATGTGCTTTTTGTTTGTTTTGTGTTTCATTAAATAACTTCAGCAATTTTTATACAAAAAACAATCATATCTGCAAAAAACAAAATTCCCTTTAAAGTGCTATTCTTATTTGTAAATTGTCAATAACATATTGAATATGCCACATATTTAGCAAGTCTGCTCTTCGCAAATCAGGACTTCCCTACTATTTCGCGAGTGGCCAAATTCACGATCGTGGAATACAGTGATGAATGGCGAAATGTTTGTGTGCATGTCACATTTGTGTCAGAATCAGTTAATATTTTCACCCATCTTTAAATTAGCGAATAGCACCTGACTTGTGAAATATTGGAAAACAAAAACCTCACGAAACATTTGCCATATACAATAATCTTTGAGATGTACTTGAAAAATTGTACAAAAGTTTAAAAAGGTACGCTGTATGTGAAGATAAAAAAATTATGTGCATAAAAATAGTAAAATATTTTTTCATATTCTTTTTCAATTCATTTAAAGTTTATTTGTATCCTTCAAAAGGGTAAAACATAATACAAAATGTATCTAATTTCACGAATTGTATTGTTTTAGCAATTTGCAATCAACAGCACAAGGAAACACTTTCATTAAAAACTGAAATTCTGTGCATTCAAGTCACAAACTTGCATCAGGTTTGATGTCAAGGACTATAATGCTCGTGAAGATCGGTCAAATAAAAATGTCTGGACACATGCAATCAGTCTCACTAGTTCAAACAGCCACTGAAGCTATAAAGCACTGTGTGACTAACCTAGGAAGCAGTAATACACAGCTCAAATAACAAATTTATCAACACACTCTACTTTTTTCTTCTCTCATAGTGACTAAGTCTACTCCATATAATCTTACGTACATATGTCTGTGTGTGTGTGTGGGTGCATTTTATGATATGTATATGTCTGGGTTTTTCCACACTGACTAAAGCCAATCACGTAATGCTATGCATGCTATATGCAAGCAGCAGGCTTGCTATTAGTAACAGAGGATATGCTGATATGTTTTTGTTGAATTTAATCTTCACAATACCATACGTTACATAGCAAGTGCCAGTGATGCGTGGTCATAGTGGTTTCATAGAAATGACGATGACACTAATCATAGGGTGTACAGGGAGGGGGGAATAGTTTATAGACCGAGGTATCCATTTTTTATTACCATTATTTTCTGTTTTAATTGTGAAATGCAATAACCCAGTGCTGGTGGAAGCTTTCATCCGCATTAGATAGCCATTAAAGGCTGCTAAGGTTACTCGCTGGTAATTACTACGAATTTCAAGCGGAGTTTCCCCATACATGCCAAATTGCCCCAGTCATTGGTTTACTACCAGCACGCTCATGAATATATCAGTGGTGGTGTGCTCAAAATGGCAGGAATAGTTTGATCTGCAGGACCTTTCACTATCCTCGAATTGAATGCTGTGATAAATCTATGTGATGTGTTGTAACTTTGATTCTACTCCACAAGCTTACAGCAAAAAATACAATCTTTGTGAAACAGCCACACACACACAAATACAAAAAAAAAAATATGGAAAAAGAAAAACAAAGAAAATGAAGGGGATCAAAATGTACACCATGGCCACTTTTTTCTGATCATGTAACATATATCATATTGCACACATGTAAAATGGTTAGGAAATGTACATTTCAGAAAGTTGTATACTTTTTGTATTATTTACCCCTTTAAAGGGGAAGGCTAGTAACTGATCAGTGGGAATCAGTGCGAATGCTGGGGGATGATTGTTCCAATTCTTGTGGGATTCATTTAAGAGTATATTATAGATTTATTGTTGTGTGAAAATGATTTGCTTCAGAACGGTCTCATATTCAAGTAATGTGCAGCTTAATGCCCCGCCACTGACCAGGCATGCTAATCTGGAAACATTAAACTGCACATTACTTGAATATGAGACCATTCTGAAGCAAATAATTTTCACTTAACAATAGATATATAATGTACTTTTGAATGAATCCCATAAGGATTGGAACAATCATCTCCCAGCATTTCCACTGATTCCCACTGATCAGTTACTAGCCTTCCCCTTTAAAACTGATATGGCACTGGGCAGTACATCACAGTGTGGGAATGTTTGTGAATTTCACGAAGATAACAACAACACCTGCAGATTTTAGTGTCGTAGACATATTACATTTAGTTCAAAAATATTGATCTCCCATAAAATTAAAACAACAAAAAATATCCCTGAGGAAAAAAAAAAAGTAAAATCATCATCATCAGCATCATCACAAAAGAGTTTCTACTTTCTAGACTGATTTTTAGCCAGTTCTCACAATTTTGTAGCATTTTAGGAGCCCAAATCGAGACTTGTATGAGGAGAATCTGTCCACACGAGAAAACTGGTATTAATGTTTTTCTGGGGCTGCTTCAGTTCTGCACAGAGAAAACACCTGTGGGAATGTACATCTTTAAAAAAAAAAAATCTGAGGTATAATCACCTTTCCAAGCGTGTTTGAAGCATTTGCTGGGGATGGATACATGCAACCATGTTTTCAATTTGAGACACCACTATGACGCCAATTCGAAATGCATCTGCGCCACAAACATCATTCTGGGCAGTAAATAAGTGCAAAGCTCTTTTCAAACCTGTTTACATCACCTAGTTTCCCAGATCAAATGGTGCAAGGCAGTTGCACTGTGACAAATCCTAAATCGCAATTATATGATTTTTAGATAAACACAGCATCCCAAGAAATGCATTTCAAACCACATTCATATGTACACATTAAGAAACCCTTTTGAAATATGGTTCTATTTTTTCAAGTTAGATAAAGGCAGCCATAGGTGAGTTAACCTTGGCCAGTATCACTGAGTATTTCAGCAATTGAGCATCTCTGATATAAATGGAAACAACAACAAAAAGAGGGGTGGGGGTTCTCAAGATCTTTAACATGATGGCATTTATAGAAATGATTCTTTTTTCCATGGTAACATGCTAATCTACAGCCCCCTCCATGTCAGCTTTTGTCTGGAGAGAGATGTACTCTAGTGCATGGCATGCATACTCTGCATCTGCTCACCCAACGTGGGTGGATTTTTGACTGGTGAACAGTTTTCTCTCTCTCCGACGGGACCCCTAGAATGTTGGCCGATCACTGAGAAAATGGCATCATGCGTCGTCGGTCGTGGCATGTTGGGTGATGTCATCTCCCACAGCTCCGAGATGTTCTCTCATCATCCTGGAAGATGGGACGCCTGCCCTGACATCGTGACCCCACAAAAAAAGACGACAATTCCCCCCCCCCCCCTAAAAAAAAATCCCACTCTAGCAGCAGGGTAGGTAGAGATATGTGATAAAATGACACACAAATATTCCATGCAAACATGCCTAAATATTTCACACATGGGCAATGTTAACTTCTCTATGTGTTTTCTGCAGGCCATGGAATACTCTATAGACTCTCTGCCTGTGATAGAAATGGCTTGTGGTAAAATCTAATCATGGAGCTATGTTGTAGCCCCATGATCCATTCCTGCAAAACTTGCTGTGAATATTTTGTGACCTTAAACAACTGATCCAGGTTAACACTACATATTGGAGCATACAAGAGCGGGAAGGAGAGCAAAATGTGGTAATCTACACATGTACATAGTCACGTCCCCTCATATCAGACCTAACACTAATTCAATGCTGTTGGTACTTTTCTGTGTTTTGGATCTAGTTGTGCAAGGAAAGGTCAATTGTAAATATAACAGTTTGATCCCCTACAAGGACAAGGCCACATATTTAGAGGATTTGATATTATTTGAAGCTGTCGGTGAAACAAAATCTAGATCTGTTTTCAGGACCTACCCCCTCCCCCCATGTCATCAAACCTAGAGCTGCCACCTGTAATTGGGTCAAATGGCCAGAAACTAAACCTAACCAACATAATCCATGATGCTCCCTCGCTCATCACAGACAAACACATCACCCAAAGCATGATTCCACAGGGGGGCCAAACTCACCCTCTTTCCTCCAATCATGTAGCCTGTAGTTGGGGGCGTGTGGGGAATGACGTCTGGCCGTCTCCAGGTAATTGTAGCCATATTCCAGAGACGACGGTCCAGGTAGAAGGGGAGGGCTGTTTTGACCTTCGGCACCCTGCAAAATTCCTCTCGTCACACGCTCAGAATGAAAAAGGGGGGAGAGGTCGCTTCAAATCACCGAACACGGGCACAAACGGGGAAAAACGAGTGAGAACTGCAGACAGCTCGGCAGGGTGGAATCACTTGCTTTGATGGTGATAGGATTGAAATTGTGAGAAATGATAGACAGGAGTAAGTCTCGATGGTGGAGGGGGATTCCCAAAAGCTTTCTGCTCCAAGCAAGTTGAAGTCCTTTAAAGGGTTAAGGATGTCTCTTTCACTGTCCACGTCCCATGAAGGGGGGGAAGCAAGAGGCAAAGGAGGGACGATCCACTCTCACAGCACCTGTACGTGTAGTAGAGTCTCTCCTCTCAATTCTGACCTGTCCCTTTAAAGCACACCCGGCATGTTACATAAGCATGGCTGTGTGTCCCAGGGAGCATCCAGCACCTTTTCACGACTCGTGTCCCGATGCGTTACCGCGAGCTTCTCTATTGTTTTCACAGCAGCCAGCAAGCCCCAGCAGGCAGTAAGGACTGACAAATACACCTCCCTTACTGCGCAAAGGATCAGTTCACGACGACGTCGACGATGCAGCGAGCTAGCGAGCACGGCATCTGTGTGCGCTTGATGGCAGCCGGGCGGCAGTCTAGCCAGAGGAGAGTCAAACTGTGGAATGCCGCCTGCTCTCTGTTTTTTCCCCAGCCGCGGTTGAATACCCGGTCAGGAAAAGACAGATAGGTACTTGCGGGAGGAGAGGGAGAGAGTGCGAGAGAGAGCACAGCAGAGAGCCGGAGAGCGGGAGAGGGAACGAGAGAGGGAGAGAGGCGCACACGCCAGCTGAGACGAGCTCCACCACGGTTTGGGACGTCAGCTCGGTTTGCGAGATGCAGATTGCTATTCTCTGCTCTGTCTTGCTGTCCTATCCTCTAACCAATACACGTTGTGGCAAGGCAGGCAATGCAGACAGCACTGAGCATTAAACTGGTATCCTCGGCTCACGGATTTGGCTCTGTGTACTGTGGAGCTTCTGCTTGCCTAACTGCTCTGGGCTCAATCAGCTGATCGACACTAACTGTGGACAGCAGCAGGCCTTCTAGAAACAACACGCCCTGAACAGATGATAAACATACACCTCCACATGTGTCCCCTGTCTGTGAGTGTGTGCCTCTGTATATGTGTGGGTGGGTAGGTGTGTGTGTCTCTGTGTGTGTGTGTGTGTGTGTGTGTGTGTTTGTGTTGAAACGCACTAGTATGTCTGTCTTTGAGCTATTTGTTGTCCGTTCTTTTTCTGTATGTCTGTCTGTCAGTCTGGGAGGAGGAGTGAGCCCACGAGGGGTCAAGTGGATGTCAGTGTTAGTAAGACTGGACTTTGGTCCTTGTACAGCAAGAACTTCTCCTAAGCCACCTTTAATAGATAATTGCTACCAAAAGAAAAAAAAATACACCTTCAAGTTCCTGAATTTTGTGGGATGATAATTTCTATGGAACCTTAGCAACAATAATAACAGGGTGACCTGCTTTTTATTTCTCTACCTTTTGAATTTTTCCTTTCCCAGCCTGTCAGCCCCTGTAATAGCTTACAATGTTTTGTTTTATTTTGGGGTTCTGCAAGAGATAGGAATTCCACGCTCAGTCAGTTGTACGCAGAGTGAATATGCAGAACGATATAGCAACAATAATTTCATTTGCCCAGGATCAGTGCGGATTGGGGCAATAAATCTGGGCTGTGTTAGTAAGCATGGCACTACAGAGCACTTAGAAAAAAAAAGATACAGGGGCTTTCAAACATACTACAATGATACACTCATCACACACACAGTACACATACACACAACCGCTCACTGCCGGTGGATGTTCATGGAGTGTATATCTCACTGCAGGGGTGTTCGGTCTTGGGGTGTGTGGTGTGAGTGTATGCATGTGTACATGAGGGTGAGCAGGAAAAGGGGGCGTGGCAGATTTGTTGGGTTTTTTTTTCCCCCTCCAGTATAGCACATGCTGCAGGCTCCTGTGCTGTATGTGTATTATATGTGTGAGTATATTGCTGTATGTGTATTGTGTGTGAGTATATTGTGTGTCCATGTGTGTTTAGCAGAGGTTGAGGGCAAAATAGACAAAACCATGCCGGTGCTTTTGTGGGGCCTACACACCTTTACATTCCATTCTATTCAAAACTTCTACATCAGATTCTCAGAGCAAGGTTGAAGCTTTTCATCTACATCTATGGTCAGTTGGACATTTCAAGTGAGAATGGTCTTTTTTTTTTTTTTTTTTTTTTTTGGGGGGGGGTCTCTCCCCACATCGACAAAAGAATGTATTCACTAAATGTCTATTCACCGGTAATACAAACTGACTTTTAATTTTCTATTTCTCCCACACAGCAGGAAAGAAATGATTCCATCTACAACACTAGACCTGAGAGATGAAAGACATGAATTAGAACTGTTCATACATCCCCCCCCCTCTTCTCTCTCTCTCTCTCTCTCTTTTCTCTCTTTTTTGTATTCTTAAGAAATGAACAAGATATCAATGTTGACATGAATGAATAAATAAACAATCTGGGAAAACAAATGAAAAATCTGGATTCTGATCTGAAGGAGAATCAGAAATGGGTTTTCCCAACTCTGCACAAAGACAGCATGTATTGTACGTATGTACGTGGGCAGAAGGCAAATGCTAAACTGGGAATACTATCAGAGCTCTACACATACACGATATATTAAACTAATAATAGATCTAAGTAATTCTGTGACGTATATAAGGAAATTATTCCAATCAACAATGTGATTCTGTATGCTCCAATCATGTTACACTGGGTTGGGAGTACAGGACTATAGCATGGATATGTGGCATTGTTCAAGGCAGCGTGTCTCTTTGTTTCTTTACAGTAGTATACACCTCTCCAATCCAACATTCTGAATTTGCAATCTGTTTACAGTACCCTTTCTTTCCCAGTTTGTGCTGTGAGGTGACCATTGCACAGAGCAAAAAGCAAAGCTTTTGTTTTGTTTTGTTTTGTTGTTGTTTTTTTTTTTTGGGGGGGGGGGCAATATGCAGGTAAGGATTGAAAGATACAATCACACGCAAATTCCTCTTGCGATGAAATCTGCCCAACTTACCACAGCTCAACATGGCAGTAACCTCAGTGTAACTTGGCATAGGGTACAGAGAAAGCAGATCTCTTAATATAGACTTCAATTTTTCAGAACCAGCACCTTGGCAAAGTTCTCAAAAGATGACACAATTGTGAGTGTGTAGGAGCTAGTAAAGCTCATGAAGGTTTCAACAATGGTGCCCAATAAGCGTCAGGTTCAAACTGGGTACAGTTCATACAATTTCAATGCCTCGAATGCTTTCAGTGTTGCCTCGACTCATTAGAGATGTGATTTGACATTTTTTTGCTTTCTTTTAAAACAGATTGGCAGCCTTTAACCCTTCCTGTGCAAGGGACTTTGGATAATTAAAGCTCATTCATAGAACCCAATAGCATGGAACAGAACTTCAAAGAACCATTTACATCAACTTATTCCCTCGAAAAGAAAGCATCCATACACATTTTCCATTCTATACACTGTACTTTAAATCAATACCCTTAATGAATATCTATGGTTGACTGTAACAGCTGCAATAGCTCACAACTTTAAAGGTGCCTTCCCCAAAACATAACAACCGATGTCAATTCGGCAGTGACATGACATTCTCTATGGTCCACTTGAGTCAGTTCCAGAGGTTACAATTCATCGGCTCTGCAAATTCCTGCCCAATCTAGCATGCATGTCAGAAGTAATTTATGATGTTTGGATTACATTGATTCAAAGACATACATTTGTAGAATGATAATTGCACCATGGAAATTTTCTTTCTCAGTTTTGAATTATGAATGAAGTAGTTCCATTTTTTTCCCTGCTGGTTGTAAGGTCACTTTACACTATTGCGCATAAACAATAAGTTACTTTTGTGATCTGAAGTGATGTTGTATTAACAAATATAAAAATGCTTAAAAATTATGGAGAATTAGATTACCTGGATTAGCTCACATTTCATCGGCAAGAGAAGACAGCAGAGCTTTTCTCTCAAAGAAACAAGACCACATAGGAGAGGGGGAACTTGAAGAAAAGGGTCTGAATAAAAAAGACTAAGCCTCCCTGGCAGAGTGTAATCAACATGCAAATATGTGATCTCATAGCTCCTCAGGAGCATTAAATGATCAATAAATCCATTAAGGGATTAAAACCAACAGCAAACAATTTGCAGCATACAGGCCTGTGCATCCAAGGGTCTAGTGAATACACTAATTAGCATAAATGTCCCATTCCAGACTAGCAGTTTGGCACCTTTAGCAGAAATAAAAACAGCAATGCTTTTTTACTGTATCAGTCCAGATTATGCATATTATTACCTCTACTCTATTTCTCTCTTTCTCTCTCTCCCTCTCCCTCTCTTTCTTCTTCTTCTCTGTCTCTTTCTCTCCTATCTGAATCTCTATTTGCATTGTATATCTATTGCCCGATTTACGTTTCTGAAAATCTATGTACCCATTCATGCAGAATGTATGTACATAATGTGTAGCATATATGTATGCATATGTATGATATGTATATATGCATACATATGTTGTGATATATGAATTCTGTTACAACTGTCACTCACAGAAAAAAAAAACAACATTTTGCCACTAAAAACTTGAATCATGATCATATCAAAAAGACAGAAAAATTGGCTCTGTATTATTGAAACTTTAAGACAGAAATGCATCCGGGAGATATATTACAACATATAAATTGCCATTTCAACTGTCTATTTGCTCACATTTTGAGCCACTTATATACAGAGCACAATGACTGTACCTATATAGACTACTCCTGCCAGTTGACTTTCGAGCATCATATATTACTCAGTGTGGACCTAGTATCATCTTCACATCAAATATTTAACTGGACATTGATTATCATTTGGGAGATGAAGATTTGAACTTGCTGCAGTGTCTATTGAAAATTATAGCGGCTGGCTGAAATATCTCTTTCTATAAGACACAAATATCAAGAACATACATGTATTTAATGTTGACATACTTCAGTTCTCTTTGTATCTTTGAACTGTGCGCCCAATTTGAAAGTAGAAATTTGGTAAATGAATGGATATGGATGACACATACACTGAATTAAAAAACAATAAAACTGGAGGCATAAAAAAAAATCATAACTCCATTGCTCTTTTAAGAGCAGTCAGTGCTCAATATTTCACAATGCATAATTCTCAAATCATATGCATGGAAACACTGACAGTGTCCACTTATAACTTGTCAAATGTCAAGAAAAATGCTTTGAATTGACGTCATAAACAGATGTGTTGGGCACGGTTTAGTGCAGTGTTGAGTACTTTGCTATGCATTATGGAGAGTGTCATCATCAATACACATTAATCAAATCACTGATACGCAAGCAGCTATAGATTAGACAATTTCATTTTCCCTGAATACAAAAATCAGTGCAGATCTGTGGTCATAAATCGAAATGAAATATTCATAACGTTCATGTATAGTCACGAATATTGCCATTATGGCCTAGTGCGGCTGAAAAACATAATTTATTTCAATGCATTATCATAATCAATGAGAAACGAGCTGGGAAAAAAAATATGTTGGTTGAGTCATTGACACACATTTACCACAATAAATCAGAGTTGCAATGCCGCAAAATATCACTGGACGTGAGACTAACGGCTGCAACGTCCATTCCCAGAAGAAATATGTACACAGTGTGTGTGTGTGTGTGTGTTGGAGTTTGGGGTTTTTTTTCTTCTTTTTTTCTTTTTTTTTTTTGAATGGGAGGTGGGGGTACTGAATATGTGCCTTTAATACAATGAAACGATCCCTACCCCCTACCCTATCTACATGAGCATCTGCCGAACATCCATTGATTGCGCATACATGGAACGCTGTATAAACCCTTGTCGGCCGCCGGGCAGCTTGACCATCCGAAGGCCAAGGGATGACTGCACGTGGCGGCCAATTAACTAGGTTTGTAACCCAAGATTCTATCCTGTGCTCAAGCCTGTGAGTGCAATACGCTCCGACATGGTTGGAAAAATTATGCAGCGCGGGTGCGTTCACACCCGATACTCTCTCAACTTGCATAGCTGACGATGTTAGGACACCTTTGCATACAATTTTTTTGAATGAATAGGAACGATTTTGTCAGGCGCTAGAGTTTGGAGTAGAAATGTGATCTAAAGTGCCACTCTGTTATGCAGGAAAAGGTATGTCAAGCAAATGTTTATACTCTGAAAGGGCATTATGATCCAGCATGTCTTTCTATGATGAAAGAAAGTTATACTCTTTTGAATAAATCAAGATTTTTTTGTTTCCTTATTTTAGGCTTCCTGCGTACATATCAGATGACAAGCAGTAAATATTATACATTGTAGTTACATAACCATCACATTTAATATGCAAACTGGATGGCTGTTGAATTTTTACTGTATTCAGGCATTTTATTATCCATCCACCATTGCTTACCAATTTTTATTTTCATTTTTATGTGACTGCCTGCATAAAAAAGAAATAACCTTGATGGTTTTAATTTTTCTTCAAAAATTCAGCAAAACCTTGATGCAGAGGCCATCCATAGGGATGCATACAAAAGTGAATACAAAGGACAGGAAAAGAGCACATACAGGTAGGCAGCTATGGTATGTATTCAAACAAATAATGCAAACATAAAAGATATGAATAGAGATAAGGTCTTCAGAGCAGTATGTGACTGAATAATACTCCATGTTTACTACAAACACTTACAAATATCATTCCACAAGGTTGTGTATTCAGCCTCACCCTTTGGTGTTTTATTCACTGTAAAAAGGAAGATATGAATTCGAGAAAGCAAGTGGGCTTTTTCTTCATGGCTGAAACTTATAACGGAACCCACACATGTCATCTGCTACCACAAAGCATAGTTGCTGCTATGTAACAAATCACATTAAATGCAAATTTACCACAGAAAATTGTATTTTGTGCTTGTATTTGTATTTGAACTTATTTAAGTGGCCACTAAGGAAATATTTCATGCCCTTATAATTACTATTAATAAATCATATCAAGCATCATCCAGTGGATCTGACAATGATGATAAAGTGCCTTGCCGAGGAGCATGTCTGCTGCAGCCAGAGGACTAGAACCCAGGACCTTGCGATTGAGAGTCCACTACCTTAACCACTGAGCCACAATGGCCTTTTTAGCATACAAGCAGTGATATACTAACGACAGATTTGTTACACTCTCAAGCAAGTCTAACAAATATCAGCACTCAGCCCTTTCCATGTTCCTCAATCTTGTACCAGTGGACATCACAGAATACTTCCAGTTATATCAATCTTTGCATAATCATCCTCACTTGCTTTGAGCACAAAGAGACCAAAATATTATTTTCTGGATATTGTACCACAATAACTGTCTTTCTTGGTCTGGAAAATATGCCTAGGAGTATAATGACAAAATGTCTCATACGGCAGAATCATGAAGAATATGATTATAATTTGAAGAAATGTGACATGAGTGATTTTTCTCAAAAGCATATGAGCAGTAGTATGCAAGTGGTGTCATTGTCATATTCCAAAAATACTTTATGCTGGTGCCCTAAGCCACCAATATGAATGAACATCTGAACTATAATTTGATAATATAAATTGATATCTTCCCTCAGGTTACAAACTCAAGAGCAGCTGATCACTCTAGAGAGTTGGTCACTAAACAGTAGGTTCATATCACAGTGTTTCTCTCATGAGAATGTTTTCCAGGCCACCACCATATGCAGGAAATTGCCACCAGCGTCCCTTCCCAAAGCAAGACATGAACTTTGCCAGAGGTGATATAGGCTGTTAGATAGATAGATAGATAGATAGATAGATATATATATATATATATATATAGATAGATAGATAGATAGATAGACAGACAGATAGATACATACATACATAGATAGACAGATAGATGGATAGATAGACAGATATGTAGATATATAGATATATAGATATATAGATAGATAGATAGATAGATAGATAGATAGATAGATAGATAATTTGGTTTGAAATGACATTTTTTTTCAAAGTGCAATAGCTTGGCACTTCTGTTTTGCAAGCACCGAACAACAAGCTGGATTTATCTTTTGAAACTGAAATCCAATTTACAGACAAATAAAAAGAACAATTTATTGTTGAGAAGGAAAACAAAAAGAAAAATTTAAAATTGCACTTATAGGCCATAATTGCTAGCTCTATGACATCTAGGTGAGGTAAATTTGCACCATTAGCAAACACAAAATCAAATCAGACTATAAATCAAACATCAGGCAAGAGATTTCACTCTTGGGTAGATGTTGATAAACTAAATCTGAAGACTTTCAGGAGAACACACATTGAAATCACAACCTGCAAGAGAAATCTCTTGTGAGATTGTGACAGCATCTTCTCTTCATCTCTGACTAGATGGTAGATAGATAGATAGATAAATAGATAGATAGACAGATAGATAAAAAGATAGATGGGCAGACAGACCAGATAGATAGATAGATAGATAGATAATTTGGTTTGAAATGATATCTTTTTCATAGTGCAATAGCTTGGCACTTCTGTTCTGCAAGTACCACCCAACAAGCTGGATTTATCTTTAGAAATTGAAATCCAATTTAAAGACAAAAAAAGAACAATTGTTGAGATGGAAAACAAAAAGAAAATTTCAAAATTGCACTAATAGGCCATAATTTGCATCATTAGCACAAACAAAATCCAATCAGACAATAAATCAAACATCAGGCAAGAGATTTCGCTCTTGGGTATCGTCATATAGATGTTGACAAACTACCTCAGAAGACTTTTACGAGAACCCACATTGAAATCACAACCTGCAAGAGAAATTTCTTGTAAGATTGTGACAGCAACTTCTCTTCATCTCTGACTAGATGATAGATAGATAGATAGATAGATAGATAGATAGATAGATAGATAGATAGATAGATAGATAGATAGATATGTAGATAGATAGACAGATAGATAGATAGATAAATAGGTAGATAATTTGGTTTGAAATGACATTTTTCAAAGTGCAGTAGCTTGACACTTCTGTTCTGCAAACTCAGACCAAGAATCTGGAATAATCTTTTGAAATTGAAATCCAAATAACAGACAAAAAAAGAACAATTGTTGAGATGGAAAACAAAAAGAAAAAAAAATCGAAATTGCACTAATAGGCCATAATTGTTATCTCTTTGATAACTAGGTGAGCTAAATTTGCATCATTAGCACAGACAAAATCAAATCAGACAATACATCAAACATCAGGCAAGAGATTTCACTCTTGGGTAGATGTCAGTAAACTAAATCTGAAGACTTTCAAGAGAATCCACATTGAAATCAAGACCTGCAAGAGAAATCTCTTGTGAGATTGTGACAGTATCTTCTCTTCATCTCTGACTAGATGGTAGATAGATAGATAGATAAATAGATAGATAGACAGATAGATAAAAAGATAGATGGACAGACAGACCAGATAGATAGATAGATAATTTGGTTTGAAATGATATCTTTTTCACAGTGCAATAGCTTGGCACTTCTGTTCTGCAAGTACCACCCAACAAGCTGGATTTATCTTTAGAAATTGAAATCCAATTTAAAGACAAAAAAAAAAACAATTGTTGAGATGGAAAACAAAAAGAAAATTTCAAAATTGCACTAATAGGCCATAATTTGCATCATTAGCACAGACAAAATCCAATCAGACAATAAATCAAACATCAGGCAAGAGATTTCGCTCTTGGGTAGATGTTGATAAACTACCTCAGAAGACTTTTACGAGAACCCACATTGAAATCACAACCTGCAAGAGAAATTTCTTGTAAGATTGTGACAGCAACTTCTCTTCATCTCTGACTAGATGATAGATAGATAGATAGATAGATAGATAGATAGACAGATAGATAGATAGATAGATAGATAGATATGTAGATAGATAGACAGATAGATAGATAGATAAATAGGTAGATAATTTGGTTTGAAATGACATTTTTCAAAGTGCAGTAGCTTGACACTTCTGTTCTGCAAACTCAGACCAAGAATCTGGAATAATCTTTTGAAATTGAAATCCAAATAACAGACAAAAAAAGAACAATTGTTGAGATGGAAAACAAAAAGAAAAAAAAAATTGAAATTGCACTAATAGGCCATAATTGTTATCTCTTTGATAACTAGGTGAGCTAAATTTGCATCATTAGCACAGACAAAATCAAATCAGACAATACATCAAACATCAGGCAAGAGATTTCACTCTTGGGTAGATGTCAGTAAACTAAATCTGAAGACTTTCAAGAGAATCCACATTGAAATCAAGACCTGCAAGAGAAATCTCTTGTGAGATTGTGACAGTATCTTCTCTTCATCTCTGACTAGATGGTAGATAGATAGATAGATAAATAGATAGATAGACAGATAGATAAAAAGATAGATGGACAGACAGACCAGATAGATAGATAGATAATTTGGTTTGAAATGATATCTTTTTCACAGTGCAATAGCTTGGCACTTCTGTTCTGCAAGTACCACCCAACAAGCTGGATTTATCTTTAGAAATTGAAATCCAATTTAAAGACAAAAAAAAAACAATTGTTGAGATGGAAAACAAAAAGAAAATTTCAAAATTGCACTAATAGGCCATAATTTGCATCATTAGCACAGACAAAATCCAATCAGACAATAAATCAAACATCAGGCAAGAGATTTCGCTCTTGGGTAGATGTTGATAAACTACCTCAGAAGACTTTTACGAGAACCCACATTGAAATCACAACCTGCAAGAGAAATTTCTTGTAAGATTGTGACAGCAACTTCTCTTCATCTCTGACTAGATGATAGATAGATAGATAGATAGATAGATAGACAGATAGATAGATAGATAGATAGATAGATATGTAGATAGATAGACAGATAGATAGATAGATAAATAGGTAGATAATTTGGTTTGAAATGACATTTTTCAAAGTGCAGTAGCTTGACACTTCTGTTCTGCAAACTCAGACCAAGAATCTGGAATAATCTTTTGAAATTGAAATCCAAATAACAGACAAAAAAAGAACAATTGTTGAGATGGAAAACAAAAAGAAAAAAAAATTGAAATTGCACTAATAGGCCATAATTGTTATCTCTTTGATAACTAGGTGAGCTAAATTTGCATCATTAGCACAGACAAAATCAAATCAGACAATACATCAAACATCAGGCAAGAGATTTCACTCTTGGGTAGATGTCAGTAAACTAAATCTGAAGACTTTCAAGAGAATCCACATTGAAATCAAGACCTGCAAGAGAAATCTCTTGTGAGATTGTGACAGTATCTTCCCCCACAACTGATTTCATTGAATATGATACACAAAATGGCATTCAGCATTACAGCCGCATGTCATCCAATAACATATTGATCCTCTTTCCACTCTGGTGGAGCTAAAACAAATTAATTACTGACTTGATTAGAATTGGATATATATATAGTAACAATTAATTCCATGTCTGTGAATTGATTGTGCACTGTCTTAGTGGTGTATTACTTGGAGCCCTCATTTAGATTTTGAAAACTGTCTCATGGCCAGCTTGTCAAGTGAATGTGACACAGCATTAAATCAGTTCAGTTCATGGTCAATGTGTCACAATATTCTGAGGAAACCAAACCTCTATCTTGAGAGGACTCCACAAAGTCAAAGTAAACAAAAGTACACTTCAGGAAAACTTAATTTCTTTTTTCTTTTTTTTTTGAAACAACAGGAGCAGTTTAAACTCAATTTCACAACACACTTATCCACCCTAGAGCTGTAACTTCACACAAAATATGCTTGGAAATCGAGAGGAATTACGACAGAAGCTGCTAGTCTCATGTGCATGCCAACTGTCTATATCCAACCATACACCGCAAACAAGGGACTTCACCTTTAAAGATTTGAGCCTGCACCTACACTGCACTGTATACCAAGGTACACAACCTCCGGCGACAAGAGTATTCCTTATTGCAGAGTAATCAATACGGGTAATTAACAACTTGATAGGCCAATTACAATCACCTGTGAAGCCACTTAACTCATCAATGTAATGACACAATTATGGACTAATACATTAGCAAACACTTCCTAAACACATCCCAAACACATTCTAAGCTCATAATCTAAACACACATCACCACTTCTGGGCAGGAACTGGAGAGGATTATAAGAAAAGTAATCATTTTGGGCAATGATTGAGAGGTTACTACAACAAGAGTGACCACAACAAACAAGACCTGATTATCCTGATACCATGATAATAATGAAACTACTACTTGCTATAATTATGATAAGAATGATAATGAAAATATAAAAAATAATAATAATGATAACAATATTAATAATAATAATGATAATAACAATGATAATAATAATAATAATAATGCTAAAAATAATAATATAATGATAATAATAATAATAATAATAATGGTAAAAATAATAATATAATGATAATAATAATAACAATAATATTACAAATAACAACAATAAGTATGCTTATTATGAAAAACAATAATGTCTTATATGGCTAGTGTTAGCACTGCCCTGTCAGAGGCCTTAGCCAAAAATATTACTTTGGCAATGCCAAGTATTCATTTATACATGTGTTGGGTTAAGAGAGGGTCAATGTGGGTTGGAAAATATATATATATAATTTTCAGATAGACACATAGGTGGCCAGGTTCAACCTGTCATCTCCTGTTTAAAGGGCAATCCAGTCCAAGAATAAGTCAGGCTGATAAAAAAAAAGAGTAAAATCTTACGAAGTCAACGGTAAAAATTTGACTGAAATCGGATGAAAAATGTGGAAGTTATGAAATTTGAAGTTTTGCTAATTTCTGCGAAACATTTCATGTACAGTGGATATGAATATGCAAATGAGTGAGCTGACCATGTCATAACCCCACAATTTTCCATTTAATTGTACAAAAAAAAAAATGACGAAAATTCAATGTATCTGTCATTGAAGTCTGAAACATGATGTTATTCCTGGTTGAATAAGTTCAGAATAGTGATCAGTTACAAGTGTAGATATACCAGGATTTGAGCATCAGGCATAATTGCGTTTGAATGGAAAAAATGAAAATTTCAAAATTTTATGAACAAACTATATAGCAAGTTGTGAGGGGATGACATGCTCACTTTGCCATTTGCATATTCATATTGACCATTCAAGAACTGTCTCCTGAAAAATTAGCGAAACTTCAAAATGTCATAACTTCCTTATTTTTCATCCGATTTCAGTCAAATTTTTACTGTGGAACTCGTAAGATTTTACTCTTTTTTATCAGTCTAAGTTATATTTGGACTGGATTTCCCCTTTAAGATTCCATAGCCTTATTCACGTTGCCCCAGTGTTGCCACTGGGTCCAGTAAACCTATTTTCACTCCAGACCAAAATGATACTTCATCACTGAGGTCGACTATAGCTCTCTTAGTCCACCACAATGAGTTCTCTTGGGAGCTGAACAGAGTCCAGAAAATTTGAATTTCTGGACTGATTCTTTTCCTCCACACTTGCCCTTTCAATCAAGTTCAGGCCACAGAAGATGCTGGGGGGGGAGGCTACATCATAACACAGCAGCCATAAGTGATTCCCCCACTGCCTGCTACACCCCCACCCCCCGTCCATCACATACCACTAGAGGGGGTGCTCTTAAACTGCGCATGAACTCCCGAGTCCTCGAGCCCCCGTCGCACTAATTTCGCCGGCCCATCGATTTTATGTGCATTAGCGGAGCACGCGCAGTGCGGCACAAGTGGGCGACTCATGTGGAGGATGGATCTATGTGACACTTTGACGAGAAAGAATCATCAAGGAGATATGGCCATGGAACAGTGCGAAAGAGATTTGGTGCGAAACAGACAGATTTACAGACAAACCACCATGTCAAGACAAGGTCCTTTTCATAGCAAATAATTCATGATTACCATCATCATCACAATCATCACATTTTTTGTTATTACTACTTTTATCATCATCATCATCATCATCACATCTGTCATCAGTAAATATGATTATGATTATGATGAATATCATCTATATTCATTGTTATCTCTTCTTTTATCACTGCTACTTCTACACATTTTATCATTATCATCCACATCATCATTCATTCGGCTTTTCAAACGGATGAGATAATTCTTTCCTCAAGGTGATGCAGTGAGATTCTGCCAAGCTGCCAGGCCTAAGCAACTGACTGCCAAGTGGATATCAATCTTGCCATAGCCACAAACTGTTTACTGAAAATAGAAAGTAATCAATTACAATTATATGTGAAACTGGGTCATGGTACATCACCAAGTTGTACTTGAGAGCAATCTTGAATAATCAATTACAGAGTACCAACTTTTTTTTTAATTTTATAGATTTATGGATAAACAATTTTTATTGCACGAGAATATAACTGGTCCCCAGGCTGCAAAACGGGTGCAGCTACTAAATCTTCGACTGACGACATTGCAAATCTCATGAGAGGAACTTTTACATCTTAGGGGTGAAAACATCAATATGGCCTTGAGGAAAATATGATATAATATTGTCTGAACATGAAATATGTCCATGTCCATGTCACAGTCCCTAACAAGCACTAAAGGATCCCAGAAGGAAAAGGGTTTTATATTGCCTACCAGGCAATATAATGGTTAGCCTATGGGATGACTATTACTGGCTTCATCATTGTCTCAAATGAGACAAGTAAAGATAGGAATGACATCACGTAGCAAAAACTGTGTGTTTGCACAGCAATAGAAGAGTGCCTCGTTAGGTAAGCAACTCGCACGACTCTTGGTTTACCCTGTGAGATAACATCTACAAAATACTGTTCAAAGCATTACATGGTTAAATGGCCCACTGTTTTGGGCATTTTTTGTTTAAATTCTTTATTGCATCCATGTGATACACCATGATTGTTTTCATAATATTACCCAGGACAAGGCAGGCAATTCCACACTAAACTCGAAGAACTGTTGAGTGAACAAGTTCAGTGTGATGCATACAAAGTGTATATACTGTCAATGTAACAACTTACAAATGAACTGGATATCTATGTATAATATTTGTCTCCAAAATACCTAATACTGACAGGAAAGGAGAGCACAGCAAACACTTACTATGATACAGTCATTTCTCTCTGACTTTAATAATAAGTAGCAGGAGCCATCATCATAAAGCACACTGCCATGCATTCACTTTTCATCCATGCTACTGTGAGGTGTACTGAGGCGGCCATTTTGTTTCAATCTTCCCCTCATTTCTTCAAGAGGTTCTGCTTGTTTGTTTGCTGACAGCTAATGACTGGCTGTTGACAGATATGGTTTGTAATGTCCCCTGCCAAGCGTGACCATCATTTTCCTACTTTCCTTTACAGCATAAGAGGGGGTGAGAAAATAAAAGAAAAGAGGGCAAAATGCAAATGAGCATGCAAACGTACATCACAGCAAATCTGAGCACGCAAACTTAAATACAGAAAACAAGATGTAACTCAAGAATTCAGACAGTCGACAAAGACAAGACCTGGAATGCACTCAGACCCACTTGTGGAGGGGACAGTTGGAAACCACTTTTTATAGAGTTTCAGCTTTCATTAACAGGTTTAGTGATGGGTCTGACAATATGCTGGTCATAAATACCAGCCATTTTGTTAATAGCCCAAGATATTAATAGGGTTGAATCTCTAGGAGTGCATGCCAGTAAACCTAAAAGTATTAGGCCTACATCACTTGAACAAATTTTGTGCATGCTCTTCATTTGAAGTTGTTGTTATTGTTATTGTAGCAGTTATAAAGGATGAATCTACACACAGACACACACACACACACAGTTTCCATTACTTCCAGTATTTTGAACTTGTTTCAGCCATTGATTCTGGCTTCACACAACTCATGATTCAAAATAACTAAAATCTGACAGAAAAAAAAAAAACCCATTATCTCAAAGTCTCATGAACCTTCATTTTCAGGAAAAAATTCACTTCCTACCAAATCATGAATGTGACTTGAAGGAGGCTGATTACAACACAGGCAATTTAACAGCCAGAAAAATTAGCAGGAACAGGCCAGAGTTTTGACGCCAGCCCAAAATCTGACACCCCTTGTTAGAGTTTGCGGGCGATCTACCCTAAAAGCTGATAGCAATTACTCTCATTAGCAATCCATTCCATTTAAGAGGGGGGGGGGGGAGGAATTCCATACAAACAAAAGGGAACACACATAACAAAAATAACCATCCACTATAGGAAGTGTGAACATGCCTCACTGCCATACAGGCTGTGGCAGTGTGGGTGAAGAAGTTGTTACATTTGTAGCAGTCTCAATGTCACCACTTGTTAGTGAGCGCGGCTAAACGCAAATCCCGTCTGGCGATGAAGATGAATTTCGGTGTAATTTTGCGCGGGCCGGGGCTGCCAAACCGGCAGGGGTAATGAGGACGGTCACAGTGTGTGACGGCCGCGCTGCCGTTCCCTCTTTTGGAATAATTCCTGCCTAAAGTGGTTCATAATTGAGACAAGTGCCCTGCATCCATGCTCGCACCACTGAACATATTATGACCGTTAGAGCAAAGAAAAAAAGAAAAATCTTATTTTTCTTCCACCTTTCATCATCTCATTTTCTTCAATCTTTCTCCATCTTAATCTGAGTCTATTTTTAGATGTTTTTGACCTTATTTTTCCTGCCTTTTTGTGTTCTTTTTTGTTCTCTTTTTCATACTTCACATCCATCCATCCCTTTATTACATGTACCTCCACTAAGGAGGTTATGTTTTTGCCAGCATATATAGGTTTGTTTATTTGTTTGTCTGTCTGCCTGTCTGTCTGTCTGTGTATAAAATAATTTGGAGAAAACTTACAGGAAAAGTAAATAATGACACAAGGAACAGATGATTACATTTTGGCACTGATCTGGGAATTTTAATGAATTTTTGAAGGATTTCTTATCTCTTGGCAGACAAGGTCAATAAACTTGGGAGTTCAAGATGTATCTGAGTTTTGCATACGTGCACTAAAAAAGCGCATGTTCTGCATGGGCGAGGCGGCATGCAGTTGGAAGCAGATGACTAAACAAGAGGCTTCTATGTTAGGAAAATAGGCGATTTTCAGCATGCATGTATGGGTAGAAATGAGCGGCTGGCTTGGCGGAGGTCTGTTTTCTCTGAGTATTTTTCTAGTTTAGGAATATACCATCTGCATTTATCTATGCCCACAAGTTATGCATATTCTGCTCAGTACATAAATCTACTGCCCACAGAAGCATGGTTGATTCTGTTCAATGTCTCTGAAAATTTGAGCATCTTGGAGGGAATGGGTTAATATTATTATCACTCTGGAAGTGGTATATTTCACATTATTTTGTTGAGATATGGAGTATATAATATACATACATATATATATATATATATATATATATATATATATATATATATATATATATATATTGCAGGCTTTCCACACACACACACACACATCATAAAATTAGATGAAAATGAGCAACTAGAAATTCCGCCCGCTATTTTAAATTTCGACCAATTCATCAATTTCATTGAAGAAAAATTGTGATGAATTACTTGTTAGAACTAAATTGCTCTATTGTGGGCACTGATGGATTCCTTCCACATATGGCAAATATACTAGGTTTTTTTTTTCCTTAAAAAAAACCTCCCCCACCCCCATTGGTGATACACAGGTGGTAATAATCATACATCATTCGGCTCATATCATAGCGTTATGGAGAGTTTGAATATCAGTTGACTGAGGAAGACTGAATTGATACGGCATCTTGCAGCCATGACAAAAACAGTAATCCACTGAGAGCCATTCGGGCGAGAACGCGGCATCGGTCTCCCGTCCGTCTGACGATATTCTGCCTGGGCACAGGTGGTTGCAATGGCCCTTAATTCACTGGCGCAATTTACAAGCAAGAAGAACTTTGATGGGAACTGGGAGCGAATTGGGGTCAGAGTTGATGCGCGCCTTGAGATTAGCTTCCTTTATTGCTCCCTGGTTAAGTGCAGCCATTAGTAACCAGAGCACATTCATGTGCAGAACAACAACAAGGTCTTAAAGGGAAACTGCACTTTTCACTTTTCTTGTTATAAAAACCTATCAGGCATTCTCTCATCCATCACCTGTGCCTTTTTGATGCTCATTGTAGCTTGTCTTATTTTTTTTTTTTTTTTGTTATTGCAAGTAAATTCAAGGATGTGTCCATTTCCCATTAGGAAACTGATGTCAAAAGACACAAAGGATTAATAAAGACAGCTGTTGTCATTTCAGTTTGAACTGATTCAGGCTTTTATCCAGCATAAAAATTCTTACAGCATGTTAATGCACCCACATCTTTCAAATTTATGCTTGATTTATTAAAAGTCTTCCATAACTGTATTTTGAGACAAGAAGAAAGAGAATGAATGCTCCATTTATATCAGCTTTAACGTCAAACTGGGCAATATGGTCAAGTATACTTTTTTAAATAAAAAGCACGGAAATATGCCAGCAACGTTTATCAGCAAGTGTATATTAGTGTATTGCATTATTTGTGTGTGTGTGTGTGTGTGTGTGTGTGTGTGTGTGTGTGTGTGTGTGTGATTTAGCACATCTCACAAGATATTTGTTGCAATGGAACTCAGCCAATTAGTGTTACAGTTAGAAAACCTACTGAGAACTTCATTCAAATTGATAAAGATATGATGCTTCTATTCATTCAGGGTTTTTTTTAATGGATGGTGCCTACATGGGAGCTGAACAAATAAAATCCTATAATTATATAAGACAAATATTTTCTTGACTACAGATCCCTTTTTGACTTGACAAAAGAAAAATCCTTCAAATCTTTACTGAAAATATGTGCATAACCAAACTTTTTTCTATCTTGAACATAAGAAATAATATAAAAGTCATGATCATGTAAGGAAATGTTACCGTCAGTCACAGGACAATGGCAATTTCTTTGTTGTTGATCACTGAAAATATTGCTATTTTAGATGACATGACATTGACTTTATGAAAAAATAAATATCCGCAATAATTGTTCAATAATGCTCAAATTTTCACAAGTGTATCTTCAATCTTTAATATGGATGAATTCTCCTTCAATTTGTTATTTCTCATTACATACATGAATTAGCAACTCCAACATTAATTTCTAAGCAGTCTAGAAAGTATCCTGTCCATTCATTCATGGAAGCAAATCCCACTCACAAGATTTTATGGTACATGAAGACTTTATTACCACTTTTAAGGTATAGTAAACAATACAGTTGTATGAGGTTTCATATGAGTTGTTTTATAAAGGAAACTTTTTTTAGTCAATCCAGACAGGTAGCACAAAGAAAATAAATTTTCAATTTTGTGGAAAATGTTTGTTCTTTGGTCATGCATTTTCATTGGCAGGACCTTATCTGCAAGCATTTCAGATTATGCCTAATCTCTACTGATTATGACCACAAACGAAGTTTTAACAATTATTTCTTGTGACTTGCAAACACAATCTATCAATAAAATTAGTTAGCTAGAGGCTACTACGTTTCAAAGCTGATGTACCTTGCTTCATCTCAAAAATTTATCCATATTAGTCCCACAGCTTATGCATGGTATTCTGCAGTAATGTAATGTAGACAAAGCGAATCCCCACGACAGATAGAAAGGGGAAAAAATGAGAGAAGCAGACCAAACACCAAAGTCATCACTTGGGACTACAGGCCCAGAGAGTCAACACCTTTTAATCTTATCCCTTTGCATCAAGAAAAACAAGTTCAGAAGCACGTAACAGGTGTCCAAACAGCTGGCCACTGGTATTGCTTTGGTGAAGTGTCCATAGACTTGAATGTGCACTGAAAGGCCATTGATTGGGCTAAGCGACTGACCAGTTGCTTGTACATCTTAAAGGAATTAGCTAGTAGTTAAGCGCATACACAGCACATATGGGGTGGTGTTGTGCAATTCAGAAGTTTTGAGAGATATCTGACAGCAGGGGGTCCCTTTATTAGCAGGGCCAAAATTGTGTTATTAAGCACAGCTTGATGAATGTTAACACATTGTGTGTGTATGCGAAGTGTCTATACACAATGCATATAAAATCATCACAACACAAGACATGCTGATCTAACACAGGTAACATCACATACACAATGAGATCAAAACGTTTTTTACGAGCGCGTCTATGCTACAAATTAGCATGCTATTTCCCAAATCAAACCAAGTTTCAGTGAGACAAAATTATTATTTTTTTTTTTTCAGTCTGCTTAGTCTTCTTGCGTGTCCACTTGCAAATAGCTGGCAATTTTTCTAATACGGCTAATTTGCAAAAACTAAACTTGGCACACTTCTTTGAAACAAGACACACACACACACAAACACACAAAAAGAACCCAGGCTGATGAAGACACACCTCATCTCAACTATGACAAGAAAGAACCTGCCCTCAGTTTGCATTAAAACAGGCACTGCTGATGTTAACACCTTAAGTAGGGATTGCTTACCTCATAGGTTGTTATGGCAAGTACCATTAACAAGAAGGAGGAAAGGAGGAGGAAGAGGAGGAAGAGGAGGAGGAGAAGAAGAAGACGAAGAAGAAGAAGGAGAAGATGAAGCAGAAAAAAAGCAACAGAAGATGGAGATGAAGAGAATGTCAAAGAAGGTGATGAAGAACAAAAGAGGGTGGAAAAAAGGAGAAAAGTCTTTACCTAAAATTCTTAACACATACTAAAAACATGGACATGATTGGTGATGTGTAACTTTCATGTTTCTTCAACATACGGCAGCATACATATGGCAGCATACTGTTAGCTTCACTACAATGAGATCTGTAACTTTATGCTTGCCTTTAATCCTACCTTTCCTCACTTTGGTGCCTGCTGTTGATATCATGAATTTGTGCCCTGTCTTAAAGGGGTGCGAGTTTTCATTCCTATTATTAGTTCTTTCAGGAGCTCCTTCCATAGCTACCAATACTATGAATATTCCCTACCGTCACTCTGGGTATCTATAGCTCATTCTACTAGAAAAAAAAATGAAAACATAATTTCCTTACGAGAAATCAGTGTTTCCATCTTCTGAAATGTCAATATTTTCTGACCGCTTTGAAGCATCTAATGTATGCTTGAGGTAGGGATTTATCAGCTAGAGGTACTAGTAAATTGGGTCGTTGCATTATGTACCCATGAATTATGATTCAACACTCATTCATGATGGATGCATGCACTTTCTCACCCTTTGGACTCCATTTACAGCAACACAAAGCATAGAGACGTGGACAGACCTTCAAGGACAACTAGCCAGTAGAGATGTCCTGAAGTCAGTGAAGAATGATGCCTTCTAGAATGGAGGACTGTACATTCTTCAGCATCTTCCTTGCCTTTTCTACCCCATCCCCATCCCCAACACCATCTAAATCCCTCCCATCCTTACCCCCTACCCCTTTGCCTCCCCCACCCCATCCCATCAACCATGCACCCTCCTTCAGACACATAGTACACAGCAGAGCCAACAAAGCAAGCTCCACAAGAAGGTGATGGAGGGGGGAAAACGTCTTCACAAAACTTAGCAGAGACAAGTTGACTTACCTGCAGATTGTTGAAGGTCAAGAGGGATTACACGGGTGGGGAGTGCATTGTCGATGTCATCACAAGGAAAAGGGCAACGTCGCCGGGCAGGCCAAACCAAACAGGATGGGGAATCGACGAAAAATACAACAAACAGACAGAAAGAGAGAGAGAGAGAGAAAGACAAAACAAAAGGAAAATGTTAGGATTGTTGAAGGGAAGCTAGGAAATGCATTTTTGAGTGAACCAATTGTCCCAAGTTTTTTCTGTAGTGACTGCCAAATCGCTTCCCTTCCCCCACCCCCATCCCCGGCACTTAATGTAATATCATTTTATTCCTTCTGTGTGCAGGGAGAATATTTGCTGCAAGTAAGTGACTGCAAATTGTGCTTGCCATTTACTCGTTGGCAGACTATTTACAAGAGGCTATCCCTGCATTTACCTCCTAATCAATATCTTTGTTGATAGCAGACTGGGGCTTTCCAGAAATAGCAACATGCAAATCCAACATGAGCTCCTCAAAGAAATTTTCTCGTCTGATGAAATCAAAAGAAAATAAGCTCCTGTAGTGAAACTCATTATTTCTAGGGAGGAGAGAATTGCTTGAACAAATGACAGCAATATGAAAATGTCATATGAGAGAAAAAAAAAAATCAGTTCATTTGCATGCACATGAAGGTATGTTTATACTGCTTTTCAAAATGGCACCAACACCGAGAGCTGAATATCATACATAGGATTAATGTAATGCCTTACTGGTATTGCCAACATCCTCATGAAATTGTGAGTTTATTTGGCTTTCATGTTTTGCTATACATGGGACGTAGTCATTTAAATCATTACATTGGTCATTGAAAAAGCATCAAAACATTAACTTCCCTATGACTATTATTTTTATTCACTCAGCATATCTGGCTACAAAATACTTTTGTGCACTTTGCACAAATATATTTGGCTACATAAGTATAAGTTTATTTATATTTTTGTCTTGAACTGTTAACGCATCACGATTAAGAGAAATCAATGACAGTACAAGAATACTGAAGACAGATAAATCACTTTTGCAGTGGGATTTATAATTGGGAGCTAATGAGTCGCATCTGCTATATCTCAATGCCTTTGTCTGCTCTGCGCGGTATTCACATCAGCAGTAGATTTCGTGATAAACACTTCTAATCTAATTTGTGCGTGCACGGCTAATCGAATTTGCGTACAAAACTACCACTATGGGGCTACCTGCACTTCACGCACAAATAACAAGTCTCCTTGATTAAAACCAAACAAGAAATCCCTTTTAGTTTTGGTAAAATGTGAATTTGTCAGTTTTAATGTTTCTAAACCTTCGGGGCAAGCCTTTCTAATTTTCATTGTATTGCATCTAAATATTCAATCTTGGTGTCAGAAGATAAATCTAGACTTCACAAACTAATGTCCTAACAGTAGCTTCAGTACTTGTGAAATGAAGGTGGTGATTATTTTCTCCAAGATCATATGCATCTCATTAATCTCTAAGAAAATTGATCAAAGTCAATTTACTGTTTTATGCAAAATCTTCCTCCTAATCATCCAACAGAGTCTTGGGAACCCTTATGGATATGTCATGTGATTTTATATAACAGAAATACATCATGACTTCATTTCATTTGATACTCTATGCATGAAAAAATAATTGTTCTTACAGCCCGAGAGTTAGAAATAAATTGCCTGTAATCTCTCTTGCTGCTATCTAAACAATTACCACACAAATATCAAAGTGAACTCATTTCAATACAGAATACTCAAGAGCTGCAGGTCATACTTAATACCCTTACAAAACATCAGGATTTACAAAATAACAGGATTTTGCTTCCAAAACCCCACATAGATTTGGTTGCTTGGGGTTAGCCACTTCATTTCAGCACACATGACAGTCAAGGGTATTATGTTTTAAAAGCCCACACTGTGTAATCCGCAGACAAATAAGTGGATATCTCATCAGTTTGACAGCACCTTACAAAGAAGGCAACTCACTTCACTACTAAAATAGATACAGCAAATACATGACTAAGCCCCTCACACCCACACAATAATCATACTTTTTCCCACCTCGCATAATTTCTTATCTAATATACATGCACGCACACACACACACACACACACAACACACACATATATCCACACATACAATACACACACCCACAACCACACACACACACACACACACACACACTGCCCTTTGGGGAATTATTAGCCTCTTTTTTTTTTTAGACTGATTACACCAGAATCTATAAAGAGGAATGTCTGTCACTGCCATGAGTGTATCAGCGTGCTTGCTTAATTATGCTTCCATTGATGGGATTACTAATACACAAAGCCAACACTTTGTAGCACTTAAGACTTTCCACTCCCATTAACAATGGTGCTGTCAGGTAAAAACATGAATAATATCAACCTTCAGCAAAACTGGTATAAACCGGCACTTTTGGAAGACTCAAACTGCTGATGAGGTAATACGGGAGCACGAATGGATACCATCGATTCAAAGACCTACGAATGTCCATTTGATGTCGCCCCCAAGTGTCATCTGAAATCCGTACAACATTTTGTCGTACTCACACTCTTTGAATTTATGGAACTTTCTTACAGTTCATTGTATTACTACAAAGTATGCATGTAGTCACTTGTCATGATTGGAGTTCTATAAAAAGTTTGATGTCCAAATAATGCAAACATAAAACATATATCAACTCTTCCTCAGACAC
Source organism: Diadema antillarum (assembly GCF_040938485.1). Lineage (NCBI taxonomy): Eukaryota > Metazoa > Echinodermata > Echinoidea > Diadematoida > Diadematidae > Diadema > Diadema antillarum. The sequence goes on along the minus strand of NW_027271250.1, from coordinate 1,530,367 downwards.
TACGAGCCACTAGACCCAGCTCCTCTTGAAGATGTGAAGAATATTTGCCTGATTAATTTATCTTTACCAGTAGTTCAAAGGAATATACATTTTTATTTTTTGCAATGATGTATATCATGAATTCCCTCCTCATATTTCCTCAAAATTGTTGTACTATTCTGACAGATTAAATCATTGATAAGTTCATTTTAAGAGAAGACGTCACAGAATTAGCCAAAACTTTAGAAATTCATAAAACTTTTGATATTGTACATCAAATATGAAGATACCAAAAAAGGAATGAAAATTCAAATCAAGGACTTAAGTGCTATTCAAAAAACAAAAACAAAAACAAATATATATATATATATATATATATATATATATATGTTAATCTGTGAATGACTGAATTAACCATCCAAACTTTCCTATGGGACACAAAAGTATACAAATAATGGACAGTACACATGGCATAAGTGAGGATTAAACCATCCGATAGTAACTTTGGAACAGTCGAAAACACACTATCTAGTAAACTCTCCTGTTAATATGACTTCTGTCACAGATAACTTGATATTCATGGAATACTTTTCGTTCTTTTTTTGTGTGTGTCCATTTCAACATCCTTACACAATCCAGTCCAAAAAGTTTGACAGCAATGTTCAACAATATCTTTCAGTTCTGTTCTTCTCTTCAATTCAGCTCATGTCTATATTTTTTTCATTCTATCCAAAACATAATCAATAGCACATACAATGTGAATAGAAGGAAAGAGATTGAGTAATATAAAATACCAGGGTACCTCGTCCTTTTAGTGACAATTACAGAGTGAAACACATTTTGAGTGTCAAATGATTTGGGCAATAGAGATGGGGGACTCACTAAAAAGATTGTGGGTCTTACCAGTATACATAAGAGGGAAAAAATGAAATGCATGGTCACAGACCAGACTTTGTATCAGATTGTCACATTTTAAAAACTATGTGTAATGAAATTATTTTTCAAAACGTTTGCATCAATTAAATGGAATACCACCCATTCATGCAGTATCGAAATTATGTGGTGAGTAACTCAAAAACTTTCATCTAAATCTTCCATTCTCATCATGCTCCCTGAATGAAAATGAAATACGGACGTCAAGCAAAAGAGTCGGAGTAGTTACTTTTCCGGGCTCTGTAAAGCATGGTGAAGAAATTACACACGCAAGCAAAGAATCAATTGAAATTATTGACGGAGCTTCAGGTAGAAAAACAAGTGATCATCCATAATAGAGTCATTTCACGGCTTGACAGGTGAGATGTTGGCATCAAGTATTTGTATTTTCTTCCACTTCTTCTCTCTCTCCTTCAATCAGATGAGTGGGAGACAGTCGGCGTTTCATGAATATTTCATACAATTGCATCAATACACATGGAGACCAGCTACTGCATACCAAATAACATTTATGTTGCAGTCCTGATGCCAACTTACAAACTAGGAGAAGACGAAGAAGAAGAAGAACACGGGGAGAAAAAGTCAATATCATTCGGTTTTTCCAGTGCGGAACGACGACTGCAAAGCAGCTCCATTCCACAGCAAGGATCTTATCAGCGTAGATGCCACATCGGTTAAAAGCCTACTTCTTCCGTGAACTTCAATCCACTTTTACACAGCAGAACAGCACATCAAGCTTCATAATCATAATGTGTAAGGTATCAAAAGCTTACTGTACAACCAGAAACATTCGCAGCAAGAAACTTCTGTGAGTTGCCACAGGCATTCAGTGCACTGGGTAGAAAAAAAAAATCGCATACCAGTATATATCTTATTTTTTCAAATCGTGGCTCCTCTCGAAATTTGCCAAAGTTCTAGCACACACACACACACACACACACACACACACACACACACACAAAATCTGGTTTGACTGTAAGTGCTTACAATTTAATTCACTTTTGTTTACACAAGTGGATTTATGAGTGATTTCCCACTTGATTGTTTGACATAATACACTGATCTTTCAAATAACTAACAATTTATGAAATTACATTATGAATGGGACAGATTACTTCTTAAAGCTGGTATCTCACTGAGCGGCGAACGTTTGCGAACGTAGCGAATTTGAGATTCGCCAACTTTTCTGACGAATGTTTGCGAAAAATCAAAGTTCGCTTCTGCCATTAGCGACAGTTAGCGACTTTTAGCGATGTTTAGCGACAATTAGCAACACTTTAGCGAATGTTTGCGAAAGTGTTTGCGAACACAGGTGGTGACTATTAGCGAATGTTAGCAAATGTTAGCGACAATTTTGCAAACGTTAGCGACAATTTTGCAAATGTTAGCGACAGTTTTGCAAATATTAGCAACTGTTTGCAAATCCTTTGCGACAATTTTGCGAATGTTCTTGGACCTAGAAAAGAACCAGGCGATTGTGGATAGTAAGACCCATAAAACGACATAAAACCTTCCACAGAATTCAGATCTCTTGTGACAACCGTTCAAGATGGATTTCCAGGATATGGAAATAAATTTCTGCCAAGAAGAGGCTCAAGGTGTTGCTATCCTTGAAGAGCTGCTTTGTCAGGCTGCTGCTACAGCTATTCTCTCTAAAAAAGAGTGAAAATGTTCACTCTTGAAGAAGTGAATAACAGAAAAGAGTGAGTTTCAAGTGAAATTAGAGTGATTTTGGACTGAAAATGTTCATTTTCACTCATTTTGGAGTTACTTCAGGGATCACTCCAAGATTTTCGAGTGATCACTGAGGTCACTCCAAAATGAGTGAAAACAGATATTTTCACTCAAAATTCACTCCAATTTCACTCAAAACTCACTCTTTTCTGTAATTCACTCCTTCAAGAGTGAACATTTTCACTCTTTATTTTTTAGAGAGTTGTGCAGCATAAGAGAAATAAAATAAAGAAAAACAAGAAAGGAAGAAGAAAAGAAAGAGAGTCAGAGAGTGCTTGTTGCAGAGGACAGACTTTAGTCAATATGAAAAGCTTTTGAAGCAATTACAATCATGATGGAGATGTCAAGAGCTTCAAGAACTTTCTTAGAGAGGAACCTTGTCTGTTTCAGAAGCTTTTATATAGGAACCATGTGGTTACTTGTTCGCTAGCAGTGGCGAATCCTATAAAAACGTTAGCGACACCGTATTACGACCGTTTGCGAATTCTTACGAATGTTTTGCGAATGTTTGCGAATGTTTGCAACTGTTAGCGAAAATACAAATTCGCAAAGGTTCGCAAAGAAATTTTGAACATGTTCAAAATTTCTTTGCCACAATAAAAACCATTTGCGAACGTTCTTGCAAATGTTAACGAACCTTTTGCAACCGTTTACGAACCCTGGCGAATTCCCAAATTCGCTACGTTCGCAAACGTTCGCCGCTCAGTGAGATACCCCCTTTAGACAATTTCTTTGTGTTTGTGCGATTTTCAGCAACACAGATGCCACTTTTTGGGTGCCAGGGTACAGATATGTATCATTTCATTTCAAATGGTCTACATAAATACTGGACAGTGATTGGCCATAATGCAATCACATGACTACTGCAGCGCGGATCGAAATCATTATATTGTGAGTAGTCACATCACATCAAGTAACATAACTCCAGAATTTGACTGGCTGCAGTCACACGAGAATGAAACAATGTGTATATAATTATGAAGACCATACAATATAACAAATATTGCCTTGTCTATCATTGTAATATCACACTTGATGGCCCCTTGGGATTTCTGCTTTCCCCTCAAGACAATATTTTTTCCCTCAGCACTGTGCACTTTGTAAAAAAAAAAAAATCATAATAAGCTCTTGGGGGAAAATATAATTCCAACATAGATATCAAGTGTTATATTGCACATCTAAAAAGGCAATATCCGTAAAATATTGAGACCCTCTTCCTTTGAGACCACAGGGGTGAATAGAACAAACAAAAAAAATGATAGTAAAGAAGTAAAATCAAAGTTCCACACACAAAAACCAATAACACAATCTATATTCCATTACACAATGTATTCGTTGTTAATAAGGTAGTATTGATGAGATTTCTGTACGCGTACTCCAAAGCATGTGGTGCCTCAGGGCTTAGAACAAAATGAAGCTGAGCTTGCGTGGTATTTCATTCTGAAGACGTAATGGCCTCGTAAGTGGCAAAATGGATTCTACAACTACAGAAATCACAGCTGCTTAATGAGGCATGGATATACCAAGTAGCCAGGCTGTAAAATGTATCTGTAACCCATGGGTGTTAAAGATCAAAGCTCATATCTATCATTAATTTTTTTTTTTTTAATGTGAGCTGTTTGATACACGCAATAAACTAGCTGCAGTGACAAACTGCCCTATATCAACATAAATAAGCACTGAATTGATCAGTGTTTTAAAAGTAGCCATTATAAAAGAATGTAGGGCAGAAGCTCGGTGGTCTAGTGGAGATGACACCTGTCCGGAGATCAAGAGGTCATAGATTTGAATCCTACTTAAGTACGTACGCCCATGATTTCTTCTATCATGGCTACTACTAAAACACTGATCAATTCAGTGCTTATTTACATCAACGTAGGGCAATTTGTCAATCAGTTGCAATGAAAACATCTCAAGAAGAATTTCATGAATTTGAAAAACTAGCTGCAGTATGACGTGATAATATCAGGTGGTAAAAATGCAACAATTCATACTGCCAGAGACACTTGTACCTGCTTGAAGTAGATCCTTTAATCTTACAGCAAAAAATATATTTGATGTTGCTGCAAACTTTGATTGTACACAAGCTGAATGAAACAACATGGATGGAGCAGCAGATATTTCAATCAAATTAGATGAAAATTAAGTTTTGCCATTCCAGAGTTTCATATGTTTTTAGCATATTATAGTGAAATCGGTCACAGTCACAATATACAATTCACACAGGGGAATAATATCATGGATTCCAAAGACTTCTATTCCCTTGTACACAAATATTTACTAAATTTTCTACTTTTCTTCCGACATGGTATTCATGATACACAAATCAAATCCTTTCATGAAGTTTGTCTTGAATTTCAATGATTGAGTAATAAAGACATGAAGATGAAATGGCCACACTTACTAAATCATACTGACAAGAAGATAGGTTTGACGAAACATCTTTGTGTAGAACAAAGGAAGAGTTCCAAAGTAATTAGTTTATTGCCTTCTAATTTGCATATAGGTCAATGCAAATTACATATCACATTTACATGAGATCGGCACTAGATCACTATTTAGGGGGGGAAAAGCAACACAGAGACATACATTTATAATGCCTTCTGAAACTCACCCTGCCTTTCAATTCTTCTCCATACAAAATGAGGAGGGGAAAAAAAGCAAGGAAAACCACAGCCTGCATCTGACTACACATATGTAAAATGAAAAGAGGCGAGTCAATGGTGATACATCACTATCAACATGCCGAACATATATTTCTCGAAAAAAAAAACTGAAAATGTTTGGACCCAAAGATTGCCAAATGCATGGCTGAAAAACCACAGGTTAGGGGGTGTGTCACTTGCAGTTTGGTCAATGGAGATTAATAGACCACCATAGAATGCACAACATGCACAAAGCAGTCAGCTTCCAGGTGTGTATTTAAAGGGAAACTACATTCCATATTCCAATAGACCTTAACAAGAGAATAAGGTAATCCCCTTCCACAAAAATGATACCAATAACATTTCAATACGACTCATCAAAGAGTTAAAAACTTCAAGAATTTGCAAGCATGAAACATCTTAACTAAACATCATATGACTTCATACGAGAGGTTTGCTAATGTCATTTATATAACAACTCTCTCATTTTTTAATTTTCCTTTTTACTGAAGAAAAAATGAAATCAAGCTCTTGCTTTATTTGATCATTCATATATGTATACATTTTGTGTGTGAATGCATGTTTTGTGTGTGCATGTGTGGTTGCAACAAATTTGTAATCAACAAGTAATGTCAAATATATTTTATGTTGTGAACATTCAAGTTGACACACACAAAAAAAACTATTTATTTCTGCCTCACTGTATTTTCGTAAATGGATGAAATAAGACAAAAAGTTCAGGTGTGAGTTTCTTCAATTTGTCTCCCTCCACAAAGGAAATCTGTAAAGATTGCAAGTGCTGATCTGTAGATTAACAAAATGTCAGAAAAAAAGGAACCAGTGGGACTTGAACCTGTCATCTACTGCTTTCCGGGCAGCGGCACTACCATCAGGCGTTTCCTGGTTGCCGGCAGTGACACGATGAACATGGAACAAATACCCAAGCTCCGAAATTCTGACATTGTTATGTTAAGTAGTCCAAGGCAGACAAGGCATATTAATGATACCTCTGAATAATATCTGGCTTTCATTTAATATACCTTGTCTGCCTTGGACTACTTAACATAACAATGTCAGAATTTCGGAGCTTGTTCCATGTTCATCGTGTCACTGCCGGCAACCAGGGACAGCCTGGTGGTAGTGTCGCTGCCCGGAAAGCAGTAGATGACAGGTTCAAGTCCCACTGGTTCCTTTTTTCTGACATGTTTGTTAATTAAAATATCAGAAGTTGCAATCTAAACAAATTTCATTTGTAGAGGGAAACAAATTTCATTTGTAAAGGGAAACAAATTGAAGAAACTCACACCTGAACCTTCACCCCTCTGAATGATATTTAGCTTTCATTCAAGACAAAAAGTTACTGGAAAAAAATGTGTAAGGATACTGGAATATATTGCATGCATATCTGTGCTCGTGTATCTCACACACAATTTCAGCACAACCATCATCTCATATTAGATGCACTTTACTGAGGAAAAAAAAAGATTTAATATAATTCTTTGAAAGCAAAGAAAGGAAAAGGATGACCAGGTAGCTGTCACCAAATGGGATAAAACTACACTGAGTTTGAAGTTAGATGAGTAGGCACCGGTGGGAGGAGGGGATAAAACAGAGCCTTACTGATCTTCCATTAACCCACACAGAGATCTCCATTAAACTTGGGAAGGGGTTAACACAGTCTTTTTCCTCCATCACTTCAGATTTGCATAAACATAGAAAATACATGAATACTTACATCTGAATACTTAAAACCGAAGTTTGACAAAATCCTCTGGGGAAAGCATTTTTCCCCTTTAAATCCCAAGTAATGAAAGTGTTTCTGATGAACACAATGGAGAGAGGGATTAAAAAGGAATGTACAGTAACAGCACTCATTTCTAATGGGCAATGAAAAAAAATTAGCACTTGAACACCGGTTGAAAAAAAGAAAAGCCTCATTTCCATTAAAAGCAACATTTGCATCACAGTTTTGCCTGAAACCAGAGATGCCAAAAAAAGGCCTGATAATTCCTAACTGCTCAATATGCCTCCAGCAAACATGGGAATACACCTCTTGGGCCAAGTTTCGTAGTCACTTCCTCATATTCCGTCGAGGAGCTCTGAATTTGCATTTGCCTCCTGCAGAAATGAGTTCATTGTCCTTTAAAATGACAATCCCGGGGCACACACACACAGGCAGCAACCTTAAGTGGGTTCATTGTTCATTGCCATGAGAGTTTGTTTTGCACCATACTAGATGATTACAATTTGCATGCACTAATCTCCAACTGTAAACAACAACAGTTGTTTGGTTTTCTTGAAGCTCAAATTTGCTTATTTTTGCAACATCAACAACAACAAAAAGAGAGAAGATGAAATGACAGGGGAGTGGTCCAAAAAATTTAAATTCTAGCACGTTGAATGGAAGACAAATACTAATGCAGTGCACTCCCATTGTAACATACATGGGTTTATAGAAATTCTCCTAGCAACAAAGTAAAAATTCAGGCCCCAAAATTATTACCTACATACACATACATCTTTATACACTTTACATTTCGGCTATGATAATAGAAAACTGGCAGTCCCAAGGACTTCATTATAACTGGAGCTGCCTGTATTGTGCATGAAGTGTTTTGTCAGATATTTCTTCTGGCAAACTGTTATAAGCTACTGAAATCCTTGCATCTGATTGGTTGACAGCAAATTTGTCGGAAAAATATCCGACCAAAATGCTACATGAAATGCCTCCCCCACCCCTGATTGTAGATGCCCTCTGGTGTGAGGCACACAAAAGCGTCATCACATCCCTAGGCTAACATACTACATATGTGCACAAAGAGTTTCAAATTTCAACATATTACTGGACACACTGCTTTTATATGAACAGTACACACTCATATGTCCAAGAACTTGGGTTTTTTTATCAGTCTTCCATTTCATGCTTACAAGTTACATCCATTTATACAGAAAATCAGCTTCTTGAGCCAAATGTCAAGATTTCTACCCATCTAATGATATTCCTTATTAAACTAAAACATAATGGCCTCTTGATAATGTGTAGTGGCATAAATCTCGCTGACTGTCCAGCTCCTATCAGTAATGATGCTCCCTGGGGGAGTTAATCTCTTCTGCAGTTATTCATTTATGAAAATCATGCCACCAGTAGGCTCAAATACCACTCCTTCTGTCTTCATTATCACCCAATTACCTCCAGCATGAAATGTACTTGACCAACCTGGGGGCCCCATCACAGCACATGCCAACTGTCACCGCAAGCATATCACCTGACCCTTGCCGAGGCATCACATGACCCATGCGGTACACTTGACACAGCATTCCTGGCATACCGCACCACCCCCTCCATCATTCCAACATGGCTGGCCCAGGAGATAATTGATATTTCAATTAGCTCTTTTCCCCTTCTCACCCCTTCCTCTTGTCATATACATACATACACCTCCTCCTTTTTCCTTGTCATGCCATCTCCTTCATGTATTCCCTTTTTTACTGTTTCTCTGACTCCTACTTTTGTCTTTTAAAACTTTATTCTTTCTCTCCTACAAATGTATTTCTCCTTTGTCATGTCTTATTCTGTTTCAATTCTTAACCCATTGAAGATGGGTCCCAAGTATACTTGGGCAGATATCTTTGGGAAATCTTTGGGTTCTTATTGGGTTAACATTTCTTCTTCTTCTTCTTCTTCTTCTTCTTCTTCTTTTTTCTTTTTTTTTTTTTTTTGGGGGGGGGGTAAAGATGGCACTGGACTTGGACATCAATGTGGAGATTTTCAGCTGAATTTCACTTTTGAATCTGTCTTTAAGATGTTTGGAGCATCCTCTAGTGGGTCTGGGTGTTCTTAACATCCTCAATTTACCATGGGATGAGAGGTGACTGTTCACCATGTACCACGGTACATCACTTCATTTCATCTCATTGAATGCTGTGATGTGGAGCCTCTCACGTCAGAGAAACCCTGTAATGCTTGCAGCTAAAAAATCTGCACCTCTACAGGAAACTAAACGAATGAGCTGGAACTCGATGAAAATGGAGGTTTCGAGAATGCTCCTTGTTTCAAATTTGCTCAATCCGTAAACAGCCTGACGTCAAAACTATGTCTGCGCTACCGTTTCATGGCGACATTTCCATCAGCTCGTCAGATGTGCTGAGGGTGGGGAGGATGTGGATCTTTAGCCCAATCCAGGCACTGCCAATCTCTACTTCAATAGGTCAAAGGGCACGGAGAGGTTAAATGAAACCTTGACACTTCAAGCAGCCATTCCACACCAAGCTTAAGTTGACTGACATGAGTAGAGGGGAAATGAAGTACCAGAATGGCCGAATGTTTCATCAAAACTGGACATAAGATAGCAACAAAAAATGGAGGTTACACATACTTACATCCATCAAAGAATGCAATTGGTTTAGACAATATATGCCAATTAGCTGGCACAATGACGCCATCAACTCCCAATTTTAAGTACAAGAGTGTCATAAGATGTTACATTCAACAATACAGCAATGGCAACCCTCTACCATTGCTGCACAATCATTCCAACACAACAAAGAGTTGGTGCAAGGGATAGAATGTTCTCTCTTTTATTTTATGACTACCATGGAGATTTAGCGCAGAATTGTACAAATGCCAATGGGAGACATCTCATCTAATAAGTGGATATGCTTTTAAAAATGTCCCAACTCTCTTGTTTCTGGTTCAATACTGATGAAGCCCAACCATTTTGTTCACTGGATTTCTGACTGGATAACTGACATACCATCTTAACATGTATTATTTGTATATTACACACTGTTCTCCCTTGCCAATACAGTGTTATGCCGACACAATATTCATCAAGGTTCCAATGTTTACTTATACCTTCTTGTAACCTTCATCCCTGAAGCTCATAGATATGATATTTTACATAAGCTGGCTTGGAGAAGGCTCAAACATACACACATTCATACATACAAACATACATGCACTGATCCCTTGCTGAATACAGATGAGTTTCGAAGAATGCTTTCACTATCTTTGGTGGTGTTTTGATCTTACACATTTCTAGGAGGTATTGTGATGTAAATCACAGGGTACTTTATTGGCATTATTGAGGAGACAAAAGAATTTACATACAGGAATGGTGCACTTATGGGTCAAATCAGTTCCCCCATACACTCATCCCTGAAAGACTGACCTGGAAAACAGCACGGGGTCCTCCCCCCCAAAAAAGCATTCCACAAGGAAGAGAAAGAGACAACCGACAAGCCAAATATCAACCACTTGGACCTGTCCCTCTTCCGGTCATTCATTTTGGTTTCACTTCCCATTTGGAGGTACCGGTGTTCCCTCCCCGCACCCCCGACCATCCGCCAGCCTCCATCTTGATGCTAGAGCATCACGGTGTGGGGGCCCCCATCCCCTTCTGACTGCCAGTCTCAATCCATGGAAACCTTCCATCAAATCATCCCCCGTGCTTGCCTCCTCCAGCAATCACCATTTCAGTCGTCTTTATTTCTTTTTCTCTCTCTCCATCCCTCTCTCTCTTTCTATCACATTTTCTCTCACTATATTTCAATTCATCTATCTTTCAATACATCTGTATATCTGAGTTTGTTTGAGTTTGTTTTTTGTTTTTTTTTTAAGAACACTTTATATCCCATCATACTACAACAAGACATCAGCCAAAAATACAGGGACCAGAAGAAAAGATTAGGTAGACAATGATGGTGATGATGATGATGACGATGATGATAACGATGATGATGATAAAGATGATGATGATGATGACTAGATGAGGATGGTGATAATGTTGTTGATGATGATAATGATGATGATGATGATGATGACTATTTTTCTCTCTGGTTACCCGCAAAGTAGGTCATTCTCTTTCAACTTTGTGCGAGTATCAGCCTTCATTATTATTTGTGAGCACTTCATCACCATTAGAACTACCTAGAAAACAGACAATCAGTATTCCACGAACTGAATAAAAAAGGCGAATTAAATTTGGCTTAAAGGTCACATGTCCCTTTTCCAACATTGTATATAATGAAATCTTACGGCAATACACCTCAGAATGTTTAACAGAAAAATAAAGCAATACAAAACTAACCTCATGTCACACAAGAATATGCTCCCCATTCATAATGCGAATAACGGTTGGGATTTTTTTCAGAGTCCGAATAAATTAACTAGAAATCTAAAGTATCATTTCCCCTACCATCATAAAAAAAAATCCAGCTTTATTATTCTGAGAAAAGGTCTGAATTGCCTGCCTTTACAACACACCAGCTTATGAAAGGAATCAAATTATCAGGGTTGTAAAAGCAACACACAAACTTTATAGTTAGAGATTTTGAAAAAAACAAGAAAGGTCCACGAGATGGACAGAGGAGAGTGAAAGATACAAGAAGGGAGAAGTGGACAGGGAACATGAGAAGGGGACTGACCGGAAAGGGCGACAGAACTTGGGAAAGAGAGGATGATAAGAATAGACCAGCAAAAGATGGGAATAAAGAAGACGAGGACACAGACACCAATAAGGACGGTCGCCGCGACAACAGGGTGGGAGGAGAGCAACGGCAGAAAGGAAAATGTGACAGATTCATGCAGACAGGGCAAAACATACAAACACGAGACAAACAAACAAACATGCCGTATATAATATGAGACGCGTGAACACAATCAAGCGCTTCTCTGATAGCACAGAAGATAATTGGAGCAGGGCGGCTGGGTAGTCTTGGCAGTGCAGGCAAGTTGTAGTTTATGGCATTCAGATCACTGTCATATATTCTCTTCAATACAAGTATGCATCTCCCCTGACTGAAAGAGATAACTTGCAAAGTAAAATTCATCCATCTATACATACATGTACACAATATGTGCAGTGAGTTTTAATTTCTTATGCCAATATAGCATGCAGGAGATAAATGAGACATACATCTCCATTAATGGTAGTGAAAATATGGCATAAACTGCGCTTCTTTTGGGAGTTATCTTCCACTATGTTAACATCTTCCATAGATAAACATTGATGATAATATCACCCCATCAATAAAGCGGGGGTGGGGGTGGGAAAGGGAGAATCATAAGGGTCAGAATTGCCTTTTCTGTACTCCTTGCTAGCAACAGAATCTTAGTAAACCTGGTTCCGTTTCATACTATAAGGTCAAGTGAGCATATATGGAATGTAAAACACTTTGTCCAGTGTTCAATATATCAAAGAATTTGAACCTAGCACATCCTGTACAAGTGCCCACAGCACTCTCCCCTGTTCCACATAGTTTTCTTCATTTCTCCTATAGATGCTGCCTTTGGTTCCTGTTTTTCCACTTTCCCCTATAAGTCACACCACAGCAGTCCTAAAGAAGTATTTCCATTAATCACATTTCATTAGCACACTTTAATAGACATCCACAGGCGGACGTTGTGGGCAATAGGATGTTCAGGAGGTTGTGCACTTTGTGGCCACAAGGGGGTGCTATTGATCACTGAGTTAATACCATGACATCACCTCTCCATAACATGGGGCTTTTTAAGGAAGAAGCTGTTAAATGTAACAAATGGTCAAAGCATTGGGTCTGGGTAGGTACAAAGGGGTTCAATGACAGCAAGGATTTCATCACAAGGAAGTTAGAAAGACTTACAAAACACAACATTTTTTAGCCAGTACCACTCACTTACTTTATTTAGTCACATTGATATTTTGATCCAATGTCCACGGCAACCTCCAATATCTTTTTCTTCTCTCATATATCTCATCAATTATTTTCAATAGTTTATCTATTTCCATTAAAAAAAAAAATGATTCAAAGCAGTACATGGGTCAATTTGACTTTCATCCAACCGAAAAGGAAAGTTCATTGAAGACAATACAAAATATACTATACACAAATGCTATTATAACAACAACAAAAAGGAACAATGCACACTTTGTTACGGTAAACCAAAAATAAAGAAGTAATCATACAATGGAAAAGAGTATTCACTAAAAAGCCAAGCTTGTAGGATGTGGAACACTGGAATGAAGACAACAGCAACACCAATATACCAATATAGTGATGAAGTCAAAGGAAAGACTGCTACAAACCAGTGAAACAGGGTTCATACTCTTTCTCATGAATTAAATTCCATGACTTTCCATGACCACTTTAGCCAGAATTCCATGACCTTTCCATGACTTTTACACAATTCTTTTTTGAACACATTAAACTGAAAATTTGATCTCAAATCAAAGCGAAGCAAAGGGAATACACACATCTCACACAAACAACAGATAAACTTCTATAACTTTTGCAATTCCATGACTTTCCATGACCTTTTGATGAAAATATCAGTTTTTCATGACTTTCAAGGCCTGGAAAAAGAATAGGCCAAATTCCATGACTTTCCAGGTTTTCCATGACCCGTGTGAACCCTGTGAAAGAGTATAGTGTATTCAAAACACATCAAGAATTAAAGACTTCCAGGAAACATGACTGGAACACACGACCCTTTTCTCGGGGAGAATGAATGCTTCAGCTCAGTAAGATGCCTGTAGTCTGACTTGCATGTCATGTAATGATTTCCATGCTGCCAGTGATAATATTGCAATAGCAGAAAAACATAGTCCGGGACATTCTAACTATTCAAACCTCTGAAACCATATATGGATCTCTAAACAGCAGTGTAAAAAATCTCTATCAATGACTTGAATACTGAAGCAATCCAGCATGCCACCTTAGAAATGTCAATCTAGAAGCAGGAAAGCAAGCACAGTTAACAAAACTATGCATTTATTCATGTCTACTCTGCAACAGACAATCATTTCTGGACTTCATGTCCTTTCAGGGAAAATCCAGGTATATCAAACTCCCCAAACAAGAATGATTTATTCTGAAGGTGCTTGTACCTCAGAACCAAGAGTAAAATGTGATAATGTACAATCAAAAGTTTTAAGTCAGCCTTAAAAAAAGAAAAAGCAAAAGCAAAAAGTATTCTCCATTCTGATAAACAATCCCTCAAGATCTTGCGAACATCAGGTCATTACTGCCGACCCAGTTCTACTCCGGTGCCACATATAGTCATCTTTGGCCCCCACTTGCGGGTCACGTGATAATATACATGTAATCTCACAAGTTTGTGCTTATCATTCCTGGCCAAATGTGGATACTGAAATGTAATGCTGTAAACTGCCAGCAGCAGCCATAATATATAAAAGTTCAAAGTATCAAATTGGGATCATTTTCCAACACCCTTGCCATCTCGCATGTACCCCAATACATACAAATGACAGGTCTGGGACGTAACAGATCCCTCCATTTCCACTAAAGATTTTAATATAGATCCATTTCCATTAATTCATTATGCAGGAGAACAAAATAAGACATTGGACAGTGAAGCAGTATATGTAATCACTTTTCAACCTAAGCATGTGTAACAAAATACCAGCTTTAAGGATGTGCAACATGATGATGCAATGATAGATGGTCATTGCAAATGGATATGTAAAATGAGAAACTTGTTAACAGCAAAGTTTGAATTAGAACTAATCCATCCCAAGAAATACTCTCAAATGCAAGCAGAGTGGAAATCAGAGAATATAAATAATGTAGTCAGGGATCTGTATTGCTCAGTGAAGAGATAAAACAGAAAGGAGAAAAAGAATAAAAACAGAGAGAGTATACAGTGCAGGGGAAAGAGAAACAGTGGGGTCAGGGGTCAAGAATGAAAAACTATCATGGGGGTTGTGCACAGACTTGGTTAAAGTGTACCAATACCCTGGAAATTAAATTTGTGTACGGCTAGAATACACAAAAAACAACCATAATTCACCTGTGATAGCCCCTAAAAGTATACATATTTAGATAAAGCAGATCATATTTCTACAACAACTTGGCACTTGTGCTCCACTCTTTAAAGTTCTACTCTGTAAGCACCGGTACTGATATGTGCACGTTCTAGCTAGACGCGTACGTTTTTACGAATAATATCCAGATTCCATGTCGATCGGTTAGGAACATATCAATATATGTGTATATATACACCATCGTATATTACTATCGTTCAAGATGAATTTGGGGAAAAAAAAAATATCAATAGCGTGATCGTTCAATCGAAAGAATCAGGTGATCAACTAGTCTATTTCAAGTCATTTTTGTTTTTATATACTCTCTAAAATTTACATTTAAACCCCGATAAACATATATCAGACAGACAAAAAATTCTGATATTTTGCAGAGGGCACGTCTCAAGTACATTCTACAAATATAGCAAACATAATACCTGTGGTATTCTAAACTTTACGCTTCAACTGAAATCAGTGTGTCATAATTTTGTTTTGTTTTCGTCCTGTGGTGGATATCCATTTAATGGGGATGATATTGACTTAAAGGGGAAGGCTAGTAACTGATCAGTGGGAATCAGTGGAAATGCTGGGAGATGATTGTTCCAATCCTTATGGGATTCATTCAAGAGTTCATTGTATATCTATTGTTGTGTGAAAATGATTTGCTTCAGAACGGTCTCATATTCAAGTAATGTGCAGATTAATGCCCCGTCACTGACCAGGGACGCTAACCTGGAAGCATTAAACTGCACATTACTTGAATATGAGACCATTCTGAAGCAAATCATTTTCACACAACAATAGATATACGATGAACTCTTGAATGAATCCCATAAGGATTGGAACAATCATCTCCCAGCATTTCCACTGATTCCCACTGATCAGTTAATAGCCTTCCCCTTTAAAACACTCAATACCAGCACATTTTCCACTGAAAGGTCAAATTTTTGTATTACAATGTTGTTTGCTAATATCTGTGTGATTGTGTTCTACTTATTTGTGTGCTGATTTAATTCATCTGTTTAGGTTGTTCATTAGCTTAAAAAAAGAAAACAAGTTTCCTTAAAGGAGATAACATACAACAACAACAAAAAACCTTTCTTTTCCTTCACATACATGACTATGAATATAACAGATCAGATATATAGCACTTTGATTGGAGGGGAGGCTAAGGGGGGTGATTGGGGGGAAAAATGCAAAGTTGACAGTAAGGCACATCTGTGTCGAGAAGGAATCTGTAGTATAACTTTTTCATCATCTTATCCAGTGTCTTTTTCGGGGTTAATGTGTCAATGCCATACATACAAGTATGGCATTGACACATTAACCCCGAAAAAAACATGGGATAAAGAGGATGTAAGTTTTAAAAAAAAATGATAATAATAAAATAAAATAAAAAGGAAAAAATGAGGAACAATAAAAAATAGACACAAGCCAAAATCATTCAAAAAGAAATTTGCAAAAATGCCTTGACAGACAACAGAAGAGATTAGATATCTATTCCCTATGCCCTTAATCATAGTAACAGTCAGTAAGAACAACAACAAAAATGGGACTTTCAAACAAATAGAAAGTTGAAACAGGGATGGGGTGATTACTTAAAGGAGGAATATAAGAGATGGATGGGGGAAATAGATGCAAAGGGGACGGGCATAGGTTAATGGCATACAAATTGCAGGGTGCCAAGAGGGAGCAGCGGTAACAGTAACCAGGGGATTAAATGGGCGAACGGGAGGATCGGAGCCTCCTGCTGGTGGAAGGTGGGATGAGCATGCCTTATTCATGGCCGGGCGTTAGATGGAGCCCAGTGAGGTCCAAGGCAGTTAAGGTAAGGTGGTGTGACATGAAATGCTCCCTCCTGGTCCCACGCACAGCAACTTCTGGGCAGAGAGGAGGTGGCAGGGGGGTGGACATATATTTGGGATCTTTCCCCTGTGCTTCAACAAAAGAGTTCTCCATTCCTTTAAAAAAAAATGCATTGTGACATGGAAAAATCCATCTTCTTGCCTATATTGTTCCTTTCATTACTACTCAGGCAACCATAAAGCCATGAATTTAGAGAGACTTCTCCCAAGAATTCCACTTTTTTTTTTTTTTTGCTCCATCATTTGCCTGGATCCTTGTCTTCTTTTCGTACATTACAGTCACAAATATTCAGAAAAACACACTTTGTACACGCCCCATGAAAAAGTCCCCGCTTGTGACTAACTAGCATGGAATAGTTCACACAGTGACACTTGTCCTACTCCTATCTGATACGATACTAACATTTAAAAAAAATTAAGCATACAAATATAAAAATTTCCTATACTTTGTTCACATTAATTCATATTCTTTCTTGTAATATGCCAACATGCACACATCACCATGAAAAAAAAGGAGGGGATGTGCATTCCACTCTTCTGATTGAGAGAAAACATAATCATCCGTAAATCTCCACTGTTATCATAATTGCTTCACAGCCAACTGTACTAACTGAAACACATTGAACACACAGATGAAGGCACTGCTCTGTGTATGAACTCTGAATTGGCCAATTAATGACGTGGAGAATTCATACCTAGGAAATGAAACACACCATTGGGTGCTTTGAAATCACTGTGGCACCATACAGTACTCGATCATCTTGATACTAGCTTGGCAACCCTCCCAACACTCAAAGGTAGCAGAAAAATTTACATATTTAATCATGTAGTAAGTACAAGGACAATTTGTCCGACGCTGATATAAGAATTCTATTAATGCAACAGATACATGTCATAATTCTAGCAAGAGTTAAAATTACATGCACAATTTGATTAAAACAGAAAAGAATATATTTTGGTCACCTTTGCGTATCATTTTCTGATCATAATAACACAGTGTGATGAACATGTCCTATCACAGACAAACAGAGTATGGAGTTCAACCTTTCTCTACAATTTGTGACATCCCTGTAGAATTTGTAAAAGACTTATTATGTTGATTTAGGAAATTGTTTTATACAATAAAATGATCATTAACATTGCAAACAGGTAGCTGCATTGTTCTACTTCCTGTAGCCTAGAGCAGCTGGACAGATGTAATTCCTTTTCAAAAATGTTGCCAATTCACAGATTGCCATGTCTGTATGCTGAGTGGTATTATTTGTATGATACATGTAGTAGTTTGCAAGGTGAATTTGCATTCTTGTAATCAAATATCTTAAGGATGTTTCCTCGTTGTACATTAAGCTGTACATCTTGGGTTTTTTTGCCAAAAAAAAAAAGATTCAATGTAAGTGACTATTAGACATTTTAGCAGTCATTTCATATTAAGTAATAGCTATTTAAAGATGCAATGAAACCTTTATTTTTCACATATTCTTAAAAATCAAGGTGACAAGTTACAAAACTCTTTTTTTACATTGGGAAACATGCTCCTGGAGAGTTTTAGAGAACTGTTTATTCTGCAGGAGAAGCAGAAGAAGAAGGAGAAAAAAAAGAGTTGCTAAACTACAAACTTTTGCAACTCTGCCACAGAGCGCTGCATCATCAGTTTAACTGGGCACGGATACAACTAGCCGCAACTGTACACCAATTGGATACGCTTGAGCCTCGTAATGAGAACAAAAGAACCGAAACGCTATCGCCCGTCATGTATGCCATGAATAAAGTCTTCGTCGTCGTAAAGAGCCCTGTCCGGCCCTTGAAAGGCTCTTCCTCTGCTTTGTTTTGTTGTGTGTGGGGTTTTTTTTCCCCACCACAATTTGTACCCCATACGAGGTAATCCAATGCAAAAAAGCGGCGTGGCGGACAGGAATGAAATAGCTCTTGGACGAGAACAGAGGTTGACATTACATCCCCTCGCAGGCAGGTCAATAGCTGATAGAGTAACTGTTCCCGGTTCGGATATCCGCGCAATATTAGCATGATTTAATACGACACGGGGGCAGTATTAAGACGCACTCATATCCTGAGGATGCCATTCTGTTTGTTTGCTTTCTTTTCTTACTTCTTCGTTCCCCCTTGCGGAGAGGGGGGAGAGCAATTGAGGGTACAAACAAAATGGATTTCACACAAACACCCTCAGGCAAAACCCTTGAGGATACAGAGCAGGAAATGACGCAAGGATGAAACACGAGACATTTAGCATGTGCCAGGTGCATAATTTTTCTCTTTATCTCGCCGTTTTGCTCCTAATACTTGATAGCAGATGACACAGGAAATGCAAGATCAACTGCAAAACAAAATTTTAACACTAGTTCAAACATTTAAGTTTTTTTCTTTTTCTACAACTGTCTATTCATTCACAAACATCAAAACAAAGTATTGTGGTCTACATAAAACAGTTTTTGTGCAATAAAAACTTGACTGAGTGAGATATCCTTGGTATATTTGTGGCAAAATAATTACCTGAAAAAAGTACTCCTAAAACATTAGTGAAATAGTGTATCTTGTAGCTGGAAAGTTATGTTTCTCTAATTTCAGCCATCAACACAAAGTAACATAATAAAGACATAAATGCATAGCAAAAGGATAAAAACTTCATTGTGAATGGTCGGAAAGCTCACAGATTTGAATATTATCAGGGGGAAAATACATACTGTGTTTAGCTGTTGCTATTAGCACATATAATCAACAAAATTTTCTTTCTTTTTTTTTCATGGCCAGCTTCACATATTTAAATTTGCTTGCGCATGAATAGGCCTTTGTTGTTTAACCTGTTGAGGACGAGTCCCGAGTATACTCGAGCAAGTGTCTATGGGAAATGCATATTGTAGCAAAATCAGCCCTTCCTCAACAGGTTAAGATAACAGTGATTACTCAAGACCTTTTGCCACTGAAAACATCTAGTTGACAGTCCCCAAAACACAAAATTTGTCCCAAAAAAAAACTGTATTCATCAACGTTGCTCACTGGGCATGATATTGTAGTAAAGTAGCAAAGATGATATGCAGAACGCTCTACTAAATAAAGAAAACTTACATGCCCTAAATCTAAGAACTCTACGATATGTGTGAAGTCAGCAGTAATGGATCTCGTACATCATTTTCAGATCTTA
Source organism: Diadema antillarum (assembly GCF_040938485.1). Taxonomy (NCBI): domain Eukaryota; kingdom Metazoa; phylum Echinodermata; class Echinoidea; order Diadematoida; family Diadematidae; genus Diadema; species Diadema antillarum. The sequence continues at coordinate 1,510,251 of NW_027271250.1, read as the reverse complement.
TGTCCGGAGACATTGTATCCAGCACAAATAATCGGTATAATATGATCTGGCCTTAATTAATTTCAACCATCTTGTAATCAGTCCATGAATATTCACCAGTTGTTATAGTTAGAAGATTGAGATAATCAGTCATATTCCCATCCCTACGCCCCCCCCCCCCCATTTTATTCTGTTTTGTTTAGGCCTAAAACACATGCAGCTAAAATGGCCAAAGTAGACCAATTATGTCATTTGTTGTGGGATAACCTGCGGACGGCTTTTATTCAATTCAAGGTGTAAAGTGTCTGCCACACCAAGCCAGAATTGGATATTCCCAGTCGTAATCACGTATTCCAAGCGATCGAATACCTATTCCATCTTCGACACTATACACTGCGGGGAGGAGACAAAACTGGGCCACAGAATATCACTTTCATTACTTCGTTCACAAAAGTTTCAGCTCTTCCCCTTTTATTTCTACACCCTCCCTTTCTCTCTCCCTCTCTTTCTCTCTCCCTATCTCTCCCTCTATCTTCTTCTCTTTCTTTCTTCTCTCCCTCTTATCTCCTACTTTTTCTTAATTTTCTCGACACCGAGGTACGGAGACAGCAGACGGCTAGGAGTGAGATTAAAGATGACAGCCGTGGAAGGCACGAGACAATGGGATGAGTAGAGTAGTAATGGGACACTCTGTTTTGACAGGGATCTATCGCGTTACAAACGAAGTAACGGCGAGGACTGTTAGGAGGCGAACTATGTCACAGGAAAGGTGAAGAGTTGAGGTGGTAGAAGGTGTGGTGGCTGATGATGGGAAGGAGCGGAGGGGGATGCGGGGAGGGGGATGCGGGAGCGAGGGGGATGTGGAAGGGAGGGGGAGGAGGGGCAGGAAGTTGGGGTCAAGATGGCTGAGTGCTAGTATCACGTAGGAATTGAGGGTTCTTGAAGTTTGACGGAGGAGAAGCACCAAATGCAGCATCACCCTCTCCCTTCTCCTCTTCCTTCTCCTCTTCCTCCTCCTCTTCCTCCTCCTCTTCCTCCTCCTCCTCCTCTCCTCCTCCTCCTCTTCCTCCTCCTCCCCCTCTTCCTCCTCCTTCTCCTCCTCCTCATCCTCCTCTTCCTCCTTCTCCTCCTCCTCCTCTTCCTCCTCCTCTTCCTCCTCCTCTTCCTCCTCCTCTTCCTCCTCCTCCTCCTCTCCCCCTCCTCCTACTCTTCTTCTTCCTCTTCCTCCTCCTCCCTTCTCTACCTCTTCATCTCATTTTCTTCTTCTTCTTCTTCTCATCTTTACCTCTTCTTCATCTCCTCTTCATCCACTCCCCTTCACCTTATTTTCATCTTCTCTTCCTCATCTCCATTCTTCCTCATGCATCTTCAGCCTCTCCGTCACTATCTCATTTTTTTCTCTCCTCTTTTTCCTCTATCTTCTTGTTCTTTTCCTCATCATTCTATTTTCATGTAACCAACAGAATCTCACTCTTCATCATGCATTCTTGGAGATCTCCTGAAGTGAGTGAACATGATTTAACTCATTGCTTGCAGAAATGAGAGAGTCAGTCATAACATTTATGGTATATTTCGGTATCTCAGAATTATTGATTTAAAAGGTCCACCGGGCCATGCAGTATGTGATTATCACACTCACTCAATCAGAAGTCAAAAATATAGTAACTCACTTGGGAGTGGAAATGTTAGTTTTTGAATTGTTGGGCTGGTTATTGTCTGATCACCGTGCTACTCTAGAGTCATATATAAATAATTATTTTCTTTTTTTAATCTACCTCAAACAGCAGAGGGCTGGCCTGTCAGCCTTGTTCATTTTAATAAGAGAAACACTAATGCCCACAACCTTGAACCAGGAGGCATGCAAACCTTCAAGCATTCAAATGATGAAGTAGCATCTCATTCAATAAAAAAGTGCAAATAGGTTCATACGAAGCCATAAGAACATGTACACAACTACTACCTCAAACACTGTTAATGGGAGATATAAAATCACATTTTTGTATGAGTACCCCTTCTCATGTTCAATCAATGATACAGACCCCATTGCAATCAAGGAGGTATGTTCAATTTCAGTGTGCAACAACACAAATAATGCCTCCGGCACCACTTCGTGGCGGAGGCATAAAAAGGGGTATGCCACATTCAGATCATCACAGCTGAGAATAACTCGTGTTGTTGTTGTCTTCTTTCATTCTTTTTCTGGAAGTTTGAGGAATCGCAACAACATCATACTGCAGACACTTAGGCCCGATTTCACGAAGGTGGTACAATTGAAACCATGGTTTAAACCATGGACAAAGACCGTAGTTTTGAATGGGGCGCCAAGTGTCGCATGGCCTATTTCGTTACGAAATCAGTCATTTCGTTGATTTCGTCAAAGAAATGTTAACATTGTGTCAACGAAAAGATCATTTCATTAAATGGTCATTTCGTCGACGAAATGGCTGATTTCGTAACAAAATAGGCCATGCGATATTTGGCGCCCCATAAAAAAAAACTATGGTCTTTGTCCATGGTTTAAACCATGGTTTCAATGGTACCACCTTTGTGAATTTGGGCCAAAGTGTTTTGTAGTGCTAATTGATTTTCATGAATTTTGTGAGTCAAAGGATATTCACAAAATCAGTAAATTATAAACTTGGGACTGCCTCCTGCATCACAAAATGGGCTGAAAATTTTAACAGCATATCGATTGTCTTTATATATCTTGTCTCCAGGGTGGAGATCACTAACTCTTATCTCTTATTCTTCAACGGTGAATTGAACTTTTTCCATAATTATCTTACCAGTCCTACTTTGTGAACTATTATACTTGAGAAACCCATACAATGATATTTAACTGCATGCAGGTATTCTCTAGGCACGACACCGATACATACATAATTCTGGAGCACGCAAGGAAAAAAAATAGCCTCCTTCTTCGCTTGACATGATTTTAGTGACAATCATCCGAAGGGACATTGACTCAAAGTCAGATGTGATCTTCATTACTCAGGTAATCAGGCAGGCATGAATAAAAATGAAGAATAGACACAAACAGATAAGAAAAAAATCTCAGAAATCATCTATGCCTAAAAGCAAAGGGCAAGGCGCACCGTTTCTTTTGCTTCTACTGCGGAAAATTTGCACATGACTTACATTCCATACATCGGGATTAAACACTCATTACCATTATCGACTCGTCCGGAGTCGGAGCCGCTAATCGAGCGGAAGATTCTCGAGGAGGGCTAAACGCATCCTCAGATGGCCGAGCTGTCAGCATTCTTGTTTACAGTCTCATAAATTCACTTCAGTAATTGAACTTTCCCTCTCTACTATTTGTCGCTCTATATCTCTCTTTCTCCTCTATCTATTCATCTATCTGTCTTTCTCTTTTCCATTTGCTCAATCAAATTCAAATCAGCTACATTTCTGTTTACACAATCTACTGCCTTCAAGGATTGTAGTCGTTCCTATCTGAGCCATGTATTATATCTCACTCTTACAGCCTTTCACTCCATACTTTAAAGGTCTCTCAGTATACAAACTTTGTAGGGGCCTACATGGAATCAGAGATACAAAAATAAAATAACATGGTTTTTGCCATGAAAATACAAAATGGGACCTAACAGACTGTGCAAGTGGCATCAATACAAAGTGGTCCCATGCATCTAGCAAATTCAAAAGATGAGTAAACCCAACATTTCGTGAGTAGAATGGGCCTGTAACAAATAACCAAAAACACTAGAAATTCTGAGAACATAGCCAGTCTTAAATGATCGGGGAAATCTTTTAAAATAAACGTCTTAAAATGTTTTCATCTTGAATATAAATTGTAGAGATGAAGGACACTGAAGTTTTAAAATGGAGGTTATAAAGGTATGTAAATATGAATAGCAAAGTTAATGCATCCCTCAGAGGGACAGATCAATGGTGGTCATAGTAAGTTCCTGGATCACAATATCTATTCATAAGAATTTGTGAAGAGCATCTAACCAAGATGACAAATTTGCCCATATAATAGGTGTGTGTGTTTTGTTTTGTTTGTTTGTTGTTTTTTGGTTGTTGGTTTTTTTGGTTTTTTTTTTTTTTGGGGGGGGACAAACTGATCTTTTATAAACCATTATGATTACCCCTATTATATTTATCCTTGATAAACAATTTGTGTTATGATACATAGTTCTGATGTCAAGCAAATTTTGCAAGCGCCATGTGGAGGCAAGTCTACAAACAGCATCAACTTGAATAGTCTACCTTCCAGACAGTCCATTCAACGATTTTTCACAGATCCTTCATCTTCCTCTCCCAAACCTCCCACCCCACCCTACCGGAAACTCTGATACCCCGCCTCCCCTTGCAGCGCGCATTCCGCAGTCGGCACAGTCTGGAAGGACGATGATAAGACGCTGACAGAGCGATACGCTTGACGTGGGAGAAGAGAGCATGTTGGAGTACCAATGAGGCGGACGACGCACGGCATGAACGTCGCATCCATCACCTGTCCCTCTGACACCACATGGCGGCGGTGACGAATGTGCGACGACCGACATGTATCCATCTCTTCCTCCTCTCCATGTTCCTCTCCCCTCCATGCTTCCTCCTTTCTCGTCCCTAACCCGAGGCACCCTGCAAAAGTTTTACTTCTGGGCATCCAGCCTCGGCTTCTCTCGGGGGGCCCCTCGCTGCTGCCTATCCATCCTTGTTACTTCTCATTTTGTGTGAATTCCTGCCACCTTTTTCTACATCTGTACCAATTTGTTGCATTTTGTCCCCAGGGTCGGAACATAAACATGAATTTATCTTCATGCACCGGTATTTATCTACAACAGAGCTTATATAAACAATACAATCTGAAATCTGTGCATATACACTCAACAACGGTGCATACATTCATACAGAATATTTTATACTAGCAATCCGAGAAATTCAGAGTTTTCAGCTTTGACAAATTAAATCAGGTTAGACATTGTACACTTTCTTACAGGGAGTCTTTGCAATCAAGAGTTTCAGAGTGCATTGTACTTGTGTACTCCATTTCTAAATATGTCAACTTGAAATCCCTTGTGTACTTTCTTCCATTAATGATCATTCTCATCTTTTACTTTTGTTTTCTGATGATGTTTAATTACTGTAAAACATGATATAATACATGAAATTTTCGCGAATTGGAGCCAACAGCCTTTTTCGTGGCATGAAATTTTCGTAAATTGCCACTGACGTTCAATGCAGGTAGTGTAGACAAAACCTTTCGCGTGCATTTTAATTTCGCGAATTTTGGCGCTTGCGAAATTCGCGAAATTAAAATGCACGCGAGAATTCCTCGTTTTACAGTAATTCTCCTCTATCCTTTCACTTTTTTTCTGTCTCCCCTGCTTCTCTACCTCCACCTCCACCTCCACCTCCTCTCTTCCTCCCTATCCTCTTCCTTCTGTTTCCTGTCTCCATCTCATCTTACAATTCTCCTCCACCTCCTCCTTCTCTCATGTTCTTCATCTTCACCTCCACCTTCCCTCATCCCTTTCCCCTCCTGATCTACCTTTTCCACTCCTTTGTAGGCTCAGCCTCCACCTCCTCCCCCTCTTCCAACATGTTCTCTGCCTCCACCATTTCTCTCTCCATCCTCCTTCTCCCCACCCCTCATCCTCCTCCTTCTCCCCACCCCTCATCCTCCTCCTCCTCCTCCTCCTTCGCCTCCTCCCTAGGTAGGACTCTGCAATCTTCGTATCTGACACTGAGGTTGCCCTCACTTGAACTGTCTCATTTTCTAGACTCCACGGCAGTGTGTTCTTTCCTGATTAACCGCCAACTACCATGTTTGTCTGGATAATCCTACCCCTCCTGCCCTCCAGGGGTGTGGATCGAGTGTCCCCTTCCTCGCCTCGCCCCAACCCCATCATCTCCCACCAATCACATTCAGATTGTCTTAATACGCTGAAAGGGAGAGACTTCATGAAATACTGTAAAACTTGTTGCTTCCAAAATATGATGATATTCAAGCAAGCTCTGTACTGCATGGCATGCACAGCTCTCCCAAGCATGGAGGCCCCTGAGGCCAGAAACTTGAATCGAGTGGTGTTTAGGCAGGATAAACTTACTGTTAATGTTTCGTTGCAATCGTTGTCGCGCCAATTTTACTTTACTTCAAGGCACACAAGAAAAATACGGACTCTGCTTTCAAAAACATGACAAGAAAGAGACTTCCAACCCTTCCAACATCATATTCGATGTACAAGTTGAGTTAGCTTATCTTTGTCTTGCAGAACAAATGATACACATGACGCGCTGCAAGGTCTCTATGCAATGAGCAATCCAACAAATAGTTTGTATTTCTACAACTTACGCATGTTCTTCCTCTAAAGGTCAAAGGGCTTGTCTGTTATGTCTGTTTTGTCTCCTACCAAATTATTTTCCCACCCAAGGTCTGCCCTTCTCCTTCTCTTCATTCCTTGCCGTGCCAACCGCATTCGTGTCTTATGAAACAGGCTTGAGAAGGATGTGTGAGTGTGTGCCAATTGAACCCAGGAAGAGGGCTGGAATTACCGCTAAAACACTTTGGAGTAAAGAGCCACGTGAAAGCATGTACCTAATTATGTTCTTCATCTCAATCCCCGTTGCTAATGATGCTTCAATTGTCATTTTGCTCCTTAAACAATATCGTTACTCCCCATAAAAATCAAGTTTTGATAAGATAAACTTTATCTCCAAATGTGAAATATGTAGGCATCCAGTTTCAAAATATTTAGAGGTTTGAAGAAATACTCAGGGGTAGCTAGATGTCGTAACATGACACTACGAAAATTTCCTCACAGGTGGAGCATGCTCTCTCCTCCCCCCCCCCCTTTCTCTCTTACACAATTGTACCCTCTCCTGATCGATCTCCATGTCTTTCCCCTTTAATGTATGATCTCTTCTATCTGTCTCTATCAAATACAAGCCTTGCTCACAGCACATTGCTCTGCAACATGGCCTTTAGTCTCTTAGTACTACCAGTACTGGAGAGAAAAGAGGTATGCAAATGGGCAGGTAATTCGAATGAAATGAGAACTCCCAGCACACATGAAACAATGTGCGTTGGACTGAGCAATGAGACAATCACTGCACCCAGGGCGATCCCTATGTAGTACCACTTTCTCAATATCAAGGTTGAATTTACCCTCATCCCAACCAGTGATTCTCTCAATGGGACTACTCCAGATTGCACAAGGAAACGGTGTTGCACGTTTCCAGTGCTAAATTACCACCAGCCATGTGAAGAAACAAATTGCCTCAACCTTACAAATGAACAAGTGTTTAAGTGCCTCCGCATTTGTTAAAGAGTGATACCTTGCTCCATTTCTCGCGGCGTTGCATTAGCATCCCGGGAACGCAGTACGCTGCGAATTCAAATTCAGGTAACGGGGACACCCGCTTCCAGTATAATGGAAGGTCCGAGAGCCGAACAAGAAGACTAGCGAATATTGATGCCTTCATAATCGATGCCTCTTAGGACAAAAATCTACTGCAGCAACGCTGTCCATCAAAGAAAATACAATTTGCATAAATTCTCAGCAGAAACATCAAGAAAGAAAAGTGTCCGCAGATTTGGACAAGAGCTTAATAGGTAGCTTGGACACTAGTTTGTGTCTTCCAATTAACTTCCTTAAAGTTGCACACACCAACAAGGCATGCGCTTGTGATATGTAAGTAGAAACCTTGATAAAGCTATCAAAGATGGATTTTCTTACATGATACCACCTAATTCTCAAGACTCTGCAAAGTCCTCGAGTAATGCTTCTTTTTTTTCTCATTTTTACACTTTATTGTTTTAATATTACCTGCATTTTGACTAAGAATTAATGTACTACAAAAAAATATGAATATTATAAGGATTTCTAAATCATCACAAAGTTTAATTTGAATCTGAACTTCTTGCTTTGCAGCAAAGTCATCTAAATTTGTAGTGCTTTCCATTTTACTGTCTGCAAATTTATCTTGGAAATGTGATGACAAACATCAAGCATCCATTCTGGATATACACACACTTTAAAGGGACTGTACAGTACTGGTTGAGGTGGGGATTCATGTTTTGAACATTCCTAAGTGAGATAATGAAAAGCCTCTTATGAAATATGAAAGAGCATGTAATTTTAAGAAGGATTCAATGTTTATTTGATGAAAATTGGTCTTCAAATGGCTGAGATATCAAAAAAAGTGCTAATAATAAAAGGCGACATGCCACAACTTTATTAGGATCTCTTTGTTTCACTTTGTTTTTGGATATCTCAGCCATTTCAAAACCGATTTTCATCGAATAAACTTTTGATACCCCTTAGAACTGTATGCTCTTTGACATCTCATAGAGTGGTTTCTGAATATCTCGCAAAATGTTAAAAGCTAAATCCTCACCTCGACCAAAACTGTACACACCCTTTAAAAGAGAAGGTGATGTAATGAAGAAAAACTGATTTTATTATTTATTATTATCATCATCGTATGGAATCACCTTACACTCTACAATATAAAACCAAGAAGAGTAACAAAAAACATAACTGTCAGATGGACAGCTTACAGTTTTTACCCCTTTCTGTGCCACGGACTTTGAACAGTGTGTACAATGCTATGGAGTTTTCTGTACCGATTAGCACTCTTAAAGGGTATGTACCGTTCTGGGTGAGGTGAGCATTTAGCTTTTAATGTTTTGTGAGATATTCAGAAACCACTCTGATACCCCGTTTATACTAAGGAAAAAGCAGGTTCTGAAACCCCCTGTAGCCGCTTCGAGCAGGCTTTCAGCTAAGTATAAACAGACAGAATTCAGAAAAGGCGATCCGGTCGGGTTGGGTCGGGTCGGGTCGGGTTCTGAAACCTCCCCCCCCCCCCCCCCCCCCCCGCAGGCTCGAGGAGGCTCGACAGCCGTATAAATGGTAGGGGGTTCGAAAAGCCGCTTTTTTGCCGACCCGGAAGTTATCACTGGAGGTCATCGCGCGTTCATGATGTGAACAAGCAACTGCACCGGATCGCGAACCCACGTTTTTATAAATTCGCGCTCAGCAGTCACGTTTCCGCGCGAAAGTGATGCCACGAAAGCGCGCGCTGGTTTTCGGAGGGGAATTCGGTTACCATAGGAATGGAAGCCGTGACCCTGCTAAGAACCGCTCGGGCCTGCTTTCGCTAGCGCAGTATAAACAGACGAGAGCCCGCTTTTTCGTAGCGGGTTTTCAAACCTCCTCGAGGCGGCTCGAAAACCCGCTCGCAGTATAAACGGGGTATATGAGATGTCAAAGAGCATGCAATTCGGAGGGGTATTAAAAGTTTATTTGATGAAAATCGGTTTTGAAATGGCTGAGATATCCAAAAACAAGGTGAAACAAAGAGATCCTAATAAAAGGCTTGGCCTGTCGCCTTTTATTATTATCACTTTTTTTGGATATCTCAGCCATTTGAAAACCAATTTTCATCAAATAAACATTGAATCCTTCTTAAAATTACATGCCCTTTCATATTTCATAAGAGGTTTCTCATTATCTCACTTAGGAATGCTCAAAACATGCATCCCCACCTCAACCAGTATTGTACAGTCCCTTTAAGCTTACCGAAAAGCCTAACAAAACCTTGAGTTTAAATCCAAAGGTCATTACCTTAGAACCACAGGTCATTATCTCAAATGTGTAAGGGTGTCTAGCTGTTAAACTCTTTTGCTGACAAATTTTCTACGCAAGATGCTGAAAAGCATGATTTATTTCACTCTGCTTATCAAAATATCTATTAAGAGAGGGAACTTACAAAGAGAGTGCTTAGAAATTATGAGTTGTCTTCAGTCAGCGGTAAAAACAAAGTATACAGCTTGTACTGTGTTCAAGAACATCATAGATACACAGCCACAGGCACCTCCAAAAGAGAGGTTTAAATGTATAACCTGCATACACAGCAAAAAATCAACAGACTGCATGTCACTAACTAATGTCCTTTTGGTCATCAACGACCGTCATTTAGACCTATCAGGGAATCAAACAATCCGTCATCGCAGCTAGTCTGTATTTAGTTTGTGGCAAATCAATTGCGACCTTGAGTTTGTTGCAAAATCGCCCGAATCCGCAATCAGTCGGCGGGACTGAAACGGTTAAGGCTCCTTGTTTACCCCGGGAGTACACACTCCAATCCCAGGCCCGAAACATTTGCAACACGCGGCTGATGAAATCTACACTGGCTGACATTCTCTCACACATCTTTTCATCTCCTCCTCAGGGCAATCCGATTATGCTCTCGAAATTCACATAGTCAACGGGGCAAAGTGCCTAGGTTTACCGCGTCCGCGGTGTGCACGGAAGTTAGGCAATTAAAGCGAGGCGACTGACAAATGAATATAACCTTCCATTCATGATGAGCTTTAGATGGAAAGAAAATGACATGCACTTTGAATGCACACACATACACAAAAATACTTAAATATACAAATTGATATTTCTATTCAAGGTCGGACAGACAGACACACAGACATTGGGACAAAAAGAATGCCAGTGGATAGAGAAAATTGAAAGCAAGTGGGGTTGACAGATTTGGACCCCTTTCCTACTGGCACAAGAACTCGTTTGTCAACATATTTAGAAACATGTTCAAAGCTTGTTTCACACAATTCAAGTTCTTTTTTTTCCCAAGTCTGAAAGCAACCTCAAATAATGAGGCATAGTTGATACATGGACTACTATTGGCAGTTTTATATTAACCCATTCCATACTGAATTCCGGATTCCCCTTAGACTTAATACACAGACCATCAGGTTCCCGTTTGGAACGGGTTAACCCCCAAGCTACATTCTTACCAAGATATGAGACATGATTTGGAAATGATAGCAAATGAGAGAGAGAAGAGAGGGAGACTTTTTTTTTTTTGCAGTCTGAAAGTGGACTTTGAACATACATCTAGGATAGATATGAAATCCCCTTTCCTACCACTAGGCAAACTCTACAGTAACAGACCAATGCTCACATGTAGACTGGAATGGAAACTACCAGTGTAAAAGAATACAACACTGCTCGTCTTTAGTGATGATGTAGATGAAGACATACTGCAACACACATGGCGGCGTAGTTAAAGACCCACCGCTTTTGAGAACAGAACAGAATATGTGTTCATAAAGAGAAATTACTAAGTACCACAAAGATGAACATACATTATTATTTTTTTTTTGGGGGGGGGGTTTAAGTTTCTTGCTTGCTTCTACTATTTCATGTGATTCAGGATACATAGGATTTGGAATCATTAGTCCCAAAAAAAACATCATCAAACAGCAACTCTGACAATTAATATTTGCCATCAACATTGTAATACTGCATCATGAAAGGTATTTCATTTCATTTGTAAAAGATTGTATTGACTGTACTGACCTTGCAAAAATGATAGATTTACAACCTATTAATACATACAGCCTGAATACTACATGTACATGTATACCAGGATGTATAATCATATTCGGATTGTAGTAGTCCTTTGACATAGAAGAGCCATTTTCCATACACCAAATTCATTCATTCATTCATTCATTCATTCATTCATTCATTCATTCATTCCTTTTTTCAATAATCTTTATTTGAATTCAATGATGAAACAACATAACAATCATTTCAAAATGTATCCAACATAATACAACCAATAAAATCATCTCAACAAAGCATACACACACACAAAAAAAAAATCCAGCATTTACACATTCATACACCCACTCAATCACTCATTCATTCATTCATCCATTCTTCTTTTATTTATTCATTCATGCCACACAATGTGCCAGCATGGTAAGATTTACCATCTAGTGCTAGTCACCTGCAGACTGAACACACAACACAGGGTCAGTATCATTCATCCATGTTCAAAAGTTTGTGTGGAATTGACCGCTTAATACAAGCAATACACATTCACAGGATAAGAACAGACATTCACTACAAGTATACCTTGTTTTTCAGTATTGACCTCACCAGCAGTAGATACCAAAATTTCCCACATACATGTACTTATATGTTTCCAGCTGCTATCTTTAGACTGCTACTAGGATGCTGGCTATGCAGGTCTACTACCTTTAAGCCAATCACATGACATTAGTTTCTACACTGTAAAGCGCCCCCACTCTATTAAACAGATAGAGAAAACTACCAGCCACAGTCATTTTACAATTATACCAATGAAGCGCCTGCAATACTTGTCAATGACAATTTGAAAAGATGAAGGATATTGCGTAGTTAAATGATGGAATGATAACTTGTAGATTGTATCCCAGTTATGAATTCATCCAACCAGAGATGACAGGACTAGGTAGGAGAGAGAACATTCAAAGATGGCAGAATGAGTGGCTAAGTGGGTAGCAGAAGGCAGCCATCCCAGCTGACAAGGGGAAGCCAGCTAATGACTACATGCTAAATTGTCAGCAGCTGCCGATACAAGCCCACCATGGACTCAAGGGCACTTGTTAATCCACGGCAAAGATGCCTCTGTGATGACGTCAATGCGCCAAGTGCATGTACACACATTCGCAGAAATTAAATCCACAAAATGTTATTCGGAGCAATAACACATTACATCGTACGGGCTTTGGTATGCAAAATCTCCTTAAAGAGATAAACTCTCATTTTTCATATGTTCTCTGTGGTAATCAACCTTCTGCGGCAGAAAAAAAAAATGTCCAGAAACATTTCAGTTTAATTGCTGGCATGAGTTTTTGTACAAATGCAAAAGTTTTGGGCAAAGCATGCATAAATATGGCCACCTGACACAAATATGAAAGTGCAATTCAACACTATGTTTACAATGACTTAAAGGCAGGAAAATGAGACAAACAGAATGGTAAAGGGGCTCATCAAAATTGGACATAAATAAGAAAGTTATAGAAGTTCAAAATTGCACATGTTACCACGAAGCAATGATATTTTTCACAACCACACATGTATGCAAATTGGAGAAGGTGATGAAGTATTCATTGTAAGAATCTCCTATTGACACTGGTACAATTATCTCCTATAAATTTCCTCTTTTGATGAGAAATATGTACATTAAAAAAAGCTTTATCCCTCATATCGAACATTCTGGGGAAAAATGGTAATAGGAATCAACAAAATTTTGTCACTCCTTGAACCTTTTGAGAATGTTAAATTCAACCCACAAAATGTTGGATTTACCATATAACTAAAAAAAAAAAATGAAATGGCAAACCAACATTTAGAGTATTAAATTGAAAATTTTAAGTGTAAAATTGAACATTTACAAAAGGTTTAAGGAGTGACAGCATTTGAAATGTTGGATTTACCATTTGTAGAGTGAGCTACTGTTGTCTTACAGTAACTCAGCAGCAAATACTTTTGTGGGTAAAGAGAAAGTAGTTTGTAGGTCATCAAGCAAAGCATAGGATCTTCATGATATTTCTGTTTACCTACCAATGGAAAAGGTGTTAGATCATGCAGGGCTGAACACTAACTTTTTTTTTCTCTTGGGGCCTGTTCGGGCCACCAAAATCTTTAAACTTGGGAGTTTGGTGGCCTGAAAAAGAAATGTAGTGACCTGAAATAAGAGGATATAAATATAAATATAAATTCGTTCGGAATTCAAGCTACCCAATGGGCCACCGAAATATGGAATTTGTGGAAATCCGGTGGCCCGACATCAATTCTAAGTAGCCCTTGGCCCTGGGGCACCGGGCCACTGCTAATGTTGAGCCCTTGGATGATGATGTCATGGCTTCCTATGATTTGTAAACATATTTGTCTGTACCCAACATCACAATTTGGTGCAAAAATGTGAAACTCTGCAATTCCACTATATTCTAGTCAGATTTCGATGAAACTTCCACCACTTTGTTCAACTGATTTGAAACTATTCTAAAAAGTCCACTTGCTCTCACTGTCGTTTTAGCGGTGTAGTGTATCACAAAAGCCATCAAAACAATGGAGTCACTTCAAAATGAAAGAAGAAATATCAAGCACCAAAGTTGCAAATACGTATTACGGTAAAGGACTGTCACATAAAATGAGTTTAGCACAATTCGACATTCACTGCACTGTCCCGACAAAGTCCTCTACAGGCAATTTTGGAATGTTTCATGTCTGGTATATTTCAGCTTTTTTTTTTTTCTCTCAAAAGTTTCACAGTCTGGCACCTTTGTATAATATAGTATTTTTACCTCGCTGACACTTTGTTACCACATGTGTGTGAGCACTACCTGGCGATTTCCACACTTTCAACACACACCTTCCTTGCTCGGAACATAATAGACTAACACCACAGTTTCAGAGTTAGTCCATATGTTTGACATAAATTACCATCCATATGGGAAACCTGACATTTCTGGGATACAGCCTGCTGTACAAAAAGGCTACTGCTTGCCTGACGAATGCAGCATGACACAAAGCAGAACAAAAGATACACAGAAAATGAATGCAAATCAAACATATATGCATTTAGGGGGAGCAAAACAAGGGCAAAAAATACATATTCATGTTTTAACATGTTGAGGACAAGTCCCGAGTATACTGTAAAAAGAGGAATGTTCGCGTGCATTTTAATTTCGCGAATTTCGCAGGCGCCAAGATTCGCGAAATTAAACTGCACACCATATGCATTGAACGCCAGTGGCAATTCGCATAAATTTCATGCCACGAAAAAGGCTGTCGGCTCCAATTCGTGAAAATTTCATGCCGCGAATATAATCATGTTTTACAGTACTCAGGCAGGTGTCTATGGGAAATGCGTGTAGCAGCAAAATCAGCCTGTCCTCAACGGGTTAATTGTATGTTTTTCAACAATGTAGAAAAAGCACAAATTCATGGAATTTGATTTGAAGAAAATAACAACATTCCTATGATCAATATTTCCCATTATCATCATCCTGCCTAACCTATGATCTTGTTGAATTATTACATCACTCATCATACTCTCACAAGCACTATTCTCTTTGTTCACATATCGTCAAGGCAACAAGAAGCAGGTATAAACTCTGTTTATATACTTGCCAATTCCCGTCTGCATCCACATCTAATTCTGTCGGTATATTAATTTGAGAATGCATGTGCCTTTGGCAATTCAATTACCACAAAATTGTCCAATATTTGGCCAAATATCATCCCTTTGCACATCCTTGGGATGGCTGTCACATATTGCACAGGCACTATAATGCCAAAGACTTACTTGGCACATCGCGTCTACGAACCACAATCTTTTTTCTGTCTTTTTTTATCAAGAAAGTTTATATAATAATTACATGCTCACAGATTTGAAAAAAAAAAGAGAAATGAATGATACTGATCTTAACATGATTGAATGCCTAAAGCCTGCAAAATTTTGCAAAAAAAAAAAAAAAAAAAATTGCTCAAAATTAAATTTTCTTTTTTTTTTTCTTCTTCTTCTTTATTGATGTAAGTTAAATCTTGCATATCCTCCTCTTCCCTGTTTATATTTTTTGGTGAAGTCCAGAAAGGATTCATTTCATGTCAACAAGCAGAATGAATCCCCCGGTAGCATGTAAGGATTGATGTCAAACCCTAGGTTATCAATCAAACCAAGAAGCATCAACATCTTTCTTGGACTTCTTCCTCGCTGAAGACAGAGGGCTCTCTCTGATGCAAGCCACCAAACGGCGACCGACTTCAAACGTCCTTTACTCTTCTCCCTCCCCCCCCCCCCCCCTTCTTACAAATAAGACATAAACGTGACATTTTGAAATGGTAACATAATGATTGTTTCATCTCTCGTTGAGTTATCTTATCTTTCTCTCCACAGGCAGGATGTGGCAAGGCTTGGTTATTTCTTTCATGTCTCTGTTTTTTTCTCCTCTGAGTGATGCAATATCTCTGTGGTTGGCCTGATAGATGCCGAAGAAGATTAGCGGAGCAGTCCTCAGCCAAGAATAAGGACTGCATGTTTTTGTTCTTGTTTTTTTTTTTCACCTTCTTCTGCATGCACACAACTGCAAACTGGCTGGAAGAGGTACGCTGCTGAATGTAAACTTCAGTTGCAAGAGCCATAAACTTCTTGCACACTGGATAACTTAAAACATTCGCGGTGCAAAACTTTCACCATTAGGAGCTGACAGCCTTTTTTTTTACGGCATGAAAATTTCAGAATTACAGACCATAGAAAAAGAAATAATGTGTACTGCACATAGTAGTAATACAGGGATTTGTTGAACACACATTGATACAAAAGACACAACAAAACTGAATGTGCGCTATTAGACATAGCTTTGAAAAACAAAAACAAAACAAAACACATACATGTATATCAATGCACACTACTAGAACAAGTATTTGCATGGTGTACAGCATTCTACTGACATTCAATGCATTGCGAAACAAAAACTTTTTTGTGCACTTTACTTTTGCAAATCCCGGCTCCTCATGAAATTCATGACAGTTTCATCCATGCAAAAATTCAGGTTTCAAAGTGTCTATTTATTGATTCAACTGTTATTGATGTGTCTTCAAATAATTTTATTGCCCAAATCCAAAGGTTTGATGTGTTGTGTATTGCATTTCTTGAATTCAGCCCCACAGAATCAGGTGAACACTTCCACAGACTTCTGTTTGATATCAGATCTAAACCATGATCATCTGCTAGAATAGTTTCACTGCTCTTTGTATTACTTAATCACAAATTCTGAATCACAAATTCCCCTCGTTCCACTTCTAGCACTTTTAGCGATTGTCTGAAGCAAAATGGAAGCATTTCTGCACCTCTCATCAGCCAGGAATACAGCTAAAAGGGCTGCAGTACCTTCAAGGTAGTACACTGAATGGGATGACTGAGGTTCGTGCTAAGTGTATTAGTCATTGGGTTTTCTCTATTCTTTTCAGTTTCAAGGTTTTTTTTTTATGCTTATAGCAAAAGCAGAGGATACAAGGGCAGGATACGACAAAAATGGGCAAACTTCAGAAAGATAATGCTTAGGGGCTAAATTTTCATACACTTTAAATCAAGAGTGAGCATTCATCAGAACCTGTCATCTTCTCTCCCTTAGTACATTCTTTTCTTTTTGATTTCCCTTTGCTTCTTTGTGTTTTCTCCTCAATCTCGCACCGCGAGAGACGCTTAAAACAAAAAACTAAAGCGGCTGTTAATGAACAGAGAGCCCATTGCGCTGGGGAAGATATCTTTCAGTTCTTTCCGCAGCCCCCCTGGGTACGATCTGCACCCGCACACACGTCCAGGCACCGAAAAAGTGAGGCAGATGCCGTTCCTGCATAAATTCGATACATCATCTCTGGAAAGATTATTCAGCTTCAAACATTGCATTTTATCCCCTGAAGGGTAACACAAAATATGAGCGGCAAAAGAAAAAAAGAAGTAGGGAAGCTTTAAACAAAGTAACCGGTTCAGGGTTGCTGATTTTTTTTCTCTCTCTCTCTCTGTTGATATAGATCTAGATACAAATTTATTCATGAAGTTTCAATACTATATGAGGGGAGAGAGAGCTGCGTGAATGTTTGCTCCCTGCATACCAGCTAAAAATCAGAATGATCCATCTGCACATAATGAAAGGGCATCACGCCAAGAAATGCGGAACAGTTTATCACAAATTCATCACACGCTCCTCCAAATTGCCATTCCATAATTTTGTGAACGAGACAAGTAATAATGCTGCATATCTATCCGATTTACAATTTTCTTGTTCATTCTTGATCTCGTTTTCTTTGGGGGGGGGATTTCAACTTACTTCTTGAATAAAAACTGTCACACGACAGAGATTTGAGATATGTGAAGGTATAAGGCAAGAATTGTGTCTTTGTGTTTTACTGGTAAAAGAAAAGTTGTGATGGCGAATTCTTGATTGAAAAGTACCATGAGTAGATGAAATTATCCTTCTGAGGATATAAACATGCGTTTGACTGAAGATGGTGTGGAATACGTCAGAAGTCCGTACCCCTCAGATATCAAACATCAGGCCGACTGAAAGGCGAGTGGGCTTACTGCAGCAGGTGTGAGCTTTGTAGCTCTGCTAAATACATCATGATATTCAACTCGTGTTGACATCGAAACATTTACTTAAAAGGGGTGTAACATTTCATTAGAGGCACACGGAATAGAAGATGTGCATTACCCCGTTATGCTCTCGGGCACTCGGCTTAACTTGGTAAGCTTTTGCATCCGTAATCCATCTGAACTGGACACAGTTGTTAGATTACCAAGCCAATTCAGGTTTATCAAGCAATGTGCCTCAGTCCAACAAGACAGCCATGGTGACAAAATACGGATAATGGGGATCAGGCAATTTCTACTCAGGATCAGGTAATCTCTAATCATTGACAATTAGTTTCCCGACATTTGTGCCAATCAGCCAAGAAAGAACTACAGGTTGTGTGCCAATTAGCAAACAAAGAACAGTAGGGATTACAAAAGGTTCAAGTAGGAAATCAGAAAAGAAAAAGGTGGTCTAATTTCAACTGCTAGGTGCAAATCAGGGTGGTTTGAGCTAAATTTTGGCAATTCTTCTCCTGTTTTTGGAACCATACACCTCAGCTGGAATGTAACTAGGGTAATAAGTGCCAGAGCTGGTAAATGAGGACTTGGTATCTTTTTATCCTTTACAGAGAAAACGGTAGAAGGCCGGGATTAATTTTAAGTTCTTAAAGGTCAAGTTAATGTATCACACAAGGCGCGGTCAGCCTGGCAAAAGATTGAGAAGTTTAACATCGCGAAGTTTGTGCCATTGGTACACGCGCAAGAAAAAGTGCGCCGTCCGATGGCTCGTGATTGTGACGTAACAATGCACATCTGTACATGACAATGGCCTCGCACCTCGGAGACACCACCCGCAAACAGATCGAGAAGTTTCGCGGTAAGTTTCGCGGGAAGTTTGCGGTCACACTGGCAAAACTTCAAGATCTTAAACTTCGCGATCTTTTGCCAGTCTGATCGCGCCTACTGTTCTACCAGAGGGCCATGCCATTACTATTACCCTACAGCGTTGCCAGGTATCCATTTATACACCTTGACGGAGAGGGGCATGGTAGGTGTAAACATATTGTTCAAGAATGTAAGCACTGGGCTGGATTTAAACTCGGGTCCCCCGATTGGGAGTCAGGATTCTCAGCCACTTTGCCACAGTGCCCCCACTTTATGATTTAAAGGGGATGGCTAGTAACTGATCTGTGTGAATCAGTGGGAATGCTGGAGGATGATTGTTCCAATCCTTATGGGATTCATTTAAGAGTACATTATATATCTATTGTTGTGTGAAAATTATTTGCTGCAGAATGGTCTCATATTCAAGTAATGAGTAGTTTAATGTTTCCAGGTTAGCATGCCTGGTCAGTGACGGGGCATTAATCTGCACATTACTTGAATATGAGACCGTTCTGAAGCAAATAATTTTCACACAACAGTAGATATATAATGTACTCTTAAATGAATCCCACAAGGATTGGAACAATCATCCCTCAGCATTCCCATGATTCCCACTGATCGGTTACTAGCCATCCCCTTTAAGTTCTACTGTGGTCACAACTTTGGGTTCTGCATTTTTACAAGCAATGCCAATACACAGTAATATGCTGTCATATGCCTGGTAAATATTGAAGGAAACAGTAGACCAAAGTGTCTTTTATAAGTGACAAGCAACAGGTCATTATTCTAACATGTTCCCAGCCATGAATTTTACTGAGAGGTCATCGATTTTCAGTGCTACAGCATCACATGATTTCATTTCTCTACAGGAAAGGTAAATAGAATATGTCTCCCTTATACAAACATCTCCCCTTTGGATGAATGACATGAGAATATTGCACGCAGATGAATTTAGGTAACTTGGAGAAGTGGGGGTGGTTAAAACCCAGTACTTTTAGTGCTGGGCAGGCCATGCATGCATGTTTAGAATCCTGTTTTATCAGTAACACCATATTTGGGGAAACTGTGGTCATAAACACCCCTATTTTCTCTGCACTTCGCAGGTCGACTTTGTCAACTGTCACGCTGACTTTCTAACAAGGCAGACGGGGCTGCTACAGCCATAAATAGCGCTTGCAAAAACAAGCACATTGTAAATCTGGAGAGCCTTGTTCCGCTTTCTCATGGAGGAAATTTTGTGCCATTTCCCAGGTTTTTCCCACTCCCAGCAGCACTTTCTATACCCTCCAGCCACTGACTGCCAAACAGGTAAAGATTAGGGTCAAAGAACAGGACAGCCATGAGTTTCAGTTCTGCCCACAGAACACTGTCTGATCCATCTTCCAAATTTTAGAGCATTTTGGATCAAAACACACCAAACCAAAAAGACTGTTCACACATGAAAATGAGCAAACTCTCTCTTCAGAAGCTTCGATTAAGAAAAACATAGAAAAACAGCCATGCTGTGATTCCCTGTTACTTTACTCGAAGAGAGGAGATTCCAGATTGTATACACTATTTCAGAATCACTGTCTAAGGATGCAAATCCAACTCCTCCTATAACATCACATAAAATATTTTGGTATCTATATGACCCAGCTCCCCTGTGTGCCATATTCATCAACGACCTCTTCTCAAAGTTGCCATCGCTCTAAGGGATATTGGTGAGGCTCAAATCTCACAATGAAATGTTGTAATTATCAAAGCAGACAAACAGATGTAATTGATTCTCAAAACAGGATGCTCTTTTTTTGTTTTTTGACAATAATGCTTATCTCCTGACAGCAAAGTAGGCCTTGCATGCAAAGGGGAAAGCTTCCATCTCTCAGGTTTTCAATCTCTCGATGCACCCAGGGACCGAACGGCGAATGCAAATGGTGCGGAGGAGGCGTGAGGCGCTGATCAAGACTGACACCTCTTGGCACTAGGAACATTAAGAGATCAGCTTCAATCTGCTCTTTCTTCTCTCACTCCACTGTCCAACCTCTTGGCGATGCGGCCGGGTTCAGGGCGTGATGCAAGTGCACAGCACCTGATGGGCAAAAACTCCATTTCCATGTGACTCTATGGATGACATATGCAAGCTGGAGAGCAGTACAGATCAACTAGATTCAGTCTTACCTAACATCTTATCCAAAAATGTATATAAGCCCGATGCTATTCACAGATATAGATAAGATAATGAATCAACTGGCTTACATTCAAATAATCTTAGTCTTGACAATCATCTTGTATGATATCTTGCCATGTTGGTCATTATCAAGAGGGTCATCCCTTTTCCAAGCTGTACCCAAGAAATTGTGTGTGTTACATTCACACAACATCCAAAACCCTAAAGATTAGCTGGAAGTTTTAAACTTTGATGATTAGCTCATAGTTGAGCCCCATGTACATGCATTCAAAAATTAGCAATCTGAAAGATTAGTCAATAACTAAAACCACAAGATTTCTTAAGGTTTAGGCTCTATCCACAAGCCACAGGGGTCCCACTTGCAGTTTAGCATCATGTGGACACGATAATTAATGAACTCGAAAGTTAGCATGACATCTCCATGAACCTCACTCCCTCTTAGCTTCTGGGTCAACCTGGCTGCAGCTCATAGTTTCAAAGCCTGTGCTTCATGATTGATTTTTTTTTTTTTTTTTTGGGGGGGGGGGATTGGTTTTCATCAAAATCAGTGATCCATTTCTTTTGGAGATGTAGGCAAAATCATTATGTCAAAATGGAAAAGGCTTTCTTTCAGTTGACCTTAAAAAGCGTGGTTTCTGGCACGGCAGCAGTATAAAAATCCACTCTTGAATCCAGGAATGTATTCACTGTGGTTGAAAGATCTCACAGGCTTCAAGACCATGCTGAGCTTGACAGGCTCTTTGGGGTAGGGAGTGGTTGGGAAGGGGAGAGAACAACCATTTCATGATAATGTATTATGTAGGTCTGTTGATCCTCTGGAGTCTCAAGGAAAAATAACAACATTAGCTACAGTAGCATTGTAACAACCCCATCCCCCTCCCGCAATCAAATTAAGATTGATTACTGAAATGCCTCCTTTTTTAAGGTACTGTTTAACACTGGGAGCAGAGATTAAAAAATGCTTGAGTTATCACATTTGATGCATATGTGTAGGTCAGTTGTATCACAAAACATCCTCCCATATAAAAATTTTGCAATAAAGCCTAAAATATAAGGAGATATCATAGTCTTCCTAAATAAATTATAACTGTAGACGGTTTATTCTAGAAACAATTTTATTATAATGATTGCTTACATTTTGTATATTTTAACAATACTTAATATTGATCATACAGATTAATATTTTTTCATCGGTTGTTTCTACCCCCAACTCACATTTTAGAACTTTTTTGAAGCACTAAAGCTGGGTTTTTGTGCTGCAAATGGTAAATAATGCCTTTAAAAGAAAAATGGTTTGTATTTCAACTTCTAGAAAAATAACTTCCAACTGATATCAGATTTGTGTATGTTTACAATATGTAAAATGCTATGTCTGTAGCATGGAAAGAAATATCAGCTAAGAATCAAAGCCTAGAATGCCTGAACATTTCCCCCATGCCACAGTACCATGTAAGATTTTCCCTCAGTATTCACATCCTAAATTCATCACTCACATGCATTTTTTTGTTTTGTTTTAAACCACATACCGATTCTCTACGGGGAAAGCAATTATTGAAGAGATCCCGCTTGCTTTTTTTCACAAGAATGAAACATGGACCATCATTAGCGAAACAAGTAATTCATGATGTAAGAAGTGACTCTGTGAACTGAACTTTCCATGCTTACAAAAAGACAAATGATTTTCATGTTATTGTTGTATACTGTTGCTCTTGGTGAAACACTCCCACCTCTCAACTTCTCCCCGCACCCCGCCCGTCACCTCATCTGGCTCCTAAGCTAGTGCCATTAGAGGGCTTTACTTTTGCCACCATTATCCACAACCACCATTAGAATTATGTATTCATTGATGTCACGCATTTCATGCATACGGCAAGGGGACACAAATTGCATTA
The DNA here is from genome assembly GCF_040938485.1 of Diadema antillarum. Taxonomy (NCBI): domain Eukaryota; kingdom Metazoa; phylum Echinodermata; class Echinoidea; order Diadematoida; family Diadematidae; genus Diadema; species Diadema antillarum. The sequence goes on along the minus strand of NW_027271250.1, from coordinate 1,487,430 downwards.
GGATATCTTCATTATTCAAACTCGGTTCTAGTGTGCCATAATTACTGGGTTTCTACCCTCCCTATGTATACTGTTGTTGTTGTTTTATCCAGTTGTGTCACTGCATCATCGCTATCATCTCCAAGACAACCACCCCCCCCCCTTTCCCATCATCTGAGGGATAGTGCCCCACTTTGGTTTGCACCCTTCCTTCACCCCTTTTTGAAATATTTCTTCCGTAACATTATTTCCCTTAATGCCCTGGTTGGATGTAAGTGAACATATCATAAAGCTCTTCTTACTCATATCAGTTCCCTCTCTATCCATTCTCTTCTAGTCCCTCTCAGCCTCCCCCCCCCCCCCCTCCCCTCCATCAGGTTTGTGAGTTCATTGACATCAGCAATGAGGAGGCAATAACTGACCATAACTCATCCCAAACTCAAGATGGGCCAAGGATGTACATCCCCGCATCACATCACACGGCGAGGGAGAGGAAAAAAAGGGAACATTAATGGGTGCTGGCCCTTTCCTTCTCATTCCCTTAACAGGATGTTCCTTCAGATGCCGGGCTCCAGGGATCGTAAATGGCAGCATCTATTATGGATCTCGAAACTAGCAATGCAGCTACAAAGAAAATGTTGCAGTTGATAGAAAACAAAATAGAGCTCTAAATAACAGGCATCCTGTTTCCTGTTTGTAAGTTGCATCTCTGGTTTGTCCTCTAATTCTCTCCCCCTCACTCTCTATCTATCTATCTATCTGTCTATCCATCTGCCTTTCTCTTTCTCTATTCTCATCCCTTTCCCTACCAAACCATCTTCTTTTCTTTCAAATGCCATTTTCTATTATTGTGCAAATGTAACCACAACCTCTCTTGTGAAATGAGGCCAGCATACCGCTAAGAAAATCCCAGGATTAGGCCACAGGTGCAGGCATGAAAAACATATTTGTTATTCACAGGCAAGCATATACCAAACCAAGCGCACTCACAAACAAATACAAGGAAAACACACACACACACTCATGCACACACACACACACACACACACACACACACACATACACACACACACATAAATACTTATTGCTGTTACCTTCAAATATCTACTAAATCTTTCCTGAAAGGCATTTCACAAAACAGCAATATAAAAGTTTGACTATTCATTGCACTTGTCAATTCTGATTCCATTTATTTCAATATTTGATTTTCAGTCATTCAGTCATTCAAACAGCTTTTGAGTTATTAGAAGGTAGACTAGCATTCTATACAGTCTGATACAGAAGATATTAATCATTATTAATACCTGAATAATAATTCAAAATATTTATGCTCATATGGGTTACTAACCTACATGTATCTAGGAAGCTGCATTTACAACAAGTGTCACAAAACACATACTACATAATACAGGCAGCCTGTCCACAGCATCCACATATGGCCACCTGTGTTTTTTGACAGCTCCTTGTCTACAGCAGCTAGCCTTCGATCCTAGTTACCTGTGTAAAGCCGCAACCATGCGATAGTTAAAGTATCATGTTGCCTGACAAAAGCTGTTCACTGTCCACAGTGGCCACCTGCCTACAACACACATTTGTAGAAAGGCTACCTATCCAAGGGCAGCTACAGTACCTGTCTAGCAATCATCTCTGTAAAGTGACAACCAGTCATCTACAGTAGCCATCTACTATAAGCACATTTCGCATTGTGCAGTAGCCACAGCTACTTTTATAGATTCTGACAGATAAATCAGCACAACACACCATAAACTGCATGTCATACTGCAGTATGATCTCATTTGCTGAACACAAAAGTGTAAAAATCTAAAAATAACTGTAAACTTGTTTAGAGTGATCACTTTTGTCGTCTTTCCAAGAAAACCCCCTATGAACAATTTTGGCTGTCTTTTTATAAACTTTCTAGGAGATGAATGTTCTTAAATTCCATTTTCTGCACCAGCTCATTGAGTACCGGTATATCTTTTCATTACCTGAATAAAAGAGGATTATCTGCACCACACTTTATACAATGTAGGTCACCATATATATCTACTTAAGATATGATATTAGTGTATCAAGGAATATGTGTCATGCAAAATGTACAAGCTGGAACAATTCAGGTCTTAGCTATCAGATGCAAAAATTTTGTATATTCATAACTAAAATGACTACCGGTACTTAATGGGGATTAAACCTACACACACACACACACACACACACACACACACACACACACACACACACACACACACACACACACACACACACATAGAATGAGTGAATGTAAAAACACTGCAGAGAAGTTTGAGGAAAAGGAAAACTGGATAAAAATCCACTCAAAAGCTATTAATTTCTAAAAAAGTGGTATCACCATCCTTGTATAAGAAGACTGCAATTCCTGATATTAAGGAAATACAAAGACAATTCAACAAATTAAATCTTTCTGGCATAATGAAAAAGCATTTGAGTTACCTTTATCAGAAGGCAGGGAGAATAATATTATCCTCAACATATGAAAGCAACAAGTGGAAGGAATGTGTACTTTTCATCAAAAAAAAAAAAGAAGAAGAAATTTAGTGGCATGCTAATTGGTGAATAAAGCACGATAAGGATTACTGCGAGGAATTAACCCTCTCAAATACGAGAAAACCTCAGAAAAGAACTTTTTCCAAATTTGATCAATAGACTTTTAATAGTAAAATTCTGTTTGTACAGATTGGTAAGATCACATAATCTGTGATGTCAGGCTCAGCAAACTCTGTACAGCAGGCATTGATAGAAATATCAGCACTTTCTACGTATTACAATGAAGAGTTGTGCAACTTCACTACATCCAATTGACAATACTGAATTTACTTCAATCATGAAAACTAATTAGTGAAGTGACTGAAATAGCTGTGGAAAGAACAAAATCATATCCTAAAATCAGTCTAATCCATCTTGCATTCACATATATAAGCAACACTGCTTAGCTGGCTCAAGCTCCTTCTTTTTTTTCTTTTTCTTCTTTTTTGCATAAATAATGAGGCAATTTTTATCTTGAAAGCTTCCATCGCATGAATTCGACAGAATCAGCAATCAGAGATGACAATAATACCAAAAAAACTGAAGAAAGCCAAGATAAAGCTGCAGATCCAGAGGATTTCATCCTAGCTAATGGATGTGGAAAACACCACAGAGCAGCTCAGTGCTTTTGCCTGGGTTCATCACAGGAAAGGGCACAAGGCATGGCTGATTGTTGGTTGAACAGCCCTTTCCAAAGGATTGATGTGATTCACAGAATTCTGACTTGAACTCATCTTGAATACTGATTCCTGATTACTTCGCTATATCTATGGAAGAAGCTCATAAAATTTGACAATTTGTTTTGTTATATCTTGTGCATTGTGGCATGGTAATTTAGGACAAATTGAAATGATTAACAGTTCAGTAAAACTGTAACTAACTTTATATCAAGTTTAGAACAAAGCCCTGCCATTATCATCACCCCAGGATAGAGTACCAAAGAGTGAAAAACAGACATTTATTGCCATGGAAACTGGTTCAAAAACCTCAACTGGTCAAAGTGTTTACGCCACGCACCAGGTTCCAACCCAAGCTATAACAAAAGACTGTAACGTCATCACCTTGGTGCTGTATTGCTGTGTACCAATACATAGGTCTGGTCAGGAGGGACATCTGGGCAAAACATCTTGTCCACGGATGAACGCATCAGGCAGGATTTGAACCCCAGACCTTTTTGTGTATGCAAATCCAGTATCTTATCCACTATACCATGATACTTGCCAATTAAAATTGGAAACAAAGCAAAGCTCAATTGTTTATTTCTTTACATGAGGACCAACCAGTAAAACATAGATTTTCAAACAGTGATTCAGCTCTTCTGAACAAGAATATGAACTATAAGCAACAGACCAGTGAAACATTGGTTATTAAATCAGAAAATTAGAGAATAATGACTGTTAGGATATTTGCTTTAAAAGGTAACTAAAGACCTTTTTAATCAATTCAATGACTGCTTTTGCTCCTGTACAACTAAAATGTTGCCACTTGGGGAAATTCTTTGAAAGGAAGAACCCTACTGAGCCCCTAATACCAAGTGTACTCTTGATTGCAGACTCATTTCAATACTGGCCATGAATATTTCAACATGGCTTCTTAGAACACAGAGTTTCTCATGCAGCACTTCAAGGCAAACGTATATGTTTCCACTGCCTTCCTACAAAGAAACTATTGGATATGTCTTGAATGATGAGCAAAAGCTAGACTGGACACACATTAGCATAGGTCAATCTAAAGGGATATGAGGTTCCCATAAGGAATGGGTAAAGTTTTTCTCACAGTGTTTCTGTCCACTACACTGCTTTTACAACGCAAGATCGAGGGCACTCCAGAAGTGTATTAAGCCATTGAGGATGGGCTGATTTTGTGACAACACGCATTTCCCCTAGACACTTGCCCGAGTATACTCGGGACTCACCCTCAACGGGTTAACCCCATAGTTCTTGAGCCACTCACATAGCCATCATTGACTCGCCCACTGCCTTCCTCACACATGTGTGTGTGTGCATGTGTGTGTGTGAATGTGTGTGTGTGTGTGTGTGTGTATGTGGTCCATTGGTGTGTAAGGATGTTTAAGTTTCTTCACCTGCATCCTATCACCTCTTGATTATCCTCTGCAATTGAATTTCCATAAAAATCAAAAAGGCACTCACTTTATCTACTTGTACATATCCATGCAAAATTGTGTGAGATATACTGCATCTGTCAGTGAGTACTGTATAAACTGTTATTTTCGCGAGGGCTTAAATTTTGCGAATTTCGCGAATAACAGTTGAATCATGAATTTAACAACACTCGAAAATGTCTCCATGCACTGTGTTAATAGAGCATTAACATAAGCGTCGGCGTCGATTCGCGAAAACAACATCGTGCGAAAATGTCTATGACCTCGTTATTCGCGAAAATAACAGCATATACAGTATAGGGTGGACATCGCAGGAAATCTGTAGGGGGTCAGAGGGTTAATACAGACTGCCAACTATGCATCCAGACCATGAAAGGAGACTAGATTTGCATAGCAGGTCTAACATGGCATTTCAATTCCCATTGTATACCATAATCTGAACAAGACAGCCCATGTTCTCAACCCACAGACAAGTCGGGTCTGTTTTATTTTTTTTCTCTCTCTCCTTGCTGTTTTTTGTCTAAAACAATAACAGTGACAAACATCTTAAAGATCCCACTTCAGGAAGAAACCTAACCCCCTCTTCGATCTCCCTCTCGAAGTTCCACAATTGTCCCTCCCTTTGTGCGACCCCGTTTTTGTGGGTCGCACGACTCTCGGAATCCGGAGAACTTCCCCCGCTCCCATCAGACGAAGTCATCGATGCTCGCCCTGCGCGAAGTTTCTCCGGCATGCACAGTTAGCTAAGCATGGGGCGGAGAGAGACAAGAAAACAAAGAGAAACGGGGGAGAAACACTTGAGTGGGGCAGACTGTAATGTTACTTGCACCTCCGGCCCGGCATGGGAGCTACTGCTGAAAGTTTAATGTCCCATGCAGTATTGCATGCTGCCAACCAGTCGCCAGGACTTTACAACTGGCTCCTTCTTCCTTCTCACTTGTGTTTTTTTTTTTTTTTCCGTTTCCTCTTCTTCATTTCCTCTGCTTCTCCTTCTTTTATAATCCTTGACATTCTTCTACTCGCATTTCCCCCTTTTCTATCCCTACGTACATTGTTTACTTTGGTATTTATTTTCATCCATGACTTCACATCACATCATTATCTTGAGCTTTTATTTCCCTCTACAATGTAGATGATGCCATTAGTCATTCCTTCCCTTCAATTTTTTTCTCTCATATATCACTTTCCATGGCTTTTATTTTCCTCCCATACATATCTTCTTATATATTCAATTCAATCCTCCTACTTTCATACCTCCAAAATCCAGGTTTGGGGGTTTGTTTGTTGTTGTTGTTTTCTCAACATATCTGCTGTAATCTATTTCCTTCATATTTCTCACCATCCATTTTTCAATTTTCCAGTTTTTGGCAGGATCTTCTCATTCAGTCCTTTCCATCTCACTCTCTTGACATACCAGTTCCTCTCTCATCCCTCCCCTCCCCCTTCCTCTGTCCCTATTTCATCGCTCTCTTACCTCGCATTTCATAATCATCAACAAAAACAAAAACAAAATCAGAAATCAGCTTTCAGGTACTGGTAGTGATAGTAGCAGGTAATTGAAGTACTAAATCATTAATACCTGTTTATCTCAGCATCATGCAGCTGTCATTGTAACAGTAGCAGTTTTTTTTAGGAGCAATTACTGGTACCAATAATACAGGGAGGCTACAAGATATGGTATATTCTCCATGAAAATATTGAATGGCACTCCCAGTTGCAATACATCCAGAGTTAATTAGCAGCAGCAGAGATGATTAGCTGTACAATTTCATTCCCTGATGAACCCATGCATATTTTTTGTTTTAATCACAATCTATGGAGTGTTACAAATTACAAGGGGTGATTTTACAGCAGTCTGGCCTTGCACTTTGTTACATCTCTGTCATTTCCCATTACCATGCTCTTTTGACACATCCTAGCAGAAGCAACCATGTTACATGTGACAAGAAACAAAACCAAGTTATGTGATACAATGTAAGTCCTACACATTGCACATCCAACATAAGCTTTACCAGTGCTGATGTCTGGTCAAATTATATTGCTAGGGTCTGAGACATGAAGACACAGACATTTTACAAAGTCTGCCATAAGAGGGCACTAGACAGATATCATCAAGGAGTGCACATTGACAGACAGCAAAATGGAATTTCAGACATGATCATACTTTTCTGTGTGGTTTTTTTTTTTTTCATTTTTTACCATTCTGAAAAGCTTGAAAAGCATATGCACAGGAAAAAAAGAGGCTATTATCATGTTCGTGGTACTTTCATCTTACTAAAAAAAAATAAAAATGATAATAATCTTTATCACAGAGTGTACATTTTCTATTACGCACATGTGTATGTGTGTCTATGATATTTACATTTCTACATCCATACATGGGACTGTACATCTTGGGGAGGGGGGTGGGGGAATCATCAGATACAGTCTTTTCATTGAGGTAACATGCTAAAAAGAGTTTTAAAGCTGAAAATTTTATTCAACTGATCATTCTTGGATGTTCCTAAACCACCAATCAAATGCTGAAAAAAACAAACTCAAAAGCTACTTTTGAGGAAAGGATCTCTGAAGTTATGGGTCGGATTCAAGTGAACTGAGTGAGGGATAAAAGGGGGTTTAAAACTCCATGGCAACCACTGAAAAGAAATTAACAGAGTAAACTATGACATGGGGAAACTCAATAGATAAAATTTCATTTATAATTTCAAAGTATCAAAGTATCAATGTAAGTGCTAACTTATAATCTTTAGAGTTTCCAGACGGTTTTCATCCCCACATAATTGGCGGAACCGTAGCAGAGCAATCACCCCCTCCCAACCGGCTAAATACTGATTAGTGATAAGGTTAGAGTACAGATTAGGTTAGGGTTAGGTTTAGGTTTCGGTTTAGGGTTAGGTTTAGGGTTAGAGCTTGGGTAAGGTTTAGAGTTAGGATTAGGTTCAGAATTAGGATTAGGGTCAGGGGAAGGGTCCGAGGTAATTATCCAGGGGGTAACTGCCTAAGAACAGGTGGAACACAAGCTCACACTAATATAGAGACACAGAACAATGAGTCTGTATAGAATCTATCAAAAGTACTTACACTGTATCATACTGGAAGTTAAATGCTTTCAAATTTGGAATGATAGAACAAAGCCTTATTCTGACAGTCAATGTCAAAATGTCAAACCAGGCCACACTGACTGAAAATGCTATTTTCAGACCTACTGGAAAATCGAAGCATTCCACTTTTTATGGGCTTTGTGGTACAAGGTCACATACACGTATATAATCCTTTTCCTCCCTTAATTTCACACATACACCAAAATGAAGAGGTCAGTTCCGACTGATACTGAAAGAGGAAATTTAGCATCATTTCAAAACAGATATTTTCCTGATCGCTAAGAGCAGGAAGCTGCGGTGAAGTGGAACAATATTCAAATTCAGACAGGATGGTCCAGTTAAAGAGTTCACAACATACCCACTTCCACATGCGCACATTCTAATGCACACAGGAAAAGTCGGCTTCTTCCAAAAGGAATGTGTGTTAAAAATGGAAAATATGATGCAAACATTCTAAAAATACTTTATTATGAAAAACAGCAATTATCATGTCAATGTCCAGAATAAAAGAATAAAAAAAAAATCTGTACTCTTGACTCAAAACAATAGTATGGCTCTCAGAGTACAATAGCGGTACATTTCTTTGTTTGTTTTGTGTTGTATGGGTTAATTTGTTACGTCAGCAATTCAGTTTATTAATCCATGGGTGCCAAACACAATAAAAGTCTTCATTGCATTAGGTCCTACTGGATGCTTTAGACAAGCATAACAGCCTTTCAGCAAACTCAATTTTTTGTTTTGTTTGTTGTTTTTTCTCTCTCTTTTGACCTCATGAAACAGAGAAAGTACAAGGTTCTTTAAAAAGATTTTCATCTAAAGGAAAATTTGTCATCAGATCTAGAAAGGTCTGTATTGTAATGAGTCTAGAAATATGAAAGAAACACATCTGATCTTTCAAGTCATTTGGTGATGTCTTACTCCACTTCATTTGCTTGGGGGGGGGGGGGTAGAGGTCCAGAAAAACTTTGGTTTTATATAAATCTGGTCATGCAGATGCTATAATAGGATATAAATTACCCATTCACACCATTATTTTCCATTCCTCAGGAGTATATACAGTGTAATATTGCATAAAGTCATGATTACAGTCTTTCACAATTTAGAACAAGACTGGAGCAATTTGACCACAGGGTGCCAAAAAAAAAAATGGGTGCTTCCACTTTCTCACACATTCATTTTTTTCTGTCACATATTCACAGCCATTAATTTATATTTTGAAAATTAATGATTATAACCACCGACTTTCAAGACTTATATTTAATGATCCTATACACACCTAGGTAATATTTCTCATTTCATTTCTATCCATGACATCAAATATCGGACTAAACATTGGACCAGGGAGGTGGAAAGCACCTCCCTGATTGGACTCTCCCTTGTGGAAATTATAGTAAGAAATGCGGTATGGGGGAAATTTTTGGTGAACTTTAATCCTGACCATTGACTTCGGCCCTGTCACTTCAGAATACTATTTCACATGTATTTCTATCCTTTGTACTAAATGACATTTAACTACCACTACACATTTCTAGCTGAAGCTAAAGCTGGAAAATGACATTTTCAAGCAATATGAAGTAATGATTGGCCTTGACCTGTGACCTATCACTACTAGCATTTTCATGCTGATCAATTTTTGCTCTGTTTCTTTCTACCCTTCCCACCACAACTACGTAAATACTGACACTCCTCACTGAAATAAGTTGGAACTGACCTAAGAGAAGTGACCTTTGACCTTAATGCATGATATCTATGCAAATAATTGTCTATTCATTTCTACCCACTCAACCATATTACATTTAATCACTAAACATTTGTACGTGAAGTAATGGCTAAATTGATACTATTTCTCAACTTCAGAGATCTTTTATCTTAATATTTCAGGATTATCATTTTCAGTGTGACTTGCATTTCTGATTAGTGGAATTTGTCAGGTGGTCCCAAAACCATGTACACCTCCAAATACCAGACCCATCAATCTACATGTATTATGAAAGCTGCAAATTAGAGAAAGCACAGAATTTCAACGTATGTGGAACTTCATATTGTATTTTCTCACTTTCCAATATCAAATTTGGGGCGACAGTTATATCTTTAAGTTGGAGTTATACCATTCTCATCCTAACCGCCAGTCTAAGAAGAAACAACACTACTGGCAGAAAAATTGATAAAAGTTTGCCATATTCACAGGATATATGTAATCCAAATATCATACGACATACTATACAAACGTACAATTTAAAGATACAGAGAGACAGAGAGACAGACAGACAGATACACACATCTAAATGTATTAAGAGTCTGGAAGAGAGGCTAGTGCCCATTAGTTCATGTGACTTCCTGACTCTGACATCTCTCACATGGCGCAATATCCTGCGTAACAGTACCTCCTTCCTATCCCGGCTAGGTGGCTCTCATAAAACTGGGTACCATATGCATGGCTTGCAATCAAGAACACGAATACATATATGGTGGGACCACACGAATCCTTGGGAACAACGAACAGGAACCATTGAAGACCGACGCATCTGATTTGGCGAATATATCACAAACCATCACACATGTACAAAATTGTCGTATTTCATCATTCTACAACATGCAATTATGTAATGCCCGCCATGCCATACCCCTATGGAAGACCCATATTAATTTCATAGTGACGGACCCTTATGTTGACTTTACTCACTTTCAAACTTAATTAATTAATGCTGGTGCCGTAGCAAAACAAACTATTACATAGTTCTAGTAAGTCTAGTAACTAATAACAACTCAGTGAGTCCACATGTTCCAGATTCTTTTTACAGAGCACCAAAAATTTTTTACAACACTAATAAATAAATTTCATAAGATACACTCGGTTTGCGGTTCACCATGCATAGTCCTTAGAAGGACTGTTGGAATGACAGGAGAAAGATAGAAAGAAAGGTCGGCTAAATTTCATGTTCTTTTGACTACTGCATAATGGACTGCATACAACACAAAATTGGTACTTCTGATAATTGCAAGCTGCCCCATGTTATAGCAATATTTTGCAAAGGACATCTTTTTTTTTCAGTTTTAATGTGACATTTATTCTTACATTTCTGATTGGTTTGGGGCACATCTGATGGTAATTATCAAATTAATGACAGTAATGATGACAATAGTAACAATGATAATGATAAATACTAAAGCAAGAATGATACCAATGAATTGGTAAAATAACCATGATAATGATGACAGATAGAAATAACAAAACTGAAATTCATCAAACATGGACTATTGTCACAAAGCTCTGCAAAATGAAATATAGTCCTCTTATAGACACCATTAGAAACCAACAGAAATTCTGTGTTGGTTTTCTGTTGGGGCTATGGGATTTTTGACCTGGGATGCAGCTATTTTCTAGAAAAATCACACATAAATAAACCTCAGTATTTAGATAGTAAATTACAGACTGAAATGAAGAAGCTCAATACCTCAAAAAAAGCTGCAACATTTTTCAGGCAAATTCTTCACAATATGTGAATTAATGAAAAATAAAATGGTATTAATATAACAGGTAAACTTCGCAGAATGGTATAAATGGTATGTGAAAATGATAAATTAGGTGCTTACACCCACAAAAAAAAAAAAAAGAATGAGAGAGTCTGTGCAAATGTTACCTGCATCTTGTGTCGAGTATAGTGTGGTTTCCCATAGAAATATCCTCCACCACTGCCACTGCCACCGGAGGAGAATGATCCAAAACCCTTCCCCACTGCTGAACCGGAGTTATGACCGTTGTACCAGTACCCTCCCACTTTGGGCATCCGTCTGGATCGGCCGTGCATGATCACCACTTGTGGAGGGGGAGAAGGGGCTGGGAGGGGGTTGGTGTGGATGGACTGGGATAGGGGTGGGGAACAATCCTTCAGGTGGGGGAGCGGGTGGAAGGTACTGGGGGGGGGGGGGGGGGTACTAGGACACTTTAGTAACAAGGAATTCCAAGATGGTCAGTCCAATTTATAGTCTTTTCAATTGTCCACACTTCAGGAACCAAGAGGCCTTAGAAGTACTACCAGCAGCGGAGTAAGAAAAATCCCTGTCCGATGGTGACAAAGGGGGAGGGGCATGCAACAAAAGTTTTCCAAACTTGTGAAGATGATCTGTAAACGACACTCCTGGGGTCTGGTCAGTGACTGCTTTGGGGCGACGGTGGGTGAAAGAGAGAGAGACAAAGCCACGAAGGGAAACACTTTTTGTAGAAAGAGCAGGAATAAGTCGATTCTTCTGGTAGCTGAAGTTGGATTATTCCGAGTCTAATCCGCACCCACACTCATAAACACATGTATACACATGCGCGCACACACAAACACAGGTGTTTATCAAACAGTCCTCACAGACGATCAACCAGACAACCAGAGAATGCCGGCAGAGTCAGAGGGTGTCACCAAAAAAAAATGGAATCAGAACCAGAGTTTCCAACCAGGAATAGACGATGACATTCACAGCTCAGTTGCCTTTGTAATGCACTACACTGGAAACAATGGTGAGGAATGCTGATCCCACAGCTCTTGAGGCTATTGGGAAAAAAAAAAAAAAGACTTTTTTTCTCTCTCTCTCCCTTCAACTTTGACAAATGTGGGCATTAAGGGCATCCGTCCGGCTTTTGTAACTCTTGGCTGCAATGAAGCACATAATATCACGAGTAGGATATACCACATTGGGGCTGGTTGAAGAGCACTTGATTCTTCGGTTGTCGGTGTCCGTATGCAGATAGCTAGCACTGGTCTGTGTGTGCGTGTGTGTGTGTGGATGTCTGTAAACTTGCCGGACAGAATGTGCTTTACTTGAAACAGTCACTTTAATAGCTCTGTCAGGATATAGTTTAAGAGGAAGTCAGGGACAAAGCAGAAAGTGTGCTAAGTCCTTCAAAAACCACTTACATTCCAATTGACTGTTCTACTATTGAAGCAATAATACACTACAAAAAAAAACTTTTTCTCTCTCCTCTTCTATCTCTCTCTTTCCTTCCCTCTCTCATCCCTCCCTTTCTTCCATTCTTCCCTCTGTTACCTTTGTTCTTTCTTTTTTTTTCTGTCTCCCTAGCCCTTCAATAAATCATGATAAAACTTGATAGCATACTGTAAAACTAAATACATTTGTAGCACAAAACTTTTGTAAATTGGAGCTGACAGCCTTTTTCGCGGCACAAAACTTTCATGAATCACAACACTCAATGTATTGTATTTTTTTTTTTAAAAACCTTTGCATGCATTTTACTCTTTTGAATCTTCATTCCTCGCGAAATTCATGAAAATTTCATCTACACAAACATTTCTGGTTTTACAGTACCCTTCCCAATGCAAGTGACTTCAATCATATCTAAAGTTGCAGATTTCCTATGAAGCTGTTAGTGGACAGAAAAAAATGAAGGGGGGGGGGAAACTTCCTTGTATTCTATAATAAAGGAAAACTTTGTGACCCTTTGCAAATGAGAGCAGACACAGGAAATCCAACCTTTGGCATGTTACAGTGTGTAAACATTCAGGTGACTTTCAGCACATCCTTGGGAGCATGGGAGAAATGGGTGGTCTGATTAAAAAGAGGGGAGAATTCTTTGTATTCTATAAGGGAAAACTCTGTGAAGCTTTGCAAATGAGAGCAGACACAGGATATTTCAACCTTAGTATACGTGCGAGTGACTTTTAGCATACCTTTTACCTAACAGACTGATTGAAACCGATTGAAAAAAAGGGGGGAATTCTTCGTACTGGATTCTATAAAATAAGGGAGAACTCTGCGATCCTTTGCAAATAAGAGCTGACATGAATATTCAACCTTACACAAGTTACAGTGTGTATATGTGCAAGTGACTTTCAGCATACCCTTGACTGTATACGCCACATATTTAGCGAGTCTAAATTTTCGCAAATCGGGACTTCCTGATATTTTCGCGAGTGGTTAAATTCGCGATCGTGGAGTGCTGTGCTAAACAGAAAAATTTATACATGTTTGTCACATTCATATCGGGATCAGAGTAATTTTTTTCATGTGCCTTTAATTTTGTGAAAAGCGCCTGACTTGCGAAATTCGGGAAAATAAAATCCTCGCAAAATATTTGGCGTATAAAGTACCTTAAAGACCCAGTGGTCCGACTGAATCGATCTTCATTTGTTACCCATCAGGGTTCGAAAACCACAAATAGGGCCCATCAGTGAACATGCGCATCAAAGTGTATGCTCATTGGTAACAATATGATTGTGACTCCACTCACATTCTTGGTTGTATGTGTGCTTACGTAAGTTTAATCCACCCCATGTTTATAATCTTGAAGATTGAAAAAGTTTTAAACTTTAAAGATTAGCTTGAACATGGTAGTTTAGCACCATGTAGATGCACTCGAAGGATAGCAATCTGAAAGATTAGGTGATGATCAGAACCACAAGACATCTCAGGGTTTACACTCTATGCACATGCCACAGGGGATTCCCACCCGTAGTTTAGTGTCATGTGGACTCGGTAATCAATGAACTCGAAAGTTAGCGTGACACCTCTGTGAACCCTATTCCCCTTTAGCTTCCATGTCAACCTCCTGTGTGTGTTGTACACTACAGTATCATCACACATTAACAGGTTTATTGCTGGTGCTGTGTGTACGTACTTATCACAAGCTAATTGTAGAAGTTTATATGATCTTCAAGTTAATTTCAAAGATAAAAATGTTGTGTGAACCCAACTATTAGAAATCAGTGATAAAGCTGTCGACACAATTCGTTACCGTGATTTTCAAAAATATCCCAGTCAGGCTAGCCTTCCCACCCCATGGTACCCCCATGTTACCCAGGTCTTTAATTGGTTTCTTTCTTTATGAGACAGGGAAAGATTCTCACATATAAGCAGCCAGCCAATGTAGTCTCACAGATATGAGAAGTTGCAATAATTATGTCATCCTTCAACATTAGGCGTTTTCACATCAGCCCGATGTTTTGAAGTAGTGCGCTATTTTCTGACTTGGGAAATTAACCCAAAAACGAAATAGCGTGCTATTTGATAATGTGAATACAAATTAGCGTGCTAATTGATCGAGAAAATTTCTCAAGTCCAACTCGGGGAATTTCCGAAATAACAGGATAATTAATGCGAACTAGCGCGCTATTTGATAATGTTTGGGCTGATGTGAATAGGAAATGAAATAGCGCGCTAATTTGCGATCTTGGAAAATACCTCGAGCTTGGATATTTATCAGGCTGATGTGAAAATGCCTAATGAGAGGAAAGAATCATGCTGTTTTGCATCACAAGACAAGATGGTATACATACATTTTAATACAATACTTGCAATTCTCAAAGCATGTCAATACACTGATATACCTGTGCAATGTATATGGAATTGAGGAAAAAACATATTCATATTTTTGTTTGTACACTCAAGTATTCGCCCAATGCATACCTTTAGAATTTAGTAGGTATTTATCCTTGTTGATGAACAATACCAATTATAGACCATGGTTGCCAAATGGGGTCAGAAATACACAGATAGACAGAAAGTCAGACTAACAGAGAAAAGACAAAGGGGCAAATCTACAGACAGATAAGCACAAAAAAGTCCCAAAACAAAACAAAACAAAAAAACAATGGACATGAGATAGAATGAATAAGAGGGAAGGAATGCCACACTAGGAAACCACAGAAGCTAGCCTCTTTCCAAGGCTTTCCATGCTGTTGTTAGCACTTACATTCAGGAGCAAAGTGAGCCACAGCGGAGCCCTATGAAGAAAGGGCATTTTGAGGTCTGTAAATGCTGTTATTATTCATGACCTGGTAGAAAGCCTAATCTGCACTTCATCCCTGCTGAATAAAGAAAATAATTTGGTTAGTCACTTCCAACTCATAAAACTGCTAGATTCACCCAATGGCCATCAATTAATGCACAAAATGCATATAAATGCATGAGCTTCTTTGCACAGATATCCACTGATTGGCAGTGATTTTCACTGCAAAACGCTGGTATCAAGATCCTACAATTTAAAGGCATTAGTTAATAAATTTGGTTGGGCATCAAAAGGCCCTCTCACCTAAGGCTTGCCTCTTGCTGGTGACTCTATCTGCCTCTGAGGCGATGACCCTCAGTTCAGTTTTCTTGCAATCACAATTTATAGCGAGAGGGCCTTTGGTAGAGACTACACAGAGGCTTGAACAAGCACAGGGCTGATATCGGGGACAGTATAACATCCTAAAGCAGTTTGAGCAGGTTTCAATGGCTCCAACATCTGTTACCCTGGTGATAGTAGGTGAACTTCAGATTTTAAATGTTACCCTCACCTAAGTTCAGTCCTTATTCACTTATACCACAACTAAAACACCAAAGGCTGCATACTTACACACACACATACACACACACACACACACACACACACATACACACGTACATGCACACAAACATACGCATACATATTTTTTTCATATTCTTCACTCAAATTCTGTTTTAAGATACGGAGATCATATTCACAATGAAATAATTACGCGCACCCACATATACACACACAAACAAACAAACAACGATTATGTCATGCATTTCATTATCCAAAGACAATGTGAATGCTGAGTGTCCGTCCATGTGAACACAATGACAGGAATTTTGCCCTTACAAACAGAACAAGATCAAACTCAAGGTAATAGAACAATGTTGTGGATCTCACCTTGACTAAAATTGCCATACCATTCATCTATCGATTAAAGTGAAAAACCAATCTACGTTCAGATCCGTTGGAGTCAAGGGGTCAAATCACAAAAATAACCAAATTACAGAAGTCTTTTGATCCTCAAATTACTGTAAAATCAGAAGAAAAAGCTTGGAAAAAAGTTATCACTGCAAAATCAGAAATTTTCATGTGCATGATACTTTCGCAAATTGGAGCCGATGTCATTTTTCACAGCATAAAATTTTCACAAATTGCCACTGGCATTTTATGCATAAAAGTGTAAACAAGAACTTTTGTATTCATTTTTATTTCTCAAATCTTGGCTCCTCACAAAATTCATGAAAATTTCATTCACATGAAAATTTCTGGTTTTACTGTAATAACTTTTTCCTTTTTTATTCCAAAAAAAAATGTTCAAAATTTGATATTGATCATAATAATATTTTATGCAAATCTTAAGAGGTGATGATGTCACTGGCTCAAAAATCTCCGACTAACCTGCACTTAAATCCCCATTAGATATCTATCCCTGAAATCAAATAAAAGTGATTTAAATAAATTCGATCATTCGCATAAAAAAAATGGTAGCATTTTACAAGGGTGTGGTGCTTGTAAATCAAGGATTAAAAACATGATTTTTTTTTATAGTGCAAAGTGCAGAAAGAGAGCTGATGAAGGACAAATGGACCATGATGATATTACCTTCATTTTAAAGGTAAAAGGGATAAATTTTACCCCAATGTACCCACTGACCTTTACACCAGCTTATGACTTGTGTATTTACCTGTTCTCCTAACTGTTTTCATGAATTACAGTTTGCTTGTGCATTTTGAGTATACCATGCACACTGGGAACACTTGTGCATGGGATCAGCAAGTAAGCACAACATGTGAAATATGATTTCAGCAATTTTAGATTCAGTACATGAAAAACAGTGTAATAATACAGAGTCTGAGGATAGAGAAAAGAGTTAAGTCCTCCCCGAAAAGAGAAGCTAAAGTCACCTCCTCTCGAAGCTAACACAGTCAATCCAGGCACAAGAAAAGCCCAGGAAGTCATGGTACTATAACCTTGTACCTTCACACCGATGAACTTCTGTGCAACCAGAAATTGTGGTGTGCATGAAACTTTTGTGTATATCACAAGGAGCCAAGATTCATAACAGCAAAATGCATGCAAAAATTTAAAAAAATTCCTGTATTACTCGCAGATGTAGTATACTTGTGAATATTTCATGGTCGGCTTCAAATTTGCACAATTTTTAATGCCGAAAATGTTTCTGGTATTACAGCATCCACTAGACTTGTAAAGTCAATGTTCACAGCTGAGGTGAGTTCATGCCTTCATGGGTATGAAATGCACTGTTCCTGCACTCAGATCAGTCAAGGCCCACATTACAATAAGTTGTGATTAACTGGAAGACAGCCTCAGTCTTAATTTAATAGATAACTGCATAATACCCAAACGTAGTGATCACTTGCATGCACTTGAAGTGTGGGTCCTTGGCACTGAGCAAGGCACTTGAGGACTAACCATGTATGTGATGTCATTTGTCTACAATGCCTAACTTTGACTCACTCCCTGAGCATTAACATAATGTCCTTTGAAAAATACAGAAAGACAGACAGACAGACAGACAGAGACTGACAGAGAGACAGGGGGAGGGAGAAATAACCAAATAAAAGAAACATTCCAGCTTGACAGGCAAATGATGTGTTAGATATTCAAAATTACCAGCAGCTCAAAAGATTGATCAAACACGAAGAAAATCACTAGTGACAAATTTTAAGACTGTTTTAAAGTCTAGGTCTAAATTTTCAAAGGTAGTTTGAATGAAATAAATGATTTCAACAACCTCTGTAAATTCTGGCCCTACAGTTTAAAACTCAACAGTTTTTATACAAGACTTTAATTCTTTGTGTGCCGCATTCACACATCTGACTCAATCCATGGCTTACCAACTTCGTATAATTTGCTCAAGCACACAACAGCCCACAACCCTATCAATAAATCCCACCATGCGACAGTGCATTGAAAACATCATAGCTTTGTTTTAAAACATACATTATAGCAAAGTTTGCAGTTTTGCCACAACTTTGCGGTACTGCATTTCTAGCATAAATGCTTCCATAAAATGTAATCAGACTGTTTTCCAAAAGCGCTCATGTGCTGCCTTCTCAGAATAAGGTAGCACACAGAGACTTTAAATCATTCAGCATGTGGAAGCATTCCTTCCTCTTCTTCTCCTTCTCCTTCCTCTTCTTCTTCTTCTTTCTTTGTCTTTTTCAACTTTTTCTCACCACCATCAGGAAACAGGAAGTGATCAAGGAAAGAGGACGGCAAGATAAGCTTCCTCTGCTCTCCTACCCCCATAGCACCACTACATAGAAAGCTGAACGTGGGACCAATGTGATGCTTTGGACATCAACCTCACTGGCACCTACCCAGTTTAGTCTGGCTCTCAAAATTTCTTAAATGAAGAATGTACCATTTGAATGTCAGTGATATCAATACAGTTTTCTGCTAGAGATTATGTATACATTTATGCCAGTAGGGGGTAAAAATCAATTAATCACTCAATCGCTGGTTTTCAGTGTTTGGATCAGGATAGCTCTGCCTCATCACTAAAACAAAAAATGAAGTTGAAACATATCAAAGAAATGTAAAGAAAATATAGAAAACAAATTGTGATCAAAATCATTTTAAATAAAAAATATTGCTGATTAAATTTAATGTAACAATCTACACATTCAGGAATTAATAATCATAAAATGACTTACACATCAATCATCTCTAACATAAGCACCTCCATTAAAATTTGAATGATTACAAATTAAATCAAAGACCAATTTTGATTAAATATGAATGAATAAAATTTCAATATCTGTGCTAACACTAACCCAGACAATAAATTACACGTACTTAAATAGATGAATCAAAAACAGCAGAGTTGAAGCTTCCAAAAGATCAATAGCCACATCGCAGAAATTAATATGTAAACATGAAATTCTCCCCTCTTACTACTCAATCCACTACATACAATGGTTGAAAAACCATGCATTGATTTTTTTTTAATCACACAGAAAAATTTCATAGCATGTCTTGTGCACTTTTTCAGATGGAATAAGTCTCTGTTTGGGCAATTATCTAGTAAAAAAAAATACAACTAGAGGAGTTATAAACAAAAACTGAATTCCCCTCCTACCATGAATTTCTGAAGTGTGTCTGAAAATGCATTTGCCATCAGCACAGAAAGGAAGATGGAGGATATGTACAGCTATACAGTATGTATGGTATGATCATGCAATGGCCAGAGCAAAGAAAAAAAATTTACACCCTAAATATTTGACAAATAAAAAATGAATTGCTCCACTTTCGAATTGAATTTCCAATTGTAGATTGTCTGTTTGGCATATGATATTTCTGTTGTCATGTTCTTGACAGTGTTATGCATGGGTATTCATCATGCAGTCATTTGAAAGATTCTGAGCATATCAGGAGAGGTCTGTGTTCTCTTAGCACTTGACAAATAATCAGTTCAAAGCCGCTTTATCAAAGTATAGGTTTAAATTCTTTGTATGGACATATTAATCAAGGTAGTATGGCTGACTGTGGTCATAATAACATGGAAGAGATAGAAACACATGACCACCCCTTCTAAACATACTCAAACAACAAAAGCAAACAAACACACAGAAAATTACACACACACACACATACAGCAGAAAACTATAACAAACAAACAAATGCCACATGTTTTTAAAGAAGTGAGTATCTGCCACTGGTGTATATAAAGAAGCAGAGTCACTTCATGTCCCTCTGAGTCTCCAAAAAACAAAACCAAATAAATAAATGAATACATAGAATGACAGTGTGGCTGCAATCTGTGATGTCAAGTTACAGCTCTGGAGCAAGAGCAACAATAACAATAACGTCAATTATAAGTATACATCAATACAAGCAATAATAATGCTAATGATATTAATAATAACAATGATTACAATGATAATAGAAATAATAATTATAATAATAATAATAATAATAATAATAATAATAATAATAATAATAATAATAATAATAATAATAATAATAATAATAATGATAATGATAATAATGATAATTAAAAAAATAATGATAATAATTTGAATATGAATAAGAATATTGATGACATAAATGATAACAAAACAAGAAAACACTCTGACAACAGCAGCTTTAAGTGAAGCAGAGGGAAAAGCATATAAACTCACATGACTGACGACTGGCGGACTTGAGAAGGCAGGGTAAGGCTGTGGGTGTGACTGCTGAGGGGGGTACCTCTGCATCCCCGTGGGGCTGACGGGCGTCGGCCGGAAGTATTGATGCCAGCCAGGGGCTTGGCTGCCTGGTGGGGGCGAGGCCAGGTTGTGACTGGGCCACACCCCGTGGTGGTGGGCTTGAGGAGAGGTGGTGTTCCGCCTCACAACTTGGAAGGCAGGGCGTGGATGCTGCAAAGGGGGGCGCGGTCGAGGGAGAACAGGGAATGCGGACAGGTGGTAGACAGGGGAAATATAATGAGAAGGGAACATCACACACAAACAACATTACATGCAAGATGAGGGATTGAAAGCGATAGCAGCTCTTAACATTCACAATACATTTTTCCATCAGAAGATGGGCTATATAAGTTTGCTCTTTTTTCCAACATATATGGCCATTTGGACTTTCACATTTACATACCCTGGGTAAATTCGTAATATATCTTACATAACAAGATTGGCCATCTTAATTTCAATTCAGTTTTTTTAGATCAGTGACATTTACTCCCAGCAAATATTGATATATTTATAGTACACACAATGATGCAATCAATGTGAATATGCTGGGGGAACCTGTCTAGAAGTAAAGAACTTGCGAAAAGTGTGCCCTCATCACGAATTAATATGATACGCATTTATATACTTCATATACTTTCTTTGATAAAAGGATGTAGATATGTGAGCAGTACTTTTGTCTCTGATTATATCTGCATTTGATCACTCTGTTTTCATGACATTGTATTTGTATGCATTTATCAAAACATCCTAAAAAACTAGAAATGTCGCTCTGGCGACTGGTATGCCTCCGCCATAATGCATGATTCTCCAAATAGGTCTAGATAGAACATGTAGACAATGTGTGATTACATTTTCACAAAATTGGCAAAATATTAATATGACAAGTTTGTCACAAATGTGTTGAATGTTCACCTTCCTTGACCTAGGTTTAATTGGATGAATAGGAGAGCATGTATTTGGGATTTAAGGACTTTAACTTGACTTTGACCCATTCATATGTTTATGCATTGAGCAATTTTCTAGGTATGGAGAAAAAGTGGAATTTCTGTATTGAAAAGTAGACTGTTACCATTTTCACTAGGCCTTTGACCCTAAAATTCATAAGATAATCACTGTCAGGCAGAGCATGCATAAATATGTATTACGTTTCAAGATAACTTGAGCCACTTTCAAGATATGGAGGAAAAAGTTAGTCCAGCACTTTCACTTGATCTTTGACCTTTTGACCTTTGAGGCAAAAACAAAAGAAAAAAAAACTTTCTAGAGAATCTCTATATTAGGTTATACATACATACACCAAGTGTAAAAAAAAAAATACTCCTGCTGGCATTGCACAAACACAAGGGAAATAGTAAAATTTTGAAACGTTGCCATTGACCTTTGACCCCTGACCTTTGACCCCATGAACCCTAAATTCTCTAGATAATCACTGCCAGTCAGTACATGTATATATACTATATTCCATGAAGATATCTTGAACAATTTCCAAGGTACAGAGAAAAAAGGTAAAGTTTTAATATTCTCGCTTGACCTTTTGACCTTTGACCTTTGACCTCATGACCCAAACTTTCACCAGAGAATCTTAATTGGATAATAAATGTATACACTAAGTTTCAAGAAAATATCTTCAGGCATTGCATTGATATGGTGGAAATAGTAAGATTTTATGTATTTGACCTTGACCTTTTGACCTTTGACCTTGAGCATGTGCACCCAAAAGTTGATAGGCACAACTTCACCCCCTAATACACATACATGTCAAGTTTCATTGGGATACCTCAAAAGGTTTTGATAGTTACCCTGTCCACAAAATTCATTACGGACGGACGGAAGGACGGACGGAAGGACGGACGGACGGACGGACAACCCGAAAACATAATGCCTCCGGCACCACTTCGTGGCGGAGGCATAAAAAACAGAGCATTCCCCCTAAACAGTAAAGTTTTAGTTTTATAAATATGAATCATTCATCCTTGGAGCAAAACATCATACCATCTTCAAGCTGAGAGAACACTAAAAATGTAATTGAAGTTGCACAAGCACTGTAAAATTTCTTATTAAACTGTTAAAGTTATTTCGGTATACTCACAAACACAATTGTATTAGCTGAGGTAATGAAAGTGATCTTCTCTACCACTTGGCTTCATTTCAAAAAGAGGGAATGTTAGCAAAAGATTTGCAAGTTGGTTGATGAAGCTTTGTGACACACTAATATCATCCCTTCTCCTGTGTTGCCTATCTGTTTGTAACCAATGTCAGTATTTCTGGAGAATGTGTAGTTTTGATATTCTTTGACATTTTGTGCAATTGCATATAAAGAGCATGGGGAACAGCAAGTCCTAAGAAGACAGGCAATTTCATATGTGTGCATCAGTCATTATTCTTTTTTTTTCTGCATTTCTGCTTCAAACTCTGTTTTTGTGTATTTCTCTCAGCTGGTTTACAAAGCATCAAATATCATAAATTTGTGTCCACTGTTACACCTGTCATTACCACTCAATCACCTCAATTTCCTTTCTATTTCTAAACATCTTTCAAAAACTATATATCTCATAAGGGAGAATACCCCCTTTTTTCTGTTTAACAATCTGTAATTACCAATCAGTCTGGTAACATACATCTGTTAACATATGAAAAACTGTACTTATAGTATGTCTGCATAAATCATTATATACATGGATTAACATATATTCCTCTTTCAAACTCTCTCTCTCTCTCTCTCTCAATATATGCATGTATTTGTGTCCTTTTCCACTTCCTTATTTCTGTTAAAAAGGCTAAAAATGTTAATATCTGCATTTAAGAAAAAAAAGATAAATAAGTAAAAAAAAAGAAAACCATGAAATCTCCTATCATAACTTCATGGTATACAAACTTAGTAGAATCACTCAATGGAAAGAAATGTTTGAGGAATCCATAAAGTCCAGATACCAACAAAAAAATCAATTGTCATACATTTTTTAATCCATCAAAGTACAAAAGATATTTCTTTTTGTATGGGCCAAATTATCTGAATGACCTCAGATTGCCTGGAATGCTTTATTATTACTGCCACTTCATGGTAAGGCACAACAGATACAGGGTATACTATCATACAATAATGTGTGGTGACCACATTTAGCCAAGCATCTTTGCACACATAGACATTTATACCTATCTACAATCATTTCATCTGCAGGCAATCCTAAAGACTGTCTTTTTTCCTGTCTTTGGTGTCACTCAGGTCAATTACAATAAACATTACTTTGATATGGACATTGAACCTTAATTTATATTCATATGTTAGTTTTCACCTTTGTTCCTAATCACAACTATTTAAGTTGGAGATTCAATTCCATTCAATTCAATTCATTTATTTCATTGTCATTCTTCTTCCAACAAAACATAACAGTTAACACAAAGTAAATCAGAAATTCTATCATAAGTATATATACATTACAAAGTATGAAAATAAACGATAATAAATAAACTATTAAATCATAAAAATGAATTATGTATGCATACCGGAAAATATAAAGTCATGTTTAGAGGGGGAAAAGAGAACTGAGAGGCCCACTAAAAAGCGATGCTTGTAGATTGTAGACAACTCAAGAATTTCTTAAGAACACAAAGTCTATGCACATTAAGCATTTTGCCAGGGTTTCAGTCAGGGTTATTTCTACGAAGCAACAGGTATAAATGTAATCAGCAACTCACTGAAATAGTTAGTGGGAAATTGCTAACTTTGATACTTGAAAAATGATAATATCATAGTTCTCAATGGTGATTTTCCCATGTTCATTACAATTTGTCTTTTTCCCTTGGTGCCTTTTTTTTCCCTTGCTATCACAGTCAACTTAAACATGAAGTGGCATTTCATCTTAACCACTGCCCCTGCCCTCCCCCCCCCCCAACCTTTTTCAACCAAATATTGTATTAGATATAAATAACATACAGCAAGGAATGCACATAAAAGTGCCCTCTAACTGCTAGTGCAGCATGGAGTAATACTGATCAAAGCTGTGGCACTCTAACAATAGATGGCGCTATCACACTTTAAATCAAAGGACGATGTTGATGCTCCCACAGATCATGAGAAGAACCAGTACCACTGCACCATCAGTGGTTTGGGCAATTCTATTTCTTGATCAACATTTGAAGAGAGCTTTATTGCAAAATGAGCTCAGTGCCATTTTCAAACATTTCACAGTAAGTTCATTATCAGATAGAGCAAAATCAAACCTTTCCAGTAATGCCTCACTTGTGACATAACAAGGAATATTCTAGAAGTTATGATTAAACTATCCTGTATTTTCTTAATATTTTCCTTGTGTTTAAGCAGCTTTAATCACAAATATCTCAACTTAACAAGAATGGAGTTAGCTCAATTTGCAATAAAACTCATTTGTAAATTCATACACACACACACACACAAACTTATACATACGCATGTACACTTACGGCCTTACATGTATGTTAATATATCCTATCTATGAGGTCACTTCTTGGGTTTTGTTGTTCTTTTTCCTGAGGGTAGTGTCTTCAGTGTATCAATATCACTTCCCACAATCTTCCAGGAAAATCTGTCATTATGATTACCCTAGCCCCCTAAGATAACAAATTATACATTTGGTCAAGAGGGGGCATTGTGGGCGAAGCATCTTTTGTCTAAGGACATACACATAAGGCGAGATTTGAACTCGTGATCTACTATTTCTAAGTACAGAGACTTGACTACTATTCCACAACGATCCTCTAGAGTGTCTACAATGATTGTTTACATCATCTGTAGATAGATGATATGTATTTGTAAAATTTACTTGAAATTTCCAACAGTATACATCTACTGATAACTCACATCAAACATAAACTGTCAACTGACTTGTGCATGTGCAAAATGAATGGATTTCAGTTTCTCTGAATATCAATTCTATTTCTGTTTTTTTTTTTTTTTGGAATATTTCTAGTTCATTTTAGGCCTCTGCCTGAAGCATGAGGGATTTTTTTTTTCTCCATCAACTTTGAGTGTTCACTACTGTCATGGAATAATTACAGTACACACTGTCACATAATGCAGATATGAAATGACAGCTACTACTTCGTGTAAACACTTGTCAACATCTATACCTGCCCTTACAATACAGGCAAATATTTGATATGCAGAGATCGACAATGGTTTTGACAGTTGTTAACAGTTATGATTTCTGCCGAATGTCAATCAGGAATGTCACAAAAGGAAAATAGTTTTTTGTGGTAACATCACAAAGGGCGGCACATAGATACAGTAAAATACTGTAAACCACAATTTTTTTGTGGCCTGAAATTTTCGTGAATTGGAGCCGACGGCCTTTTTCGCAGCATGAAATTTTCGCGCGTTGCCTCTAACATTCAATGTGTAAAGTGTAGACAAGAACTTTCACGTGCATTTTGATTTTGCAAATCTTGGCTCTCGCCAATCTCACGAAATTTGCGAAATTAAAATACATGCGAACATTCGTTTAACAGCAGTCCCATTAGTCTGCACTGCACAACCTTAGTCCCACCTCATGCATATTGTGTGTGTATCTTGTTTTGAGCTACAACGGAGTGATTGCAACAATTTGACAGAGATCACACATGATTTTGAATGGTCAGGGAAATGCTTTTTGATCATCATAATATATAAAGTTATCTTCACCAGTAGACAAGTCAGACATAAATTTCTGTTCTTGAATCTATCCCAAGATCCATCACATACTAATCCCAGTTGAAGCATACAAACTGAGCTGCACTGAACTGCAAAGCAACATATCTGACACAACTGATTCAATTCATCGGTCGAATAACTAGCTATGTTTTGGTAGGATAGAATACTTATCTCCCATTGGTTTTCACCATTATCCTTCTCATTCTGCTTTTACATGAAGTTTTCCAACTTTGACTTGTGTGTTTTGTAGGTTGTGTGGCAGGAGGAAGCATGGCCTAATTTGTTGCATTTCACTGCAATTTGGTTTCTGCAACTCTTCCTCCCCCTGAATTTATAACCCAGATTCCCCCAACACAAATTGGTCAGAAATTGATCAGATTTCCACATGTGACAAGACGACACAGGCATGGAGAAGCCACAACAAGCATACCCCCATGATACACCTCGACAGGTGCATTTCTACCCTGTATTGCAGCAAGGCCGGGGGAGGCACGTCCGGAAAAATTCTGACATAACTAGTCAAAATCTCACTTCTCCTTCAGAAAAAAAAAATAAAAAAATGTGACACTTAGAACTGGTCACTAAAGGAAAACAAACAAATGTAACTGAAAGTGAACACAGATAGAAAATGCAGAATAATTCAAATTGCTTAATATCCTTGTGATTTCAAAAAATGTCTGGGGCATGAATACTTAGATATCATTCCTGTTATTACAATCAATTTTAGAATGATTGTTGTTGTTATTACTACAGTACCATCTTTATTACTATCTATTCTCATTAAGTCTCATTACTTAGTACATACACAAAAGTTGAATTTACTAAATATATGTGATATTTACAAAATTGATTTCAAATTGCATTCTTTGAGGTATTCATAGTCAAAAGGATTGTTTTTCCTTATATCCTTATTGATGGTTTTACAATTGATAGGGATATTAATAGTTATCAAATCTGGTTTTGTAATAATCTGAATGCATCATTATTTATATATAATTTTCCAAGAACTTCAATATAGTTTACAGGGCCAAAACTTTGGAATACCTAATCTGTAATATTGAAACAAAGTTAAACTATAAATATTTTTTCATAAAAACTTTAAATACCTTTTCTTTAAAAAGTATAAGTAATTAATAACTTGTTGTATATGTTATCAGTCAGTAATTTAGTATCTTTTATCAATGTAATTGTTCATGTTTATGGAATGTAGTTGTACTTGGAACCAGCCTTGACATATCAAGGGCCTTTGCTAGTCCCCTGCATCCACTGCATTTACTGGGTTAAAGTGTTTTGTTGGTTTGCTTGTCTTGTTTGTATGTAATTATACTTTGTGATTACAGTTACTCTGAAGAGATGTGACATAAATTTGAATCAAATTGAACTGATAAGAATAATCATCATTATTGCATATTTACTGCGGTTAATTTACCTATAATCATTAATACTATCATTAGCATCATTATCATTGTCATTTTATCAGTGATAGAGGCAACAATATCATCTTTATCGGCATTATCATACACATCACTTGGATCTTGAATATTATTATGGTGAATGATATCATCACCCCTACTGTAATAATGGCCAGCACATCCCCCCCCCCCCTTTCAATAAGGCAGAAAATACATTATAGAATTACATTGATGTCAAATATATTTCAGAGTTACACAATATGACTATTACCCTCATGGTTCATACTCCATACCAATATCATTCAATCCTACATCCAAAAGTAAAGAGCAAATCAAACACGAATATGAAGTACAACCGAATATCCCAAGATGACATTACACTAGTAGATGAATAATGCCATTTGAAGTCAAAGTTCAGTGACTTTTCACCTTTGACCTAGAGGGATTTCCCCCAAACTTCAATCAGCCAATCTACAACTATGACTAGCACTGTAGTTTACCTGGGCCATACACAAAGATAATCCACTGAAACACAAGATCTGAGACAGACAGATGGACAGACAGACAGCCTGAAAGGATGATACCTCTCATATCCTTGGGGGCAGAAAAATTAAAAATGCTTTACCAGAGATCTAGTTCAGATACTATTCATTGCACAAAGACAGACAGAATAAACACAAATCTTCTTTTTTTTTCTCTCAGGTTACCATGACAATTGATTATGATAGATATTGATCAATACCTACCTGAGGTTGAGGTGATCTGGCAGTGAAGGCGGTGGGACTAACTACTTGTGCTGGACTCCTCGTCTGTCGTACATACCCTACTTTATTTTGTGCCATCTGATGCTGGATAAAAGAAAGAAAGCAAAGGAAAGACATGTTTAAGAATTTTAGAGGGTTCTAGAATTCAGTTGTAACCTTCACCAGTCCTTGGTTGATATTGAAAATAGTACGAACAATCTTTCCTCCCAGATGAACTGATTCCAAGGACCAAAAATAGGAGGTGTTAACCAGAAGATGGTTTACAGACTTTCTTGTTTCTACTTTTAAAGTAAATTTGAAATTGTGACATCATGTGTCTTTCCTGATACCAAGGTCCCTTCATGGAGCTACGTAGCTCCATAGTCCCTTCATCAGAATGAAATTTTAGTGGAATCTGTTTTAAAGTGATGTGCAGTCTAAATCTGTGCAAACATTGATCTGTACTAAAAATGTATATTGAGACTGCAGTGTCCATCTCCTGCTTACCATGGATCTTGCCCAACAAGTCAACAACTGGTAACAGACTATCAAGCAACCCATACATCTTGATCATCAGTAATCATAATTTCATGGAATAAATTCATCAGTTTGATAGTCATAACACACATAGCAGGTAAGAAAAAAAGATCAAATGAGAAAGACATTGTGACTGTGACATAATGGAAGGACTTTGACAAGAAAACCGATAAGTTCAAACATCTGTACAAATTGTAAGTGTAATTCGGCTCTGTGTTCAAGTTGATATCCAAAATGGTAATTAAAAAAATATAAAAAAAATTTTTATTACCCATTACAAAAATGTTTCAAAGCGCTTTACAGTCCAAGATATATAAGAATGTATCGTACAAGAAACAATGCATAAGTCACATATCAGTTCATAAATTCATATATAAATATAATTCATAAATTGCATATTCATCAACATTACTCCTCAAATAGGTGAGCCTTTATTTATTTTTTTTTTTTTGGTGAAAGCATCACTGTCACAAAATAAGGGTGATCAGTTAAATAGAATGGCAGAAGTATAATCAAATTCAGCGGGGGAAAAAATTAAGTTACAGAATTTTAAGGCTATATAATTCCTGAATAGTGGATAAGGATAAGTGATAGATAGGAAAGGGTGTCATCACCTGTAACACCTCAATTGTCAAGCTGATGTCAAATTTTGCAACTACAGCCCCCTTCCTTTAAAAGTTGCAATAAGACTGCATAAAATCTATTGGAATGATACAACTTATTCTCGCTGATCTCATGTTGAATGTGAACATTTCCTGGAAATTTATGAACAGGTCAATGGGAACTTCAAACTTGTGTGTCTAGTTACTCCTAATATCATTGTTTTGTTAAAGCATGTGACAGTTTGAATTCCATAACTCTCCCATGTCTAGGTTTGATTTTGACGAAACCCCTATTAAACATCCTGTACATTTGAATATTGAAGCCAGCTTCAATATGGTGTGAAATTCCTCTGATAAGGTGACAATTTCTTTTTTTACAAATGGTATACATTTGTTGGTAAAGAAGGGTTTGGGTGAATGAGGCTTGCTCATAGGACCCATGCTTGTCAGTGATGCAGTTCAGTGGCTTAGGCTGGGGTAGGAGGAGATAGTGGATACTTCTTCTAGTCCCTCCCTTCAGGTCTAACACCTGTCAATAGAATGGACCATCCCCCAGCTCCAATGCTATAAGTCTTCTACTGAAGATACCATTCTACAAACTGGGGAAAATTCATGAAAATCAGCAGTAGCAGCTTGATGAAAAGTAATTAGTACATAGCAGGGGATGAATTTCTCTCCTAAATTCCCCTCAGCTGAAGACTCATTACAAGTTGCTTTGAATTTGAAGGGACTTACTAATATTTGTTTCATAACATGTATACATAAGCAAATTTTTAGTCAATAAACTGCAGCTACACTGTATTCTTTAATGACCTCTGAGAAGAGTTTCATTAGAAGACATACCACCTGACAATTTCACGTCTAAAGTGCGACAAGGTAGCTCACTTGAAAACAAGACACATAATACACTGAACTTTCAGTATTACTATAACAGACAGTCTGAAAAATTTACTTTCAACACCTGTCTTTATGGGAAATGATTTACTGGTGCGAGACCTCCAAGGGTCCCTGTAGGCACAATGGATGCAAACAACAGAGGGAGCCCTAATCATTTGACAGTTGGTCTGATCCAGTGAAGCTGGCTCGCAAATTTACATCAGAGCGGCTGGCATAACAGACAGTGAAAGTGAAGGACCATCACTCAGTATGAATGCTGCCACAACATTCAATAGAGAAATGTGAGTCCATAGCTGTGACTAATGCTCACGCCTATCTCTATGAGTGGGGCAGTGTTGTGATGTACTCGCAGCTTCACCACCATCCTTTGCACATATGCACATATGTCAAATTCCCATAAATCATATTCTACCATAAACATGATAATTGCAGGCACAATATGGGCCGGCTCATTTGTTCGTTGTTTTTGATGGTAGTACCTAGACACGTTTCCTTGGCTATAGCGAACATTGACAGGAAAGATTTACTGCTGAATGTCATCGCTGCAGTGTATCATGTAATCAGGACATCCGCACAGAGTGCCATGGGAATGAACAGACATCAGACCAGATGAACAAGACCTCAGATACATTCACACTTTACCTTACAGCTGATGATAGCTACATTAATTGTACCTTCAATGACAGGTGAAATTGTTCCTTACAATGTAGCAACGGAAACCCCTTTCATAAGGGGCTTATCATGCCTGATAATTCCCTGTGTTTTTATCAATGTGCACCACTCAAAACGATAAAATCCAAAGGTGCAGCATGTTGCATGCCGCAACCCCATGCATGTCATAAATAGGGCATATAAACATGAAATTTTGAAAGGAAAAGAAGAAAGTGCAGCTTCTATCGGTGGTTAACAACAAGCTGTAGTCACGACAGAACCCAATACTATCATACAAATAATGCACAAGTGAGAGTGGGTTAGTGGAGATGTAGCACACTCAAGGGTATTTAAAGTGGTGCAACCTGCACAAGGTAAAGCGGAGTGCATGTTGCATGACATCATGAATACCAAGAGTGTGCTGCATCTCCACTAGCATCACAAAGTTTTAAAATGTGTGCATTACTTCTTTCAGAAAATGGGTCTGTGAACTATTTTTCTGGCAGAATTTTGTATTGCAATACAAATTGGGCCACTCTTCAATCAGCCGTGCAGGCGATCATACAGGCGTAAGTGCAGACGAACGGGTGAATCAAAGCAATTGTTTGGGATCGTGCCATGCGCACAGAGTATTCGGAAATCCGCCATCTATAGGATAATGCATAGCGCAGTTATGCTCCTTTGCTGCACACTTTTTGCACTCTTGCACACTTGAGCGAAGAAAAAGAGTGTGCACATGACTCATTTCAGTACTTCTGATTGGCTACACTCAGAGAACCCATTTTATAAAAACTCATGTTAACTGTTTTAGCACCACCAGACTAAAATTCTATTGATCCTGTTTATAAGCATATTACCTATGGGACTGAGAGGGGTACAGGGGAATCAAACCCAAATATATGTGGATAGAGTGAATGCAGCACTATAGTAGAACACTATCAGCAAAGTTTGAGGAAAATGGGACAATATGTTCACTGACATATGTTAAGGGGAATGTAATTTTTCCCTGCTTTCTAACAGAAGTAAGTCAAGAGCTCCTTCAATATGCTACAAAAGTGAAAATATGTTGAATTTCCTTCATCTTTTCTTTCTTATCATTCTTCATATACTGATGTCACAAACTGTAGTAGTCTTCTCATCCAGCGATGGCCACAACAAAACCTCAAAGATTCATAACTTTTGAACAGATTGTCTAACTTTCTTCAAACTTTCACTGATGTGTTCTAGTAGTATTTGCTGCATTCACTCAATCCATCTGTATATTTGTGTTTCATTTCCCTTTGAATTGATATTTCAAGCAGTCATGTATGATACCCTGAGTACTGTAGCACTGAATGGGTCAAACCTAACCACAAGCTCAATGATAATTGCGGTCACATGGGCCCTAACTAGAACACTCTGCAGGGAGTGTTCATATCACCCAGCTTTGACTTAACCACAAGATATCTTGTGGTTGGTAGTGTGGATGACAACCAGCAGCTAGCCAAGGAGAGCATTCATAGGGTCTATACCAGTATAATTCCTTTGGGGCCCCAGCAGTCATCAAAGTAAACTATAAACTTCAGGTTAATTCAAAGTTCAGCTACAAAGCGTAGACCGTGAACCTCACTAATGTTGCCTCCGGGTCCAGTCAAGGCAGCGAGCCATAAAAATCAGGTTTGAGGTCATCAATTTGGCGCTGCCAGTGACATCATCAAATGCTTCCCCTTACTCATAAATTCCAGCGATGATCTAATGGAGTAGAGCTGTAATGTACAGACACTCACTTCGGACATGTCATTTTATTATTAGTGGAGTTGAACAACATGCGAATTTCATTTAAAACGGTCACCTCCTGTCCTCGAACACTCGGTCACAAATTGGTTAATCATGTCCTCCTAATTGTCCCGTACATGGCGAGATGAATGCTACGTACGGTGTTCCTTATTAGCATAAGTAAAGCTGCTTCTGCTTCCACAAGGTGTCAGGATGTATTTCCCCTACACTAGTCAATGCAGCAGGCAGGCTGAACACTCCATATATTACTGTCCCGAGTTTTGAGGTGTGTTGTAGGTCACATGATACCATTAGTGTCGACTAAAACAACTTTTCCATCAATTGGTACTTACATCAAAGAATTCTTTTTTTTTATGAGGACTTTAAAGCAACCGTGAGTCCCTACTGTTGAGTAATCACAGTGATATAAACGTTTTTTTTTTTTTTTAAGTTTTAGTGTAAAGGGGAAATCTAACCCAAATTTACCCCAAATACACATGTATGTGGATTCAGGGAATGCAGAAAAGTTAATGAGAAAACATCAGGGATGCTTGAAGATATCTGGACAAGCCGCTCAGAAGTTATCAATTTCAAAGGTTTAAAAGTGAATTTACCAAAAATATGCGGATTCTGTGAATGCCAAAAAAGTACAAAACAAAAACAAAAAACAAAACAAAACAAAAAACATCAGTGACATTTGAGGAAATTCCGGCAAACTGTCCATAAAATCTAAAATTAAAAGTAATTGTTAAATTCATGTGCCATCATCGCCACATAAGATGGCTAGAGCAGTTTGTGATGTCACGGCGGTGGAACGATGCAAAATGTATAAAGGGAATTCCACATACTTTCATTTTATACACATAGTCGGGCACAGGAATGTTCTCGAGGTGCTTTGAAAAGTGTATGCCCTGCTGAGGTTGTTCATACAAAGAGCCACCACCCACCAACACCACACACGAAGTGACTGAAAGAGGTACAGTATAACTGTCACGGTAACCTTCGCGCACATAGAAACTTCAAACATATAAAACTGTACGCACAGCGCCCGCAACATACCGTTTCCGGAGCATTCTAGACATTACTTACCATGAGTTTGAGCCCTTCAGCAGTGCTCCTGAACCTAACCTCCAGAGGGGCATAAGTTTCAAACAATTCAGAGCCACTTTGTGTTTTCATACGAAGTTTAGAACACTCTAAATGCTTTGTATAAATGGGATATGAGTTATGTACTACATCTTATGATTTGCTCATAACAATACTATTTTTGTCAGTTGTTTTAATACTGCAACACTCATATCAAGTACCAATATCCCTTCTAAAACACTGCCACAGTTGCAAAGTTATGACATCATGTTTCAAGTTGCAAAGTATTTCTCTTGAATCTCTTGATATCAATGCCTATTTTGCGGAGGCTCTTTCTACATCTCAAACACTCATACGCAATCATCGTCTTAACATCCTCTTTTTGACACATATTGCATTTCAGTTCTCTGAGTAGTTTGTATCCCATAAACATACAGATTTAGAATGGGCAAAGGCACCAGAGTTATTGCATCAACCTGAAGGTAACAGTTTCCAATCATGACAGTTCATAAAGTTTCAATTCAATTCATTTGAAGGTCTCAAATGTTTGGGAAATTGGCAATTTACAAACCTTATATCTATTCTTAAAGGTGCACTGGTATTACCATTAAATGTTTTTCTTTTGGTTTGTTTGTCTTTCAATCTGACATATTCACAAAGAGACAAAGACATGGCTCTAAATATGTTAGTTGAAATATGGTAAAACGGGAAATAAAGTAACACAAGAGCAAAGTGAAAGATAACAAAACATATGAATAGTAATGTTATTCATAAAAAAGACAATCAGCACAAAAGCTTCCTTTTGCACAGAACAAATTTGACAAGTGTGTTTAATCATGGCATCTTATATTCATTTGAATAAAATGAAGATGCATATATATATATATATATATGCAGAATTGGAACAATGTAAGAGTTATGACAGGAACTTGGCACACAAAGTTCTGCAAACTCTTTTGTCTTTACATTCAGTAGACTTATATTCTATGCAATGCCAATATTTCAAGCTAAAACATTTCAAATTATCTGCAAGTGAAATACAAATAATACACATAAGAAACAATACAAGTGCAATATACACTTTGTCACATTATAGCTAAGGTCACTAAACAGTTTGAACATTGCAGATGCAAAGAAAAAAAAAGGCTATTTGATACCTCATTTACTTTCTATTCATTTCACCTTATAACAGGTTGTCTGTGGGATAAAGGCTGTAGAAATCTCACAATATGACCATGGATCAAACTTTGCAGTAAATTTTCTTTATGAGGTTTTTTTCACTTGAGGATACCACACAACGACTTCAGTTACCTTCAGGCAAGCCAGCAAGAGATACTGCCTATATAATTGGCAAGTGGAGAGTTAGAGGAAAAAACTCCTGTGTCAATAATTCATGCTTTGAAATTCCTTTAAAAAGTTTTTAACTTGGGAAAAGGAACAAACAGCCTGGTACTTATTATCATGGATTATTCGGGGGAACATTCTAATTACATGAGAGAAACTTAACTAATCCAAGCAGGTAATGGATATTTACTGTAATTTGTAGAATCTGTCTTTGGCATCTGTGATCCTAAGTTGTTTTTTTTTTGGGGGGGGTTTCTGTTTTTTCTTTTAAGAAAATGGCTCTTTCATATATATTTCTAACCCACAGCAAGGTTCAGAACATGATAGAGTGTAAAAAAAAGCATCTAGTCATTGATTGTTTGACATTTTCCTATTATACTTCTATTAGTAGTACATTATGTATTCTTTTATTTTGTTCATAATTTGGTTACAACACTAGTGACCAAACGATTTAAAGTGTACTACAGTGTACCACACTATATATGTTCATCTTAAGTCTTATGAGTACAATCTAACCAGCAGAATATTCAAAGTTTAAGTGATATTGAATACAAACTATGAAAAGTTTCATATGTGTATAAAAACAGTACTCTTGGTAACAAACATCTATGCAAATTAGATGAGGTTCTGGTATCAATGCCCCACAAGTTTCCAATCAACCTAAACACACTTCTTAACCTACATGTAAATCTCTCTCTTTTTTAAAGATAAAACCAGGATTGATGATAACCCTCATCATGTCATCACTGAGGTGTGTAAAATACACAGTTATGACTTTATGACTGAGGGGCTGAGGTTGTTAAATTATCCCCCCCCCCCCCAAAAAAAAAAAAAAGTGATTTTAAAACAACTTCTCACAAACCAAGGGAGAGCTGCTGGGCAATTATATCATCACATCATCTAGTTTGCTTAAATATACATTCTGCCAATTTTACTCTACATAAGGCTGTAAATTTGAGCATGAGGTGGCATTTTTCTTTGATTACCTGACTGATATTCACATGAAACTTCAGCAATGATAACATATTATAATGAAATTAAAATAAGATTGAATGTATGGGTAGCAATTTTCACATAACTTTTGTTCCCTCTTTAACTGCACTTAAAGGAAGAATATGAATGTGAACAAACCAATCACATCTTGGTAACCATGGCAGCTGTCAAAAAAAGCTTGCTGTTACCATTTAGTCACTTACTTGATCATAATGATAGTGATACTGAGTGGCGATACTGACAACATTAAGGATAATAAGAATGGAAAAATGAAATTTGTAACTTTTATCAATAAAAATGACATTTAAAACAGTAATCAATCTTTAAGAAGTACCCCTATTAATGATATAGATAATCATAAGAACGATTACAATGATAATAACAGTAGTTTCAATAAAGATGCATTGAAATAATGCATCTAAATCAAACACAAATACAAAATTGAAATACTATACAAGAGCAGTTATATTTCTATGTTATATGTGTCTATAGGAAAAAAAAAATCATCTGAGCTGAAAATCACAGCACTGTCAGCAGAGGAAACATGTTGTAGCTGCCTCAACACACACATTTCAGAAGCACACCTGTGCACCCCCTCCCCCCCCCCCCCCAAAAAAAAAGGCAACAAAACAACAAATAGGTAAAGGGGAGAAACAGAAGCAGATCGAGTGACAGATAACTTCCACATTATGTTTCTGTACACCAACACACACACACACACACACACACACACACATACAGACACACACATACACATATATACACCAGTGTGTGTCACATTGGCATGGATATATAGTTATAGACACCCTCTCCTTATCCTCAAGAATACATGGAGAGAACAGATTATCCCACTGTGGGCAAAGAAGAAAGATATTTTGTCCCTTGACTGGCTGCACTGTCACCTTCTTGTTTGCACTTTTGAGAATGTTTCACACAGGTGTAGAGATTCAAGTGAACACATTAAACCAAACTTGTGAGCTTCAGGCATCAACTACATTGTTGTGTGGCACATGCAGCAACTGAAATATAGCTCTCAGTTTCATACAATCTAGCTAAGACAGAAACCTACACCTATTCCTCTCATCTTACTTATTCTCTCCTTCTCCTTCCATATCTACAGTATCTACTTCTATCCATCTGATGTAATTGTAAAGCAAGATATTTTTGCAGCATGAAATTTTCGCAAATTGGGGCTGACGCTCTTTTCATGCAGCATGATTTTTTTTTTTTCTTTTGGCCATTAAAGAGGATCATTTTCCAGCCACATTTCAGGGAAGTACACAACATAACAATAGAAAAGCACAAAAGGAATACAATTTGGTAAAATAAATAGATAGATTAAGAATTAATTTCTGCTTGAAAAGGTCAATCTTTTAGGTTGTTAGTTATAATCTTTGAACTTCATCTGAATAACAAGACTATTTACAGCAGCAATATTCTAGTCAACTGGAGTCATACTGCTCTGGTGGGACTGTGTTACACTGTGCAGCATCATAAAAGCTGTAATACACCTGACACATGTCATTTTGCGGTGTGTAATTAAAACTGTCATCAATATAAACAAAGTCATTTTTTTTTCATAAGTGTATCTTTCCCAGCAAATGCTTGTTTGTCATAGCAACACTAGCAATACAGCCCTCTGTCTAAGGTGAAGTGATGTGCAAGCATGATAAAATCACAATGACTTTTCCATGGTCTTATTACAACACGTTAAACTGACACTTCCTAATCACAGAGTACCATAATAAAGGCATTTTTAACATTATTTGCAGATGAAACCAAAATCCAGCTTTAGTGCTTCAAAATAGTTCTAAAATGTGAGTTAATGATAGAAACAACCAATGCAAAAATGTCAATCAGTATAATCAATGGTAAGTAAATAGATATACTAAATGCCAACAATAGTGAAATAATAAAATTGTTTCTAGAATAAACCGTCTACAGCTATGGATTATTGAGAAAAATAGTGATATCTCCTTATATTTTAGGCTTTATTGCAAAATTTTTATATATGGTAGGATGTTTTGTGAAACAACTGACCTACGCATACATTTGTATGGATCACCGCTCCCAGTGGTAAACTATATCTTGTTCGCAAGGATGCTGAAGCTTAGACTAAATACTCCTACAGTGCCCTCACATTACAACGAACATGGTAACAATGAAACAGTCATTACAACAAAGTAAAAATTAAGGTCCCCAAAATTATCATCTGTTATATGTTTCTACAATTTACTGCTCGGCTATAACGAAATTTCAATATGACAAAAGAAAACTGTCGGTACTGAGGACTTCATTATAACGGGAGTCGCTGGACAAATATGCTTGCTCGCTTCATAATCATTATATCGCACCTGCATCAGGAAATTCTGTATGATAATATTGAGACTAGAGACAAAGACCAAAGACAGTCCATTTCTCCATTACAGAGTCTGCTACAAGTTGATATAAATTATGATTCAAAAGTAGATTGTTGCCAATCTTTCTCTCATTCATAATCTGTCTGCAGCATGACACTACAGGTCAAACTAAAGTTTGATCGTGGAGAAATATTTTCTTCAAAATCTGTTCTTGGTGAACATATAAGAGAAATACATTTTTGCAAGTCCTACTAAGCAGATACGTTCTGACTTTTCCCAAATACTTGTAAAGATTTAAAATTAGTGAAATTGCCCAAATACTTGTGAATAGTCAAAATCAGTGAAATCTTTTCATGAAAAAAATAGAGAGCTGCTCACCTTCAAGATGACACTGAGTTGCCAATTCGTCTTACTCCCCTAACTTGTACAATTCATAACTTCTTATGTGTCCAATTTTCCCCCAAAGCTTTACTGATTTACTTCTCTGATTATTCTGTTTTCATACAAAGCAACAACAGTAATATTTCTCCAAAACATATTGCCCAAGTCAAATTTGACCACCAATGTTCTTTGCATATTTTCTACTCGAATTTTTCTCCATTCTTGGTAAACTATACTTGTATACTGTGCATGTCTAAACAGTTTGATCTGTAAAACATGACTGAGATAGATGGGGGAGCTCAGCTAGACGCTGCATTCACTTTTACTGAATTTTACTACATTCACTGAATATATTCATAATAAATGTACTCTCACAAGAGAGTGATGAAAGACTGTCATTTGTGACTGGCAGGTGATGAAGTTTGTTACACAGCTGTAGTATAGAATGCTGTTTGCAGTTAGCATTCATGAGGGGACTCATTTCAGTGACTAAACACTCCCTATCTCTAAATATGTTTAGAAAAATCTCTAAATATGTTTAGAAAAACAGTTTCAGAAATGTAACTGCAAATAAGTTTTATGTGTGTCATTTTTGCTAGTCTCAGATGGGGGGCATATAATGAAACTTGTGAACACTATCCACATGAAATTTACGAAAAAATAAAAGTAACAACTCGAGGAAGATTCCGGAGCTGTCAAAGAGATCTTCAGAAATAGTGGTCTCTTTGAATGCCAATAAGTCATCTAAATTGTATCCTATGTAAACCATAACAGACTCACCCTTCATATTTTTGTGAAAGACATGTTACTGATTTCACATTCTCTTGATGCGCATGGGATCTACTTTCGAGGACTGTCCTCGAGGTACTTGTAAGTAGGTCAAAGAAAATATTCTCTATGTATCATCCAATCTACAGGAAGTCACTCCAGACATATCTTCTTCTTTTTTCCTGTCAGCCGAAATGTCACAAATCTGTCATAATTTTTCTGACTTGTTCAAATATTTACAAATTTGTTGCACTGTCTTTATTCTCGGGTTTAGAAATTAATGTCGGTCTTTAAAGAAAAGTTGGCAATAGCAGCAAAACTCCTCTCCATATTATATTTAATGCACCATCTTTTCAAAGACAATGTGAAGAGTTTTCATTTGTTAAAGACAATTCATGAGCATGAAGTGAGGAGTCCCTAGTTACCACATACAACATTAGATTCATGGTCATCACATGCTCTACTAATGGCCAATCACTAATATCCTTATTAAAAAAAGACAAACAAACAATGCCTGAATCAATTTCAGCTGTTGTAGCCCTCACAAACACACTTTCATATCTACAAAATGTACAACAAGACAGTTTAAAGATGGCATCTTGCATGAGAAAGCAAGGGTTGCTACATATGTACCTTTATCAACAAGCTGGGGGGAGGGGGGTTCCCCACTTGTAGTTTAGTGTTGTGTGGACAGAAAGTCCACATGCCCTCTCCGTGAACCCTATTCCCCTTTAGCTTCCGGGTCAACCTCCAGTGGCTGTTGTACATTACTGTATCATCGCATATCATCTGGTTTATTGCTAGCCCTGCATGTATCATCAAGTGGGGCTCTTGCTCGAAAGGTTAATCTTTAAGATTAGGTGTCATGTGGACTCACATCACTAAAAAAAACTATGGGAAATCATCAAAGTTGAAATCTGAATGAATCTTGAAGATTAGGGACGCCATGAGAACCTAACTGGAGGCTTTAATTTTGATCAAAATAGACTGTGTTGTAAAAACACGTCATTAGCAGCTACAATAAACAATAGCTATGTAATACCTCTCTTTTTCACTCACATTATCTCCCGTTCCCACTCCCAATACAGATGGACATTCTATTTAAGGTAATTTAATGCTATAAATGATAATGATAATGATGAGGAAACAGCATTCATATAGCACCAGTTATCTCCCATAATGTGTCACACATCATTCACAAAGTTGCTGGAAAAAAAAAAGGCCTTCCGTTCAGATTTACAGATATCGAACTTGTTACAATTACAAAGTGGGATTGGTAGATATATAATATTGGCATGATATAAATACTAAGCTCGTTGAATAAAATCTGCCAAAATCTATCCCTTACTTCCTCTCTCTCTGTCTCACTCTATCTCATTTCTAGACTTGGAAGTAGCCGTTTAAACTAGACACTGACATTTGCTATTCTAAGCTCTGAATCTGATTTGAATAGATTGAAAACGTTGCCTAAATTAGATAGAGAACATCAGCTTGTGGGGAGGAATGGAAACATTTGTTTCTGTCATCACTCATCACAAAATGTGAGATAATTACATCTTTACTAGCATGAGACAACTGCAGCATGCAGCTCTTCTGAAGCACTGGCGAAACATACATCTGGAGGTGAGGCAGCATTTTTCTGTCAAGACCAACATTCCTTGAGCATTACAAGCATGCCCCCGTGGCCCTGCCCTCCTCCAGCAATAAATTGGCCCCATCCGCACCAAAAATTGGCATGTCATCGCACTATTGGGTTTGCCATTTGGCCACCTTATGACATCACAAAGTTGTAATGATATTACCATGGACTCCACATTCAGTACAGGCACTTCCCTCAGCTGTTCCTACACACACACACACACACACACACACACAAAATGAAAAAAAAAATGCAAGGCTACAAACCTACTCAATCTACAACGAACCTAAGAGACAACGTACTTTATCTTTGGACAAAAAAAATTAAACTCGAGAACTTTTCACTCTTGACCACTATCTTCAACAAACTGGAGGTCAACTTCACAATTTCATGCTCCAACACACATTTCTAAATGATAATAAAACTTAATAATAATGGTGATGATGATGATGATGAAGATGATGGAGATGATGAAGATGACGGAGATGATGATGATGATGATAACAGCAATAATAATAATAGTAATTATTATTATTATTATCATTATTATCATCATTATCATTATCATTATCATTATCATTATCATTATTATTATCATTATTATCATTATAATCCAAAAGAGCACATTTCATGGAGTTGACTTTCTTGACTTTCTGTGACATAAAGAGACCAACTGTGCAACAGGTAATAACTTCAAAAACAGAACAAAAAAAAAACAAGAAAGAAATCACATGACAGAAGGACATCAGAGAGAACTGGAAATCTAATCGCGTTTATTGTTACATTCTATCTCTGATAACTTTGAATTTAATGAGAGATATAAATGCTCTTTCGAACACACACATACAATCATATATATGTACTTCATGTACAGCTTCAGACTAATTCAATTTCATATATTTGGGCCAAGGGCGAATCTAGCTGCTATTTCTGTCATGCTTCAAAGGGCACTCAGAGGCTGGAGGTAAAACATCTTTTTTTTTTCTATGTTCCCATCATGAGTTCCTCATTCCATGAATTCATTGTAGTATATACCGTATGTCCCCCCAAAATTACAACGGGACCCTCTGCGACAATAACTTTAAAAATAGTAAGTCAATCCAAATATAATTTCAGGGTATAAAACTATAACTTATTTCCTACATCTTACAGAAAGCCCTATCCGATTTGCTTCAGTGGTCAAAGAAAAATAAGGATCTTTGTAGAGCATGTCAGGAATCCCTTCTCTCCAAGTTCTGTCTATTGTGTTCACA
Source organism: Diadema antillarum (assembly GCF_040938485.1). Classification (NCBI taxonomy): domain Eukaryota; kingdom Metazoa; phylum Echinodermata; class Echinoidea; order Diadematoida; family Diadematidae; genus Diadema; species Diadema antillarum. The sequence goes on along the minus strand of NW_027271250.1, from coordinate 1,444,605 downwards.
TATCAATATGCGATTCAACGTTGGAAGATACAGATATGCTTTTAAAACGAAGATCCACATTTCTCTATGACCACTTAACCAAATTGAACGGGGTTTCTGCAAAATATAGGTAAGATGTTCTATTTTTAGACCCTGAAATAGCATTCAGACAGGATAATCATACTCTCAATTATTAATGCTGAAATCCGACTGTATTTTTTTTTGACATATAGTACTGTACACAATAATACATGTACATGCTCCGAATAGGCTGAATGTAATCTACGAACATACACAAACACAAACATGTACACCTACACATACACAAACACGTACACAAAGTGACAAACAGAAAATTTAGTATGAGGTGATACACAGAAATATCCCAATGAGACTGCAGCTATATGTAGAACATCATGTGTTTCATATCAACACATCACTCATATCTCTTTTGTAATGTGCATCTTGAAACTTCCTGTTCAAACCTCAATATCTATTCATACTATTTGTCACAAAATGGAATGGTACCAGCAATTACGAGACAGTCACATTCCTTTGTCGATTGGATGAAAAGAAATCCCAAGAAATTCTAGGTGGATCCAGAATTATCAAATGACTATAACAGTTAGTATCTGAACAGAAGAAATCCACTCCAAAATTGACCAGTTTTGATGAATATTCAAATTCGCAAGTTGATGATGCCATGCTCTCCCAGTTTCATACTCATTTCATATACAAAAATGACAAAAATATCATATTTCAGCTGTATTAATATAAAACTTGCCTTGAAACCACCCAAAATAAAAAAGAACAAATGTTACCTCTGATATATTTTGGTATGGGACTATGCTTTTACCTGTACTAAGCTACTAAATAACAATTTTTTTTTCAGAATTTCATACATAACAAACATGACAAATTGTGAGGGCATGGAATTATCAACTCACCCATTTAAACATCTATAAGGACTGGTCAACAAACGTTTTCCAATTGTGCAATTTCAAAAATGTCAAAATGGATATTTTCCACTAGACTGGTATCAACTCAAACGAATCTCCAACACTCAAAGACATAACTTTGATATCAACTGGCATTATTTATTTCAGTTGGGGTATTATTATTGCTCTCTTGGTTCATTCAATTACTGAAGGCAAACTGGGCCTTTAAGAAAAGTACAAACAAACTTTCTGAGTCAAGACAAACAAAGAGAGAAAGAGAGAGAGAGAGAGAGAGCCAAGGGATAGAGAGAGACAGATGGAGAACACCAAGGTAAGGGGACAAAGGAAAGGAGCAAGTGGATAGAAAAACTTCCCAAGTTAGACCCCCTCACCTTCCCTCCCCCATTGCCCCTTACCCTTGAGCATCCCCTCCCTCAACCCTCAACAACTATGAGCTGAGGGAGAGCACAGTGACATCACAGGCAAACTTTGCTGGCTGACTTACATCATCGCCCGTCAGCACGGCGCACCGGAGCGAGCGGAGTTGCCCCTCAGTCTGGGAGATGACTCACCCCTTCACGCTGGACTCCCTGTGACAGATGAGACAGGTGATTTCCCCACCCTTCGCAGGAAGTATCGGACTCTGCTATACATTTCATTTCGTGGGGGGAGGGAGGGGCCGGGCAACACTTGCATTTTAAGGACAGGATATCGTGACTCCAAAGTTTGGAAACTGCACCTTTAAACCACTGTACTCTTCGCCGTTTCTGTTGCAAACTCTTTATGATTATCAAAAAAAGACCAGGGCCCTGTTGCATAAAAACCCTTACCGCTGGACTTACCGCTCCTTCCTAGCGGTAAGTCTTCAAAGTAGCGGTAAATTTTATAATCCTTGATGCTGATTGGCTGTAACGCCTAATTTTGACGGTAGTTACCATTGAAATTCAATGGTAAGTTTTATGCAACGGGCCCCAGGTACTAAGAGTTCTTGCACATTTAGACAACACACAGATGTTTCACAATCTTTTCTTAAATATGCTCAAAGAGATATTCTTGCTCAAATGCCATGAAAGAAGACTTCATTTTACCTAAAGATGGAGACCCAAAGCAATAGATTATACACAGCTATCATAAGATATACAATATTCAAAACTGATCAGTATCTAAAACTTTCTGATCAATTAGAATGCAGGATGAACAATGTAATGTCAATTAACCCACTGAGGACGAGTCCCGTGTTGTAGCAAAGTCAGCCCGTCCTCAACAAGTTAAAACCAGTTGCTCTTGGCAACACACTTAATCCCTGCAAGATGATAGGTAGGACCAGCTGTTGCATTTCATTTTACCACCTAGAGGAAAATACAGTGTATGCTATCATAATGGTACATTGTAAATGGATTCAATATTATTGCTATCATGCTTATCTTATCTATTAGAGTTGACTGTGGGTACATACAGTACTTTGTATGTAGAGTTTCAATGCAAAACAGAAAATGCCATTTTCAAAGTTTTTAAAGTAAGGTTATAATCACATTAAGGAAAATCTTGTCAATGATTCTGCACTCATTACAAAACAAGAAATATATTTGAAAATATTATATTTCTTTTTCATACGCTACAAGAAGAAGAAGAAAAAAAAGAAGGATCATTGACAGTATCACATTTTCTCATTTTCTGTTTTCAAGCAGATTCAATTGCAAATATCTCAAGTTTATAAAAATAGATATAAAGGTTTTCGCATTTAAACTCTTCACTTATTTGTACATTGGAAGAATGCATAAACTATATTTTAAAAGAAGAAATACATTGATTGTAACTTTTGAATAATGTCTACTATTATACTATTTTTTTTTATTAAAACCTTCCAGAAGATGATTTCAAAATTGAAATTAACCAAACTAGAATCTACACGAAAGTTATGACTCATAACAAAAATCAGCCCTAGGATTTCTCTTCTCGTCAAGCATCAAATTACCTCATCTCTTTCTTCTCACATTTCCTTTTTCCCTTTCCTCACGTCTTTCTCCCTGTTTTAAGTTCTCATTTAGCTATTTTTCTGATTAGTCATAACTTCATATCACTTCAATATAAGAGACATTCACTTTGAAAATAGCAAAGTGTAACATGAAAGAAAAGTTGTTACACTGCTGTGAAAGTTGCTATGTGACTGTGAAACAAAAACAAAAAACATACCTGAATCATTGGTTTAAAAAAAATGATAATAATAAAAAATAAAAGGTTGGATTGCAACCTTTTTTTTTTCTATCTTCACATGGAAGTTTGCTGTGACAATTTGTAGTGTGAATCCTCCTGGCATACAACTTGTAGTGTTTGTCACATGACTACCAATCCATACTCACATTACTCCCTGCAACCAGATATAAAATGTACAGCAAGCTATACAGCCAGGGTATCTGTGCAGTATACTGCAAAGCAAGTTGCACATGCACACTGAGGAGGCATAAAGTTTATGCTATTTCTTTAAAGTGCCATATCATTTTGTTACAGTGTGAAAGGAAAGGTCAAACATTGCAAATTTCTACTTTTGATATCAACTCTTGAAAAATTTCCCATGTTAGAGCGGGTCTTGGGTTGTGCTGACTAATTTGATATAGAGAAGGTAAGAAATTTATAAAGCAGTGAAGAAACACAGATTAAAAAATGAAACTTGCTGATAGGGTACAAAGTTATTACAACATTACTTAGAGAATATCCCTTCAATAAACTTTATATATTTGTGTTAAATAAAATGCTGTGTCTGACCTGGAAAACTTGCATGACCTGGAAATCATACATGACCATTATATTTTAGGTACGACTTCAAAGAGGGAAGAAAAAGAGAAAACACTGTCAAGGAAAATTTTACACAAATGACATTTGGTGCAAGGGGAAAAAAAAAGGAGAAGTAAGCCTTGTGTTCGTTCATGATTTTGTGGATTAAAAACTTTACCTGTTATCGAGGCAAAAACTATTTGTGTCTAGCATTCATTCAATGATCTCCTTGTTAGAATGTGAATTAGATCACTATTAAAATAGAGTGAGTTTTAACTACAATTACAAGTGACATACAGTACACATGGATAGACAGTCAGCTTGCAATTCTAACATCCTAGGCCCGAGTTCACAAAGGTAGTCTAATTTCAGCCCATGGAATATGAAAATTCTGCCTGTGTAAATGTGCATAAGATATCCCATATGCCAACTGACATGTAATAATGGATGCAAGCTGATATGTGCATGTGAAAGGTATGCCTATTTTGCACTTGTTTTGGTCCATGGAGTAGATTTAAGCCATAGATTTTATTTAGACTAATTTGTGAATTCGGGCCTACATTTTCTTGTTGTAGACTGACTTGTTGAACAAATTACGATTTGTATGCAGGACAACCAGTCCCACAAAGTACAGAAATGAAGTTCTTGCCCATTCAGTCTTAGCTAAACTTTTCAAACGGTTTTTGTCAAGCTCCACCCCTCATAGCTCCTCCTCCTCCTCTTCCTCCTCTTTCTCCTCCTCCCCCTCCTCCCCCTCCTCCTCCTCCTCCTCTTCCTCCCCCTCCTCCTCCTCCTCTGCCTCTGCCTCCTCCTCCTCCTCCTCCTCCTGCCTCTGCCTCCTCCTCCTCCTCCTCCTCCTCCTCCCCCTCCTTCTCCTCCTCCTCCTCCTCCTCCCCCTCCCCCCCTCCTCCTCCTCCTCCCCCTCTTCCTCCTCCTCCTCCCCCTCTTCCTCATCCTCCCCCTCCCCCTTCTCTTCTCCTCCTAGGCAAGCTTAAAGGGCAAAATGAACAGAGAGAGAGGTGAAGTCATCAATCAATACTATCCTGCAAAGAAATGAATAAAAACTTAATCAGTCTAGAAGGCGGGGTGGGAAAGGGGGAGGGGGGCTGGTGGGGAGCAGAGGGGGTTAAAGATGGCAGGGCTTCTAAATTACCAATGAATGAGGCAACAGTCCTTCCCCCCTTGGCAATGTGTGCACATGTACGGATATCCTATACAGCGGAAGTGCTGCTTATTAACATGTGGTGCCAGACATTCATGTGGGAGCTGTACATTACATGCTGGGTTTTTTTCCCCTCTTACTTTTTCTTTCTCTCTCTCTTTTTTTTTTTAAGAAGAAAGAGTAAGGCTGCCAATGCAAAGAAGGTGGGGGGGGGGAAGGGAGGATAACTCCATGTCAAACTGTTGTCTTTCAGGACATTCTGCATTCTGCACTCCCCATTTTTCAAAAGCAGAAAAGTTTTTATCTATGCAAAGTATATTTGCCTTGGGGAAAAATGCCACATCAGTATCATTAATGAAAAGAAAGGAGGGTACTTAGTATATGGAGTAGGTGATGGGGGAGGGGGGTAGAGGTATGGAATGAAATTATTATTCATAATTATGTTACTGGGTATGCCTGGTCCTGTATGACATTACCAAATCAAACAGAGATCTGGAGTAGACGGTTGATTACAAGACACATCATACGTCTCTAGCTGCAATCCATGTGACATTCAAAGCGTTTAAAGGGAGGGAGAGGAGGCGGAGGAGGAGGTACAAATGAGTGAAGGGAATGGGGGGAGTTGGTTTTCATGAAGGGGGCCCCCCATCGGCAGATCCCAGCCCGGAAATCGGAGACTTCCTCGTTATTGACCCCAGACGAGGCAGGCTCGTTAGCACACAATTCGCTGTCACCACTGGAGTACGCGCAGTTGTCTCAGCATTTAGACCCCTTTCTCACATAATAAAATATATACTTTTCAATGTGACAATTTCAATCCACACAAGTCCAAAGACTTGGGTGGTTGTTTTGGGGTTTTTTTTTCTCTCTCTCTCATTGTGGATGTGTCTAGTACGTACAGCACATCTTCAGCTTGGTCTTCTCAATTAATCAGTGACAGCACTTGCATATAAATGTGTGTTGTCTCCATGATGGTTTAATGAATGCTAGAAAAAAGTGAACTCATCAATTTGATGAATGGATGAAATTTACTCTACTCAAAAGGAAATAAAAATCAACATCTATCAAATCATTTACTACAACAAAAAATTATGAGGTCATACTTACACAGAGGCCGACTTCTATACAGTTAAAGAGAGTGATTTGAGTATGTATCTTTCATATGCACATTAGACTAGCCATTTGACTCAGCTGATAGCAACTGAAAATCATCATTTTCCAGTGTATCAAAGTGAATGATATATCAATGCCATTTCCCACAAAATACTCTTCAGGCACATATCAGCAACAATGCATCAATAATGTCAAGACAGGTCATCATGTAACTGTCTGTCTAAAATCATCATCATTATTTTCAAAAGAATCTATGTTGTTGTTGTTGTTGTTGTTTTAAAGAAAGAAGAGAAAGAGAGAAAAATTGGGGCCCTATACATCAAATGATTTGCCCCAAAAGAGTCTAATGATTGCTGATTTATTTGAAGCTTTACAAGACCAGCAGAATACTATACAAATGCATTCATCCATCTAGCTATATGTATGTATGTTGCTGTTTCCAGAATGCAAGAAATAGTAATCCATGACAATCTTGATGTTTTGAATAAAAAAACTGTCTGCTTATCCAAGACTACTCTCCATGGATGTCTAAAAGAATGAACGCAAACTCCGTTTTTACAAAAGGGAGTAAAAGACTAACCTGATTAGCAGAATTTCAGTGTCATCATCACCACAACTGTCATTCCTTTGCCGGGGTCGCTATTCCCCTCGTTTCCTCCTCGTGCAATTTCTGCGAAAAAATTTGGCACTGCCCAGCTTGTGCAAATTGTCAAGTTGGCTCAAGTTGGGCTTGTCCCCTTTTTAAACCCCAACTTTTACCACAGATGGTTGGTGATCTTCACCATTAGGCTAGTAACCCTTCCCAATCTTGATCTCAAGAGTTTGAACTCCCCTTTCCCACAACATGCACAAAATCCTTTGAACTTTGCAATTTTACACATATGACTACAAAATTATCTGATAATACCAATCTAAATATATTTTCACACTCGATAAAGACACCAATGGATGTTCGTATTCTTCATCAATTACCTTGAATGCTCTGGAAATTTTGCCAAACATCAAAGGAGCATACATAAAGTAATGTACAAAATTGGTAAAAGCAAAGAGCAAACCCTACTGAGAATCATACTGCCCTGTCATATCTAGAAAACATTAGAAACATCCGACGCATGACTGCACGTCGTATCCTGGGGCACTCACGTGATGTGCAAGCTACGTTTCCTCTCTTACAGTGTCTATGAACGTATCTGATTCACTGATAAGCAAGAACAGAATGTTAAACGCTATCAAGCACACAGCACAAGGCAGAATATAAACTCCATTGACGTGGTCATCAACTGATATTTCTTGTTATAACAGGCAGATAGTTTCTTCTTCATCTTCTTCTTTGAGAAAGGTGTGATAGCTAAATATTCATTACATAAGAGATCAACTGAATCAATTGCTCTCAAACCAAGTATGATTTCTCCTTCAACACATCCAAAGATTTTAGACCAAGTCGTATGCTTGTAATAGTGTATTTGAAATGCATTTCTATTCCCTTCTAAAGTTACCAAAGTTTAGACACTGGAGATAGTCTTCTCACTAAAGCAAAATCTTTAACAAGACATTCGATATCTAGAGGCTGTCACAAATTCATGGGCTACTACTCTAACACACAATATTGGTATACAGCATGCAAGAGTACGTGAGAATCTGTATGCACCACGGCCTGAAGTAATCACAAGGTTAAGGTAAGCTCCAACTCCTCAATCATGTCTGGGAAGTCAAACCATTCAAACACATGCACAGATCAATCTTGATGGCTATATTCATATACACACACACACACACACACACACACACACACACACACACATACACACACACAAATAAATAAATAAATAAATAAACAAACAAACAAAAAATAAATGGCTTTTGAAAACTGATCATTTGCAATGCAATGCAAAGGCCATCACTTCATGTGTGGGTATAACAAAAAAATATATATATATAGTGTTAACAATCTTCATCTCCATTGCAATGGGAAAATCAGTCCAGCTTGATTTTTTTTTTTCAAATATCATGATAATTTGCCCTGTGTGGTGTGTGTAAATGGCACTCGGAGACTTTGTCAATTTTTTTTTTTTAAATTCCATAATGCAACTCACCACAGTAGGTCCCCACACTCGGATCCCCAGGGTCATGTTCCAGTCACAATTGATTTTTTTTTTTTTTTAACTCTCCTTATCATTTGCCCCGTGCAGTATGTGTGAAGGGTGGCAAATAGAATCAATTTGTGCATCATGATGCAAAAACCAATAACTCCGGAGTGTGAATGTAGTGATTTGAAAAAAAAAAAACCTTAGAGGCCTCAAACTGGCCAAGAAGTGATTTGGCAAATGCATTTTAAATAAATATGATTGATGTTTACTTTCAGACTTACACAAAAATCAAAAAGCTTGATTAGCATGAAATTGTATTTTTTCCTTATTTACTCAAAAGCCATACATTTTGTTTTTCCTGAGGCCACCGTTTGAATTGAGCAACTGCTTTTGATGATGGTCTCAAATATTTTCTAATTATCATTTCCAAGATATTAATGGAATGATTACATGGAAATTTTGCAACGTTATTTGTACAGCATAGAATTATATTGCTTTATTATTTCATTAAATCAGATTGTATTGCATACGTTGTATTCACTTATGTTTCAGCATATGCTATGTTAGTGAAGTAGTATTCTTATGTATGATTTTGCTTGTGCTTGGAAAAAAAGCAGAAATAAAACAATAAACCAAGCCAAATAAGTATGAATATGTGGAAACCCTAAATGTCTCAGAAACGGTTCCATGACATTTGTTCCTGCGAAAGTTGCTCCATGAAATATCTGCACACTACGCCAGACGTAAATTGTACCCACAAACATAACTCTAACCCTAATCCTAATCCACTAATCAAACTAAACCTAAAACCCTATCACAACCCTAAGAGTGATTGATAAGAACTCCAAAAAAAGCCACACCTCCTCTCCCCACTCTGAAATTCAGAACGCAGAATCTACAAAGCTTTCCTCGGCCATGTGTAAAGACAATGACTCTAATTGTAATTGCAATCATAATTGTAAGTCAGCATTGCAATTATGTTTCTCGACCGATGTGAAAGTGGCCAACTACTAACTTCTGCTTTACAAGCATCATACTAAGTCTCCATTTCCCCCTTGTCAGTGGTCTCATTTTCCAGCATTAGTAACACTATCCCTTGGCCTTCACTGAAGATCATTCTCAAGCTTTGTGTCTTGCATGACGTGTGTATGTTGTCACCCATCTCTCTCTTTTCTGTCTCGATCTCTTATTCCTAGAACTCTGTGAAACTTAATCGCCGAGTACTTCCACTATCAGGTTCACATGATGGTCGAAGCTATACAATGTACACGGGCAAAGGATGGGGGTTGACCCTTTATCAGTTGCTCAGATTTCAAGTAGAAGTCACAGGGGAGCAAAATACCATGTCACCTACTTTAACTTAGAGGACCTCATTATCACAATGCAAGTATCATTCTAAAGCAAATTAAAAACATATTTAAGTTTTATGATAAAATTGGCTTATTTGCTTGGAAATATGGAATGTATCTGTCACAGTAAAAGATTTTTGTAAATTTCCAATAGAACAATATTGGAAAAAACAAACTCCTCGAAGTTTACAGTAACTTGTTGAAGCTGAGGCCAGAATGCAACAAACAGAGTTTGCTTTGTGTTTTTTTAATCAAGTTACATTTTTGTGTGTGTGTGTGTCTACACACAAGAATGAATGGGCTTTGCATTGCGTAGCAAAAATCAATTTTCAAAAAAGAAAAATTAATATCCAATGTGTGTGCATATGGGACTATTGTGGCATACCCATCCATGGATGAATGTTACCAGCAGGATTGGAAACCAAGATCCATTTTACAAATCCACAGTCTTATCCACTATACCATTGTGCTCTCATCAAATATTAAATGTGATGGTCCTACAAGTAACTTTCTCACTATCAATCTGAGCTTGCTGGTCTACTACACTTTTACTTTTCTTGGCGGACTCTTATTCATTATCAGCTATTTCTCTTTCTGATGACAGTGTAAACAAGAAGAAAACAGCAGTAACATCATATAACAAAAATATATATAATATCAATCCTGACCGGAATGTTCATGGTGTTTTATTGTGAAGTATAGGCAGTACATCTAGGTAGATCCTGATGAAGGCCATGACAGACCAAATGCTTGATAAAAGGGAAAAGCATAAATGCATGAAAAAAGACAGATGACCAGTGGAAAAAAAAGACAGATGACCAGTGAAAAAAAAAAAAAAAAAAAAAACACAGGCTACAAAGTGAAGAAAGACCAAAAGTGTCCAGCAGGATGTTCCAGGAGAGAGAGAGAGAGAGAGAGGGAGGGGGGGGGGGGGGGGAAGCAGGTCATTTCACTATGGGTCAGAGCTGTCACCATCTTGCAGATTCCCATACCCCAGTCAATGTCTTTCCATCCTCCTTTCCCCCCCCCCCCCCCCCATTCCTTGCTGGTAAATGTGGCTACTTTAACCCGTTGAGGATGAGTCCCGAGTATACTCAGGCAAGTGTCTACGGGGAAATGTGTGTTTTAGCAAAATCAGCCCGTCCTTAACAGGTTAAACTAATAAACAAGTTTGAAATACAAGAAATCATTTGAGAAGCTTGAGCAAACTTTGTTTTCTAGGTAGTAGATTCTGGTCGCATGTCTGGGACTGCACAGCTGAGCTCTTTTAAACTGGAAACGTTGTCAAACAGTACCTTAATTTCTGACAAGAGTTACGCGAACCTACATTTTATGAGAAAACGCAAGAATTAGGAAGAACAGATACTTCCTATTCATTGGCAATTTACATTCAAATAATGTTTGAGATTACAAGGCCCAGTGTGGACTAATCCCTATTGTATTACAGAACTTTGTGAATCCATGGCATCATTACTCCTGAGTGGGTGTGTGTGACTGACACTGCGGTCAAGTTTTAGGGAGAAACAACTGAGTGACAATAAAACAGAGCAGTAAGTTATAGCAAGGTATAATGATCGAGGGACTGACCCCCTATTCAGACGCGAGCCAGCTTATACCAAAACTCGATAAAGAAATGACGTATAAAGAATCATCGTACAGCCGATAGACCGTTCAGACGGTGATTTCGACCATTGCGGAAAAACGTCGTATAGATGTGCAGTTTCTCACTGCGCATGTTGTTATGGTCATGGGTGACAGGTACAAGGTCACCTTTCGTGCTCACTCCCATTAAGCCCCGCCCAGTTATACCGTTCTATGGTCGCCATACGTTCAGACGCACAATGCACACGATGGAATGCTGATTCGTTATCAAGTTCTAGTTCGAAACGATGCTCTGACCGTCGTTTCGCTATACATCGTTTCGTTATACGTCGTTTCGTTAGTCAGCATTCAGACGTATAAATTCATCGTATAGCTATACCGTTTTGGTATAGCTATTCCGTTCTAGTATAAATTTTTTGCGTCTGAATGCCCTGTGAGAGCAAGTTTATGTCAAGACCTTGCTTTGAGTGGAAACAGTACAATATAAAGAGCTACATGTGTATGGCTAGGAATGCCATGTTTCAGTATTTTAATCTACGACATTTTATGATCCTCGGCATTTCTCAACATTCCATTATATTCCTCACTTTCCTAACAATTTGCTAAGTTGATCTATTAACCTACGCAGACCCATGGCATGCAGTGTGTAGCATCAGGGAGGTTCTCTCTCACCTCCCTGGTAGCATGCAGCACACAGCCCAAGTATTGAACTACACTTAACACATATGTCAGCTGTAATAACAACATACAGTGTATACTCTGTGTACATTCATCTTGATTCCTTTCTTCACCAAACTGTTGCAATCCTGTACACTGCTTACCTTTTTCCTTCTGGCATTACATTACACTTTTAATCATCTTAAAAACATAGCAGGCAACACTGATCCTCATGATGTATTACAAAATAAAGCAATGATACACCTGCATATAGGAAATATACTATCATGCGAATATCCTTCCATGCAGCAAAAATAACGAAGGTACAGAAAGTTGCTGCTCTTTCATACAGAAATTGCCCTATTTCCCTGCCTTCTCCACAGCAGTGGCATAGGATGTAGTCTGAGACTAGCTGGGGGAAATCTCAGGTTTCCATCGCTGTCTGTCACTCTTAATAGGGATCCAAGGTCAAACCACAGACTCACACCAGACAGACCTCAAGTGACCTTTGACCTTACTGAGGTCACGGCTGCAGCATTGAAGCAGGGTGTGTGCCTGACCAGTTAATGGGCTTGAATGATAGATTAAGATCTGAATCTGAGCAAATTGTCAGGAGGCACATTCCAGACTCACATGAATATTATTCTTTCAAAGCTGTGCTCACCTACCTGTAGAGGAAGTAGTCTTTTATTTCAGACACATCTACTGTGTTAATACCAGTTGCAATCATACACTATTAACCCATTGCTGACGGACTGATTTTGCTACAACACGCATTTAGACACCTGCCCGAGTATACTCGGGACTCGTCCTCAACGAGTTAAGTAGCCTGGTTCATTCATTACCAACAAGAAAAAGTTAAACAATCATGAATTGTTGAAATCACTGATTAAAACAAGAGTCCAACATCGTATGCATCTATCGTCTTTTCAGTGAAAGTATCTGGCAACAAAATGATCAGTCACTACACTAAATGTTTCTAGGGAATGATGAGGGGTAAGGGGAAGACCAGATGTAGGCAGGATTGGGGAGGATTACAGGGGGATTAGGTTATCTGGTGGATAATGCAGTCACATTAGATTCATAGGGGCTTTATCTAGTACTTCTCTCACAACCTAACAAGTGCAGCATGACAAGATCATACATCCCTTTTATGTACCACAGCTTCAAATTGGGATTGATATAAAAAAAAAAAAAAAAATGGCAAATAGTCCAGGGCCCTGTTGCATAAAGAGATGCAACCAAATGTAAGTCAGAAAATCAAACATAAGTCAGGTGTCAGCCAATCAGAATTGAGCATTCAGAGACTTATGTTTGATTTTCTGACTTATGTTTGATCCTGACTTTTATGCAACAGGGCCCAAGCTTCACTAAAATCATGCTTGAGAAGCAACGCACCTGCTATGAACTCTTTGTAACAGCTCATTTTTATTCAGTGTACAAACAATATTTATAAAAGAAATGACTTCATGTCTTCCTGGTATTCTATAAATCTATGTGTATTTGCTTCCAATGAAGCTTTGCATGTTGAAAGTTTATAAATATAAATGATTCCTAAAGTGATAGCATCCACTCAATCAAATCAAAGTTCAGCAGTAGTTTGTGTGGTCAGGATCTGAAAGAGTGAAATTATCCCACATCTTCTTTGTGCCATTATTAACATACAACTATTGTATCTGGGGGATAATCTCTTAATTCAACATAAACGGATATGTGGTGAAATGAATTTGGCAGTGCATGTTAACAAAGGTCGTGCAGAATCTGTTACATGGACATGGAACACCATACCATGCACACACACACACACACACACAAGTGAAATAAAGTTGACACTATTTTCTTAGGAAATGGATAAAAGGGAATACTACTTTGACTGGACAATATCACAGTACATTATTTTCACTGCTTAAATAGGATGGGATGTTAATTAGAAATGACTTATCTGTTATTCAGACAAACTTAAAGTTGTGTGATCATATATTACTTAACCAAAAAAGAAGATAATTCAATGAATGTTCAAACAAAATGTGGCCATGGGTATCAAAATAAGAAAATACTACAAAACATATTTTCTCTTTCATGAGATGATGAGAGAAGTCTGATGTACGGCAAGTGTGCAAGTTAGTAAGGAAATTGCTGGAAGGCCAACTGTACACTAACCATTGAATTACTGCAATAAATAAAATCTAATTACTGTCATTCAACTTTCTTTTATTTGTGTTGATACTCTTTGGCACACAAACAGTAACCAGTATAATATTTTGACTCTGTTTCACTACAATCTCTTCACATAAAGATTTAATCATTTAGCCACTACAGATAAAGTCTCTTTTTTCCCCATGCATGTGTGAAATGGCAGATGAATAACTCCATCCCCATAAGGGAATATAGAATTTGTTTATAATTATGCCAGCATGGAGTAAGTCTGGACTTGAAACCATATTTAGGTTAAGATCACAGTTTGAATCAGAGCAATTCATCACACCATCACCCATGTTCCTGTGGGAGTTTGATATCATACCTTGATTTAATCACAAGTCTAGACCAATAACACCACTACATTTACACACTCAAAAACATAGTTTCCATACTGTGTACACCTGCAGATACTGTTGATTTTTACTCTTGAGTGCGCATATACAGTATCAACAAGAAATGTGTGAAATTGCGCTGAAATAACACCATTTCAGTTGGGGAAAAATGAAGATGCCAAATATCAGCCAAAAAGGTACACTGTATCCGACTGTGGTTGCTACGGTAGTGTAACATTTCATAATCGATGATCATCAATACACAACATATCACAACACAGTGCTCAGTATCCATTATCTTATCTGCATGAGAGGGGATCACATGCAGCTTGTTGGGACGTATGATTGCTAGGGCATGATCGATCATCTTGAAACGTTCTACCTATGCACTACTGAATGGGGAGGGCTCTTCAAGAATAAAAGTCATATTAATATGCGTACAATCAAAATTGTTTATCTCTTTCAATCTCATGATACTCCAAGATAATTTATTATCCTGGCAAATCCCAGGAAAGGATATCATTGAATATATTTATGAGTTGAATAATTGTATAAAAGTGATATACAGTTGTATATATTGATAGATTTTGTATAGTTCTAAATGTTGAGTTAATGTATTATGTTGTTATGGTGCATATGTTATTGTATGTTACTATGAGTTAGTCTCATTCGCATTTTGTGGTATGTCTGTGGTGTACCTGTGATATATTCAATTTTTTTTTTTTTTTTTTTGGTGATATTCAATGTACAAAGAATTTCCAGAGTGGACAATACAGTAATCAATCAATCAATCAATCAATCAATCAATCAATTACCCACACATTAAAGTTGTTTGCTTTACCCTTTTGATGTATCGAAACAAATTCCAAATGGTCTAAGATGAATGTTGAGCCCTTCTGAGAACTACATGTATGGCCTTTAATCTTAAGGGCTTTTTACACTTGTAAAATTTTGCTTAGCCCCGGACCAACGGTGGGGCTAAGGGGGGGCCTTAGCCCCACCGTTGGTACGGGACTATCCTTAGCCCACTTTCTGTTTACACTCGTTTTTGCCAAAGTGGGCTAGCCCCACCGATAGTACGGTACTATCTGGCCCTGCAAAATAGCAGGGGTTAGCACCGCAATTGCGGTGCTAGCACCGCAATTGCGGTGCCAAGCAAGTGAGTGTAAACAGAACGAAAAAATAATCCTGGGCTAAGCGACGGAGACGAAGTCCGACCCTCACTGACCAATCAGAAACGAGGTAATCAAGTGCTGCCGGTGCGTGCGTGTACGTGTACAGTACACAGCGTAATTATGAATATTCATGTGGTTTGGAAAGTCCGGGGCTAAGAAATACGAGTGTAAAAAGGTCAATTTTCTCCTTAGCCCCGGACAAGAGATAGTACGGGACTAATTGGCAAGTGTAAAAAGCTGAAAAATTGGTACGGGACTAACGATAGTCCTGGGTCAGAGAAAGTCCGGGGTTAAGAAACACAAGTGTAAAAAGCCCTTTACACATTACATTCCCTCGTACCTATATGTGAATTTTTCCCCTGGTCTACACCTGCCCCTTTAAACTGAAATCCATATGGGCAAGCAGAATGGATAATCACAAAGATACACACACTCCGTTTTGCAGTATCACAGTACTGAGGAGGCATGAGTGAACTCACATCTTTACGCTTCTATTTCACTTGGCTTAAGTCATGCATATAAATACACAGGCATTATTTCCTGCCTACAGTGCCCTGTATAGTTCAACAAATGAGTTTCATGCTAGTATACCATAAAGTTTGGGTGCACTGATATCATTCAAATCATATACCAGCATGACTGTCATAACTAGCTGTGTTTCTATAGCCATCACTGTAATACTTGACTTGTAGAGTAGTATGGTATACATAAACGCTGTTACAGTAAGATGTAAAAGAAACCTGCAGAGCATAGATTGGTCCATGCCCTACTTAACTCTGTGCATCAGGATTTCACAAGTTATGACATAAAATTACCATTCTCATTGCGTTCAAACTTATTTCACAAGTTATGACATAAAATTATCATTCTCATTGCATTTCAAACTAACACATTATTTTGGGTCACAATCATGATCATGACCCAAATTTCAAAACGTACAGAGTGAACCCAAATCATGTGTTAGTTCACATGATTTGGGTTGTGATCCAAGTTGCAATCATTTGAGTGATTTTTTGCAAAAAGACGTGAAGTTGCAGTCTGAACAGACCACCAAAAAGAGATTATAAACTGATATCATACAATATACCGCACTTGTTGCTATTTGCTATTTTACCAGCTGTGGCAGGCTGCAGTATATTGAATTGGCATGTTATGTGTAGTCTTTGTATGTAGTAATCATACCATATTTATGAACTGTACATGCGGGTCAGCTCTTCGCAAATGATTGTGACCAAAGTTTCGAAATCTTTTATAGTGAGAACAATGAATCAAAAAGATGTGACCCTGATTGCTACCCAAATTTCAAAATTTTCATCATGAGAACATACATATTACTAACTTCATCTGACAAGCAATATCACAGAAATCTGTGTTGTGGAACTAAAAAATACAGTCTTGAAGGCAGGTAGCAAAAATCAAATATTTCGGGATTTTTGCCTAAATGTAGCTTTTAGACTCCACTATAGCAAACCGCGAGCCAATCTATGACAAGCCTGTCAAAAAATATGACATAACTTTGGAAATATTTTACTTCCAAATAGCTGGCATATAAGTCTAGACTAACTCTGGGGTAGGACAAGGGAGAGTCTGAAGACAAATATAAAGATCTGGGGGGCATTTCATGAAGGAACTTGTCGCATAAAATGTCTGACAAGTCAATTATATCCGACAAGTTCAGAGGAATCAGCCAATCAGACTAAAGAATTTCTCAAAACTTGTCGGATATAACGTCATACACCATTCATGGACAAACAATGGAGAAAGTAGACACTGCAAAATATCTTGGAGTCTACCTCAATGAGAAGCTCAGCTGGAACCACCACATCAACCAAGTAGCAAAAAAGGCTAATTCCACCACAGCCTTTCTCCAGAGGAACATCAGATCATGTCCACTCAAAGTCAAGGTGCTTTGCTACTTCACCCTGCTCAGACCTGTCCTGGAATATGGAAGCATAATCTGGAATCCCTTCACCCAGGCAAATATCATGAAACTGGAAATGATCCAGAGAAGGTATGCACGCTTCGTCTGCAATGACCATCACAGAACAAGCAGTGTCACAGCCATGCTTCAAAAACTTCAATGGCCATCCCTGCAAGAAAGAAGAGCACAGGCAAAGGTTACAATGATTTACTGCATTAAAGAACTCCATGATATCCGTCCCTGCAACAGTTCTGACCCCATCGTTACCTCTTTCAAACAGGGGCCACGACCAGAAACTCCAAGTACCATTCGTAAGAACACAAGTCCTCCAAAGAAGCTTCTTCCCAGATGCAACCAGGCTTTGGAACTCATTACCCCTGGCCACCGTCTCCTGTACCTCTCTGTCAAGCTTTAAGAGAGAGGTACTCAAGACCCAGCTCCGTTAAGACACGGATGCCTGTTTTTTAGCCGCACATACAGTAGTTCCATGTAGATTTTTCTTAATCCAGACACTGTACATATGCCTGCACAGCACAACAGTATGAAAATACACCCGACGGTGGCCTGTACTCATAGGGAAGAAGAAGATAAGAGACTTGTCAGATATTTTATCCGACAAGTTCCTTCATGAAATGCTCCCCAGGAGTCGGTCTTATGCCAGCCACGAGAATGTCTTGGGCAAACATGGGATAAGTTTAGGGTAAGGCAAACAGAAGTTTAGAACAAGTCATAGGTAAGTCATAGGTAAGTCTATGGCAAGTATTAATGCTAGAGTCACACACGGCCAGATTTTGTACCGGGTCCATAAGGAATTAAAACCGTATCAACCCGGTTCAAGCCGTAGAGACCCGCATTGACCCGCATCGTAACCCATGACAATTCCTGATGGATTCCGGGGGCTGCGATACGGCAGTGAAAAATTTTTGGTCATGTTCAAAATTTTCTCATGGATTTCAATTTCGTATTGATATCCAAACTGACCCGGTTCGAACTGCATTGACTCGCATAGACCCGCTGCAACCCGCAGCATTAAACCATATGGACCCTTGCTGTATACCCCATTGCCTTCATGCAACGGATGATGACACGGTTTACATGCGGGCCGGTACGGGTCAAAGCAGGTTGACACAGGTCGATAGGGGTTGAAAAGGATTCAATTAAGGATTTTAAAGCGGATTTTTATACGGCTCGATATGGGTTTCTACGACTCGAACCGGGACGATGCGATATTCATTCCTTATGGACCTGGTTCGAAATCCAGCCGTGTGTGACTGTAGCATAAATTGTCCTCCATTCCAGGACTAATCCGGCTCATTTTCACCCAGATCAAATCTGTTTTGTGACTCTGCGGTGTGTGACTCTAGCATAAGGATAACTAATGAGAATATCTGTGGTACAAAGTTTCTATACATAAGTCAGGGAAAAGTCTGAGGCAGGTCTGTGGTATGTCAGGGGTATATCAGAGATAACTCTGGGTTATGCTTGTGGTCTATATCTACGATAATCCCTAAGAAATCATCAAGTTAGATCTCTTGTTTAATGCAGTGCAATTTCCAACAGGAGTAGCTGGTTTTCAGGAACAAGAAGTTTGCGTCTACTCAGAAATGCACGAATGATAAAGATTTTTTTTTTCTTATAATTCAATTCATACATTTATTCAGTAATAAGAATCATTGGGATTTATACAGTATAAAATGTTTGCAAAATGTAACAGGTACAAATTAGTGAAAGCCACAGGCTTATTAAAATAGAACGTATCCTTAAAATCAAATCATACACATATTGCAACTTTAACTTTAAAATACCAAATGATAAAAGCTACCAACAATATAGAAGGAGCACAGAGAGAATAAAACATGCTAAAACAGGCATGAAATCAGATATGGTAATACTCACATGGATTTCATTGAACAGCATGATTTATCTTTTTTTTTCCATTACGCAATGCATACAATTCCTATGTCACATCCATTTTCAAATCTACAGGTATTTTTCTCTCAATGTGGGTCATATGTTTTGTGTACTTAACAGGCCCAGCATTTTCTAATTCCGATCTTATGTACATAGAGATACATGTATAAAGGGTAATGATCTCCTATTTGTACCTTGACTCCACGGACAAGCCAATATATCACACTAATTTATGTATGGTGTGTTTGTCCATATCACATGTTGGCCACGTTCTGGGAAGCTTTTACAAAGGTTGTTGACACCGCTGCAGCTGGTAGTGTGTTCCAGATACATTTGTACCAGATGGCTTACGGGAATATGTTGTTGAAGTATCCGGAGACAGTAGCATTTGTAATGATAACTGTGAAAGGGGTTATAAATTATCAGTAGGTATGGGCATTACAAATTGATGCAGAAAATGGACATAAGCAGATGTACACACTGTGATAGCAGTAGTAGAAGTAGCAGTAATAGCAGCAACAAGTTAGGTAACAGCAGGAAAATGTAGAAACAGGTTGACAAGCTGGCTGATCATCTCTGTAGTATATTTTCCTTTTTGCTGCACTGTTGATAATGAAATTCTGATGTCTTTCTATACAGTTATGCTCATACCTTAAAACAAAAACAAAAAACCTTCCTCATTCTCATTCTCTCTATTTATCTTATCCTCTCTCTTTTATATTATTGTATATCATAGAATCATTACATGAAGTGCTTGCTCTCACACAATAAGCAGACACACATGTCCTGCTAAGTCTAGAAAATTAGAATTTGTAAAAAAAATGAAAAATCATAAATCCACATTTCTATTCCTCATCACAAACTTGACTTCCGACATCAGCAGGTTGACCATGACTATAACCATCAACACAAGCACTTATCTAATCACAAGTCTCTTGTTATAATTGATATTAATACCACTCCTCAGGACCACAGTATCATCCTAATTACCAAGATCACAGCTCCTTATACTTTCTCATTCATCACATATCATCAGGGACAGATCCAAGAATTCCGTAAAGGGGAAGAGCCTTTACAAAATTAAAGGGGGGTGCATGCGCCCATCCCCCCCCCTCATTTTTTTTCTTGTTATTTCTTTTGTTCAAAAAAAAAAAAAAAAAAAAAAGGAGAGGGCGTGCCCGGTGCACCCCCCCCCCCCCCCTGGATCCGCCACTGTATCATGGTAACTTATCTACTATCACTTCAATAGCAGACTTTGGCATACATTAGCATCCTCTTTTCTTCAAAAACTGGGGTTTTTTTTCTCTATCTCTTAACTCTTTCTTTCTGTCCCTCTTTAATCCCCTCAAAAATCATCCCAGCTTTCGGAATCTGCTTCGTGTTATCTCCATTGGCATCATCAAAGTCACTAGAATTCCCCGTGGCATACAACTTCTCCACCACATCTTGCCCTTCACAGATTGCTCACTTCCTTCCGTCATCAGTAGAATCACTCTTTCCGCTCTTAATCACTCCTCTCCGATTCAAATTACTTAAAGGCAAACACGCGGCAGGCAGAGACATGTTGCGTTGAATTTCGGCAAAGTGAAACAAGAGCATGTGAATCAGTAGAGCTCTGACGGAAATCAAGTAAGCACTGAAAGTCATGGCTGTTTGAATGTCATTGAGTCAGCCATCATGGTGTTCAATGTGTCACATGATCATGGTCACATGATCACATTTTTTTTTAAATAATAATACTTTCCATGACATTGCCATAGATAAACTGTCCTGGTCTCCTTACAAATCCCCTGGGAGAATGATAGCTCTTTCACACAAAATTCAGTCATTCTTCATAAGCATAAAGTCGAGTAATATCATTACATCCATGACAAAATAGGCAAGGAGTCTCATCACTCCATGATATCAATTATATTGGCATTCAAATGTCTCAATAACTTTCTTGATAAGTATGCCATTCTCCAAAACTATTAATAATTTCTCGTTTTTTCAGTATGTCAGTTTTAATTTTCCATCATTTGTTTCTTCTTCCTCTAAACACTTTTTTTTTCATTCAAAACCTAAATTATACAAACTTTCAGGGAAACACTTTTTAAACCAAGATTATCCTGAGACCATCTCACATCTATGACATGAATTTTTTTTTCATTATTTTTAGATATGTGTTTTGTTTGGGTCTTTTTTTTTTTTAGTCAATGTTATACATGACTTCATCCGCTAAGTTCTCTCCTAACAAAATATACCTCCTTTTTTTTTGTATCAACCATTCCCCGTTTCTGTCTTGTCCCCACAATTTCCTTGTCATGTACGAGGGAGCTACTGGTTTCAGCAGCATTCGTTTGGGGAACTGCCACTGTTGGACTCGTCAATTATCGTCTGGCTCGGGGAGAAGCTAACGTAGCACTCACCGATGCCCCTCTTGCCAGCGTCTCCAGAGGGAAAACAGTTTGGGCCGAAGCCAGCCGTGATTTCTCAGCAGGATATGTGTATTCCGGCGCAGAGAGGACCACCAAACGGGCTGGGGGGATCCTTTCAATTTCCTTTCCAGATATGTTTTGCTGAGTGCTACCGTTTCATGAAATGCGAGATACGTATGTCAGATACCCTGTTAGAGGAAAGGCGTGATGCTAGAGAAAGAATTTAAAGTACCTACCATACTGGAAACACTTGGGTCACACACAGTTAAGAAAGACAGAAAAAACACAGCCTGGGTGGTTTTCCATGTCACTGAAGTAAATACTCATGAAAGTGCTTGAATGAGTTCAGTAAAATGTGAAAATTCGGTAAAACTTACTATTTAAATGATAATGCTTTCAAAAGTACTACTGGTTCAGGTTTGTGGTGTATGGTGTAATGTTTTTCAAATTAGGTCTGTTAGTAAAGATATTTATAACAATTCATATTGAGAAATTTATTGTTTGTCACATTTTTCCTGGATCTGAAACTAAATCCATTTGTTTAATATTGCTGCAGATATGCAGTAAGGCTCTAAATAAGAGAAAATTTGGCATTCTTTGTCTGGATAAAGGAGAGAGTTTTCCTTGGAGAGTTGAGCTTAATTTATGTGAATAAAGGAGCAGTTCTGACGATATGCTCACAGGAATTGGCTATTCATGATTACAATTTGTCCAGAGATGTACAATGTATATTTCTTAGGGGTAAGTTTTTTTTTTTTTTTTTTTTTGGGGGGGGGGGGGAGGGTGCATGCATAGCGGTGTGTGTGTGTGTGTGTGTGTGTGTGTGTGTGTGTGTGTGTGTGTGTGTGTGTTTGTGTGTGTGTGCATTGCAGTCACGCGGACATTCATTAATTCGGATGTTTCCATTTTTTTAAAGGCAGTTTGCCCTTGAAATCGCTCTTCCTGCAAAGAGACAACCTGGCAGCGAATGAAGAGTATGGTGTTACATCATAGCAGCAAATTCATCAAGTCAATGTCTTTCTGCTCCTACACAGGCGTCATCATCAACAAGAACAAAAGCTACAAAGCATACTATGTCTCTTTTGTCTGCATGGTCTCAGCTGTTAATCCCGGGTGTTGATTAATCAGTGATAGAGAAGGGCAAATACAGTCTAAGATAGTCGCTTACTTATAGCAATGGACGAGAAAAAGTGCCAGTGTAGGGGCAGAAATATACCCCCAAGAAATAAAACATATACATGAAAATAGATATAGAATCAATCAAATGACCACAGAAATGAAATCTTTCAAATGAGAATCAACAAGCCACAAAATAGCAAAAGCAATTTCAATCTGACTGATAACAGGCCATCTATAATGTAGCTCCCTTTGGGAACCTAAAGTGACAATTTTGTCCACATTATCATAATAACACTCGAGTAGGAATCCCCATTGACACTTTGATTTTGTTTGTTTTTTATGCATTTGTGTGGAGGAGTATTAAGCTTCCTTTGTTCTGCAGAATATGACATTTTAGTTGCATATGTTGAATATGTGAGGACATCTCTCCAGGAAACGAGAATTGTTGTCAATTCACACTAAAATCATGGAGGACAATTACACCAGCACCGTAACGGTCGTGTTAGAATTTGATTCATACAAAATGACTTCAAAATACCTGAAGCTATAACTGTATGAATGTGTATGTCTAATATTGCCTAGAGTCATACAGTTGATACGTCATTTCTCTTATATCATTACATTGCATTCATGTCATGATTGTTCCCTGGTTTCATATTCGTTGCTAGGAGTTTCAATTCTAAATTTTGTCTAAATCACTTCACAAGAGGACAGTTTAAATAAAGTAAATTAGCTTGTCTCATAAAATAATGTCTCATAAAATAATGCCTCATCTCACATTTTCACTCTTACTCATACTCATGTAAATTGATAAATTTTGTGTATTAGTTGTAGTTTTTTTTTCTCTCAAAAAAAGGGAAAAAAAACATATCCATTCACTGTACTACAAAACATAAAGGGAATTGGTCATGGAAAGTTCCTAATTTCCTTAGGTACTGATTTCAACTTCAACAAACTTTCCAAGTTTCCTATTTCTCTTTCAAGCCGACACTAGTGATCTCATGTCTTGCTTTGAGCAACATTTCCTTCCGAATGGCCTTCTCTTTTTTTTTTCTTCTTCTTCTTTTTCTTTTCATGACCAGAATGATATGACAATCATAACTATGGTGTCTACTCGATTCTCTCTGATTTTCTCACTCCCTTCTTTAAGTTAAACCATTTTCTTTCTCAGCTCTGTCTTCTCTTTGACAAACCCACAATCACAAGCTTTGCTTTTGCGGTTCCTTCATATTTCACATGTTATAGAGAATTGTTTTTTAGGTACATATGCTGACACACTTTCTTGTCATGACCAGCTTTATATTATAGTTTGTATCTTGCTAATTGTTTGTTTGATTTTTTTTTTTGTATTTTTTTTTTTTGTTTAATACATGTACAGATATGAAGTGAAATAGGAAAATAAATGTGCTGGAACTGTTCACTGTGTCTCGAGTGTAAGACCAGTGCAGTTTCAGTAATTCAATTCAATTAAATTCACTTCAATTGGATAATAAGTCATTACAATCATATCATTCACTTATTGGTAGTCTCACCTCTCTCCATATCTTTACAGGAAAATTCCATACCAGTGAAAAGTTACTCTAAAAAGAAAAAGTACAATTTAATAAGCACCATTGTGAAAATCTGATCAAAATGGGATACAGATTACTGAAGTTATGAAATTGAGAAGTTTCACAAATTTTGGAAAAAGTTATCAAACACTTATAACGAATATGCAAATGAGTTGATGATGTTATCACCTCACAATTTTCCAATAATCATATAAGGGGAAACTCTGCTACCAAAGCATAAAACATAATGTTATTCTTTGCTAAATAATTTCAAAACAATAATTAGTCAAATATATTAGGAATTGAGACTGGGGCAAATGAAAAAACAAGAAATGTTAAGATATTATGTACAAACTATAAGGCAAGTTGTGAGGAAATGACATCCACTCACTTATTTGCATATTCATATTGAGTCTTAAAGAAATGTTTGGTGGAATTTAGCAAAATATCACAATTTTATAACTTTCTTAATTTCTATCGGAATTTGATGAAATTTCCGCTGTTGTGGTTTCAAAATGTCTCTCTTGTCCGGAATTCCCTCTTTATTCTTGTTCCCCTCTTTTAACTTGTGATTCAAAACACACAAGATTATAGAAAACCCAAACTAAGGGGCAGTCCCAATTCCAGAAAACCTTTACAATGTAATTATAATGTGAATGATGGCTCAGATGTCAGTTGTATGTTCTGAAACCTATGAGACTCTATGAGAGCAGGTGATGACCTGTTATTGATATTATTTGGTGATTAAAAAAAAAATCAAAATCAAAAACCTAGAGGATTCTGATCATACAGTCTCATTACCTACTTGGAAATGATGAAACTAAATGAATAAGCCTACTTACTTTTGTAAGTACTAGCTTGTTTGTTTATTTGTTTGTTTGTTTGCTGGATTTTTCTTCAACTGTTTTTTTTTTTTGTTTTTGGGTTTTTGTGGGGGGGGGTAACAAAAGGGTTCTAGGCCATTCTGATTTTGCTCCTGCGACAATTGCTCCCATGAAATATCTGCATGCTTAACCAAACATAAATTCTACCCACAAGCACATCCCTAACCCTAACCCTAACCCTAACCCTAACCCTAAGTCCTTTCAAAAAATAAGACCAGAGCAATTGTTGCAGGAGCAAATGACTGTCCCCTACAAAACAGACTATATCATAATAATTAAAGCAGAGATAACAGGTAATCAGAAGATGCACAAGTGTGCAGAAACCACTGTCTTTTCTTTTAATTCTACTGACATTCATACATGTGTGTATGAAAAAATAATCAATCCTCTTTTCCTTTTTTTTTTTTCTTGGGGGTGGAGAGAGTCAAGCTGTCACATGGGGACTGACATTTTGACAAGTCAACTATCAAAGCTTTCACAGACTACTGGATATCCTGAATTCTGGACAGCGCACTCTTCTGGATGGATAGTGACCACTGAGCCATCTGATGATTGTCAGAGTTCATCCCTTCCTCTCCATCCAACTAGCCTCTCTTCAAGAAAAACTTGTGGGGACGCTCACTCTGCTTGCATCAGCCTATGACAGATACTACAGTCCTTCAAGAATATTTTGAGAATGGCAACTGCATAACAATGGTTGTTGTTGGTGTTGTTGTTTTTTACTTTTTTAATATTCTATTGTATTTTGTTGTTACCTGACTCTTGCTCCTTTCTTTATTATTGTACACACGTGTGTATATGCAGTTCGCATGTATTTCTGCTATTTTTATGTTGTTCACGGAATTGCAGAAGGAACAGCTTTGCTGAAGCAGATTGCCATTGATTAACTGAAATAAACTGAACTGAATGGAACTGGTTTCTTCAAACACAGATGCAGTGTCTGAATAAGGCTATTCCAGGCATTAGTGGTATCTAAACAGACTAATAAAAGACTGAAACTGCTTCTTCTTCTTTCTTTTTTTTTACTCCATAGACTCTCCTTGTAGTCAAGTAGGGCCTACTGTGTAATTCAATGCACATGGCAACAGTACTTTAGTTTTCCCCCTTTCTCCTGACAATACACATGGGTACAGTTCTTCCACTACAGGCTCTAAATAATTCTATGGTACAGCACTTAGCAGCCTCAGAAGTTCAAGCCTGTACCTCAGCAATAGTTCATTCATGTACTGTAAAACGAGAAATTTTCACGTGCATTTTAATTTCGCGAATTTCGCGAGCGCCAAAATTCGCGAAATTAAAATGCACGCGAAAGTTTTTGTCTACACTACATGCATTGAACACCAGTGGCAATTCGCGAAAATTTCATGCCACGAAGAGGGCTGTCAGCTCCAATTCGCGAAAATTTCATGCCGCGAACATATCATGTTTTACAGTAATTGGGCTGTCAAAGAATTAAACTTTGACAAGAAAGGGAGAAAGAAAGGGAGAAACAAATCAGAATCTATTTCTGTTTTGATAGGCCCTACATTTGTTCTGCCAACAGAGGATCTCATTATTGGACAGAGAAAATCAGGTGTTTTTTCCCTACAGAACAACATCATAAAAATAAAATTCTGTGACTCTGCAACTGGAGAAAGAAACCGAAGCTGACATGAAAATCTAAAACAGGTTCCATGTCTTGAGATGCACATTGCACAATGAAAATCTCAGGACATATGATCCTTATAAACACAACTACCACATTTGATCTATCTCTCATTTACAGACATACAGAGCTAGAGCTAAGTGGTAAAATTCATCTGAGCTAGTTTCTGGTGTGCTTTCCTGCAATACAAATGTATGGAAGTACACAGATCAGCAGAAAATCCCACAATGAAAGGTAGGTAATGTGGGATCAAAGGAGGTACACTGGGTATGTACCCGGCCGAGGAAATGGGTCAATATTGTGCTGGCTGCTCTCGGGGTCATAGGTCACATTCTTTCCCAGGTAAGCTGGAATGCCCCTGGGTTCTCTTCTCTAGTCAACCTCACTCAGCCAAGGACACTCGATAGCTGAAGTGGGGTTCAAAGGTCGTTTAATTCTTACAGAGCATATTCCTCCACTTTTCTCTCTCGATTTCCTGTTGGACTCAACTTGACCTTGACTGAGTGTTGTGGAGGCTTGGTTTCAAAGGAGTACTTTAAAATTTCAAAAATGGCAAGACCCAGCACTGTCTGATGTTTCAGTTTAATGGAAAATACAACTAACAAATTGAAAACAATACATGTTGATGTGGGGGGGGGGGGGGGGTAATAGCCTACAACCAACATTTATGAGTTTTTACATAACAAAACATTAGAATATAAGCCTTGAATACAAAGAATGCTAAAGTCACAAATTATTAGTAGGCAAAAATCTTTGCTATTATCTAATGAAATAACACCTTTTTACAAAAATGTTACAAACCCTTGTTATACATTTCCTCATCTTAATTGTTGCTGTTAGGGGTTTTTTTGTGTGTGTGGGTTTTTTTTTTGTTTGTTTTTTTTTTTGTTTTTTTTTGTTCGCTTGTCTGTTTGGGTTTTTGGTTTTTTTTGAGCCATCATGAGTATATGGTTTCTGCCAATTTCGGAAGTACTGAAATTTGTTTTTATCACAGCTATCAAATCCCAAACCGTATGGACAACTGCAATCAGTGTGTTATCAATCATACATACCAAAAAGAGAGCATATTGAGGTACACTTTTGTCTCACAATACATTCCTGTTGCCCAGAGTCTACTGAAGATTTAATCTGGTTTTAATCCATTTCTCGACAAACTTCACATGAGGCAGCCACGTCACCATTCCCTTTTACATGTAACTTACATCCCTTCATTTCATTTATTTCCAAATTCTCATTAAAATGCAAAGAACAAGGTAAAAGCGATAACATTGCATTGGATTACGATATACATGTACCACAAAAAAAAATACAACGCATTAAATTCATAACTTTTGAACGGATTGCCTGATTTTCCTCAAACTTTAACTGATATGTTCTACTGATATTACTGCATTCTCTCAATCATTATCTATATGAAGATGGACTTGTCCTTTAAGAGATAGAATGAGAGAGAAAAAAGATTTTTTTTTTTTTTTAAATAAGATGCTATAGAGAAAATGGAGAAGCCAGCAGAGGCTATTGGCCTTTCTATGACTGGGCTCCCACTTGAGATTGATTATGTACATTTTAAGATACACTTACCAAAGAGGCAAAAATAGAACATACAAACTATGGCAGGAAGATGAAAGATACTGTGGGCAGTATAGATATTTGGTTAAATTTCAGGTAAGACTAATTATATTCAACAAATATCTTTTGTCTTTATGCTTATAAGAGAGAAAGGATGGACATAACTTATGAATCTTATCTATGACATCATAAAGACCTATTACCACAAGCTCTATAAATTATGGGAAATCGCGTGCAGCTTGTGTACAACCTGTACATTGTAGGCTGTCTTCACACAGCATGATTAGTGGGCATCATCATTATCCTTCTATACACTTGTACATGTATCAAGGAAATGCCACTGTGCACATGGCTGAGAGAGAAAATATGTTATAACATTTGAAATTCAGTCATAGGAGCTGACTTTAACTCACTCACACTTTTTTTTCTCAAGGTTTCCTTTATTTTTCTTTCCTCCGGATTTGTCAGTCCTTTAACTTGAGAGAAAAACAATTGTGTCAAGTGGACTTTGTTAGTCTCCATTTTTGTCTCTTTGTTTTTTACTTAGTTCTTTCCCAATTGTCCTCCTATCTGTCTCTTTATGTTAATACTATTCTAGATTCTCTCTCTCCCTCTCTCTATTCTCTCTCCTTCTCTTTCTCTCTCTCTCACTCTCTATCTTTTTTAACCATTGAATGTGTCAATGACCTTGCCTTTTTTAAGTATCAGGAACAATTGTATTTTAGATAAATGAAATTTAAAACTTTTGAAAGTGATGCTTGTTACAGCACATTTTGGTAAATTGCACATTTTGGTAACTGCTCATTTTGGTAAATTTACCAAAATGTGCAGGACATTGAAAGAAAATTTTGGTAACTTTCTGCTCCTACACAATCATCACAAAAACAAATTGTAAGTGCAGTTGGTTTTTGTCCCCACCGAATGAGTTCGGCAGCCTAAAGGCCGTGTCACACCTTTCCCGGCAAGCTACGCAGGCTTGTTGCCAGTAAGGTTTTTCCAGCACGCAGGAAAATTATCTCGCCCGTAGTTGCCCGGAGCTGCGCACACAAGTCCGATTTATCCGCAGGCAACCCCCACGCAGGTACTTCGCAGTCCCCGTATGCGGTCAGCACGGCCCAGATAATGACATTCTGTCATTTCTGTTGGACTTCTGCCATTCCTTCAAATGAATTTCTGAGTTGTCAGCCCCCACGCGCCTGGGACGCAGGTCACACAGAATACCCGCAAGAAGAACATAAGTAGCACACATCCAGCAAGTAAGACACATGCACAACTTGCCTAAATCCTTGTTTGCCCTCAGAAATTGTCCGGTATGCTGGAAAATCCTCACACGCAACAAGCCCGCGTAGCTTGCCCGGAAAGGTGTGACAAGGCCTTAACATGGTTACGGGTAAAAAGGATTTGCGTGCGCACCTCTGGGCGACTACGGGTGAGATACGTGCTAGGTACTGTTACGTGCAGGTCATCTGCGGGGACCTCTGGATAGTAAAAATTGTTCTTCGCAAGTCGCACGCAAGGCTTGCCCGAAAAGATGTGACACCTTCCGGGCAAGCTACGCGGGCTTGTTGCGAGTAGGGATGTTTCAGCATGCAGGAAAATTTTCTGCGGGCGGACAAGAATGTTTACGAGTTTCGCACTTGTGTCTTATTTGCTGTACGCGTGCTACTTACCTTCTACTTGCGTGTATTCCGTTTGACCTGCGTGAGAACTTTTGTAACCGATCCGTTTTCTGTTACGAGTGACTTACGGGTACTGGGAAGTACCTGCATTGGAGTTGTCTGCAAGTGCTGCCAGTAAGGGTCTCCTACTGGTGTTCTGCATACTTACCCCCGCAACTCACTCGGAACATATTTTGAACACGCTCAAGGCCTTGTCATACCGTATCTGGGGAAGTTTGACTTGCGGGGAAGCAAATTTGCTACCCGGCGCTCTCCGCAGTTGGTCCGCACCTGACAGTACCTGGCGCGTATCTCGCCTGTATTTGCCCGGAGGTGTGCATGCAAGTCCGATTTACTCGCAGCTAAGTTTACAGCATGACCAAAACTTTTTCCGGGTGAGTCGTGGGAATTGCCCGCAGAGGTACACACAGAATGCCAGTAGGGAGGCCCTTAGCAGCAGCAACTCGCAGGCAACTCCCGCGCATGTTTTTCGCAGTCCCCGTATGCGGCCAAATTAATGACAGTCTGTGGTACTTCTACCATTCCTTCAGAGGAATTCCTTCACTGAGTTGTCAGCCCCACGCACCTGGCACGCAGGTCACCATACCCGCACGAAAAGCAATCGCAATAGCTTACTTCAGCTCAGGTGAGCTAAATAAGTGTCTTGCCTGTCTTTACTGCAGGACCATATCACCTCAACTCCTTGACCGTATTATAAATCTCAAGCCCATCCATGGGTTTTTAGTTCAGTTTATACCAAAATGTGCAGATTGTCCAAAATGGGCAGGCAGATCCATTTTTAACTGCACATTTTGGTAACAGTTGATCCCGTCAGGTACAGGTGCACTATCGGCACATTTTGGTAAATTACCAAAATGTGCAGTTACCAAAATGTGCCGTGACATAGTGACGGCAAAATGTGCCGATTTACCAAAATGTGCCGTAACAATGCTGTAATAAGACCAAATATTTCACTGAATGACTCCGAATAATATTCTACATGTATGTGTACCAGAGAAAGTGTCATAAAAATTACTTCACTGGTGACACATGCTGAGAAGCTTGTATTGACCCAGCTTTTAAACTTGTCAGTCATTTTGTAAATTGACATAAAATCATACACATAATTTAACAAGCACGAACCCACATTTCCTCTGCCGAGAACTATGAAAGAAAAAACGCCACTGACTTACTTCGGCCACTGGACACACACAAAGAGAAGGTAACTGTGTCCTTTTAGCTCTGAACAGACAATGAATAATCTTTACCTTTGGGTTAGTAAGATTAGGATCATTGCCATTTATCACTTGCTGATTGCACCGTATCACTCCAGCGTCTGTACTTTGGATCTGGCAACATTACTTCCAGTGCAAAAGGAATACTGTAGTGTGTGGAAGTGGCATCCATATGGGTACTGTTGAAACGTGGTGTTCCAGTGGCATTGACTTTCAGATATATTCACAAGATTACAGCCTGTGCATTACAGACAAACACAAACACTTTATGGTACTAAAATATGTACGATATTTTTGCATATTATTGTAAAACGTATGTAGACTTCCACAATTCTTCCATCTGTCAATTGTTCAATCTGTTATTACAAACTAACACTTGCATTCCACAACTAGCATCAACACTTTAACTCATTGTTCATCTAGTCACCAGCACATCTCCACTGTACTTACAAGCCTATATACAATGTAAATTAAAGGGATAGTACAGAATTGGTGGAGATGAGAATTGGGCTTTTAAGTTTTTGCAAGATACCAAGAAAACACTTATGAAATAGTACAGAGCATACCATTTTAAGAGGAATTCAAAGTTTATTCGATGAAAATCGAGTTTGGAATGACTGAAACATCCAAAAACAAAGTAAAACAAAGCAATCGTAATAAAGTGTGGGTCCCACACTTTATTAGAATGGCTCTGTTTTGGATATCTCAGCCATTTCAAAACCAATTTTCATCAAATAAACGTTGAATTCCTCATGGAATCACATGCTCTTTCATATTTCATAAGAAGTTTCTCATTATCTCACCAAAAAAATGTTAGAAACCTGAAATTAGGTCTCAACCAAAACTGTACGATCCCTTCAATGTTATTAATATATATCATCCTGTTAGACTATGTGGTGTGTCAAGCAATAAAAATGAAATATTCACTAAATTTTCTCTTCGACATTACTGTAAAATGAAGAAATTTTTTTTCCATTTACATCATTCAGAAATTGTAGTGATCCACTTTTTGATAAGAAAGTAGTTAAATTATCCATGAATGTAAGCTTTTACGATATTCTTATGTAAAAAGCACTTTTTTTCAAAGAATTTCAACACAAGTTGCCTCACGGTAGTTCCAACTGTTGAATGCTTTGAGAGAACAGCATAGTGGTAATTAGATTTTACCATTGCTGGTAAGGACTCTGAGATAAAGGACAAACACACACAAAATTCTGCAAAGCATTTCATAACCTAAAGATGTAACTTTATGTATTAAAACTTGGGAACCTAACAGATTTCCTTGTACATAGAGCAATAAGAGAAAATTTAAACATGAGTCACCACAAAATAAATGCTTATGTTTCATTTACACATTTCCTAACAGCGTATGACAGGAATGTATTTCAAAATGCAGCCCCTTGATTTACATTGTTCATCCTAATGAGTTACACCTCCTCTGCCAACATGGGCCACACAAAATCCCCTATCAAAGCTTGCTGACTGTAGACCGACTGACGCTATACGACAGCAAGTCAGGGAGGCGTACTGCAGGTGTCGGTTCATCATACTGACACGGAGTCGGGACAAATTAGTCAACAGGTGTCGGATTGCAGCTGACCTTGAAGGCATCATGTCCAATCCAGTGACTCCACAAATCGGGCCAGGTGAGGTAATGGTGGAGAGCTTTCACACTTTCCAAATAACTTGTTTCTTCTGACTGGGATTTTTATTTGTAAGTCTGAATGCAAACATAACGCATGTTTCCCCAAAATGTCTCTCTCAAATCCCGTTTTGCCTGATCATAGGTGTGAAATGTTATCAAATAAAAGTAGGTGACATTCATTTTATAACTTTTTTAGTATTGTTGTTCTGTTGTGACATCATAAATTCATAAATAATAATAATTTAACAAGAATCTTTTAAGAATTCATACTTTTGAATGGATTGCCCACAATAGTATTTAGACTAAAACACGCACTGATGCATTCTTGTATTAAAGGGATGGTACAGTATTGGTGGAGATGAGAATATAGGGCTTTCAACTTTTTACGAGATACCAAGAAATCACTTATGATTTAGTACAGAGCATACCATTTTAAGTGAAATTCAAAGTTAATTTGATGAAAATCGGGTTTGGAATAACTGAAACATCCAAAACAAAGTAAAGCAAAGCGATCACCCACACTTTATTAGAATTGCTCTTTTTTGGATATCTCAGCCAGTTCAAAACCAATTTTCATCAAACAAACGTTGAATTCCTCATGGAAGTACATGCTCTTTCATATTTCAGAAGAGGTTTCTCATTATCTCACCAAAAAATGTTAGAAACCTGGAATTAGGTCTCAACCAAAACTATATCATCCCTTTAAATTTGTATTCTCTGAAAAAACATTTATGTCAGGGGAAAGTTGTCCTTTAAGTTACTATTCATGAAGATGAGATAGAACTATCTATCAGAGAGGAAGTGACATTTGTTTTTCAAATTAAGCAACCAACTGTTTCACTGGCCCAAACCCTGAAGTGAAATCACTTTCTGACCTACATAATTACGTTCTTGGTAGGAACAAGCATTTAAGCATTTGATGTGACTCACTTGACGAGCTTTCTAGCTGCATTTCTATATAGTCTTGGCTCAAGGCTGCCAAGGCTATTTTGCTATTCTGAATTTCATTTAAATCCCATGAATCTCTAGTGTGTCAAATTAGAGGATCATACAGAACACATGAAAGATGGCACATTACAATCTGGTTGGGACAAGGGCTAAAATCCTATCAATTCCATATATTATTATAAATCTCTCCAACTACACAAGAAGAAAACTACATAAAAACTGAAAATCATAAGATAAGGACCATTGTCACTGAGTTAAATACCTAAAAATGTTGAAATGTCCTCTTCTCTGTACAAAGAAACTGAAGAGAAACAAACATCTACTCCCTGCAGCAAATACCATTTACCAAAATTTACCATTTTTAGCATGAAAGAGATATAGAATATTGTAAAAGCTTACTGATGTCTTTCAAGACATTTTTGTCTCATCAATGAAAGCCCACACAAACTCATTTAAAATGAATACTGTACGAGCTGTAATGTTCGCGGTGGTTTTATTTTCGCGAATTTCACGAATTGCCTTTGAACCGCGAAAATAACGACACCCAAAAATAACGCGCTAATAAGTAAGTTCAGATAGACCCTCGCAACCGCGAAATTAACAACACGCGAAAATGTCCTCCAAGTAGCAATTTGCGAAAATATCTGTACACAAAAATTTCAGCTCGTACAGTATGCCTCAATAAATCTTGGTTGATTATTTTCTTTCATACTTTTTCACTCCATTCAGTTAATCATCTGATTGATTCCATTCAGTGGTGATTTACTTCATATCACTTGTTATAATATTAGGGAGCTTTAGATTTTCGCGACGGGGACATTCAGAGGAAAAAAACATGTTCTGAGCATGCGCAAAAGCACGCGTCAAGTCGATCTATTTATAGCTTGCGTCGCCTGAGTTTTTCACTACACGTACTGGGCTTTCTTTACGTCCGCACAGTTTGCAACGTAGAGAACTACTTCATGCACCGATCATATGGGGGCGCCAGTTTATTTTTTATACATTGCGTCCCAGCGTATTCTACAGCTATACTTTTCAACACGACGCAGGGAAGAGGAGAACGTCCAGCGCAAGCGTCATCTCAAACGTCCGCGCGTCAAAATCTAAAGCTCCCTATTATTGATTTTAAGCATTCTTTACTGTTCCATAGGCTGCTTGACCGCATTCCAATTTTTGAGATTTTTAGGGCTTAAATTAACTCTATTTCATTTATAGATTAACTATTCATTCATTCTTTTCTTGATTTAGCATCAATACGATAAAGCAATGTTGGTTTATGGTACATTTACAAATTGTAGCTCATGACTTAAAGAGAAACTCCATATTTTGCTTAAGCTGACTTCAATAAGAATAGAGGCAAACTAAAAGGACAGTGGAAGTTTAATTTAAATTATTATCAGCCAGGCTTCTTTTTATTTTTCATTCATGATGAAATTGTTACCCTTCTCTTTTGTTAGTAAACTGATTGTCACAACTCTATGCGCAATCAGTTGGGAAGGCTGTAATTCTCCTTCTAAGATTCATGTTAAACAGAAAGGAAATCTAGTAAAATTTTTGTAAACCTGAATCGCAGACATGTAAATTTATGACATGAACACCTTAATATGCATATAGGCCTACATTTCTGTTACTTCAAGCCCTGTTCAGAGAAAACCTGAGAAATTGTAAAATCATTCTGTAAATTGTCCAATCTCAATGAAGCTTTCACTGCTACAGTCATTCGATTTCACTTTTCATTATTGTCAAATTAAACATGGATCTTCACTTTAAGGGGGCGGGGCACAGAGTAAAAATTAGGACTGGTAGGGAGACTATCATTCAAATTCCCAGTCTAAATTGGTCGGACACTAATTATAGCCCCACAGTAGGAGATGTGGGCCAGTTTCCTCTTTGATATGATTTGGAACAAAAAAAAAGAATTGGAAACATTAGGAAGTGCTCCTTCCACCTGCAGAGGAAACTTTCGATTGCTAGAACAGTGATTCTCACATTTGTTCTTTTCTTCTTGAGGAAAGCTTTTCAGTGCTGTAGAGCTTTAGGGGATTACTAGTCTCACTTGCACAGACCTTTATTTATGATGATGCAAAATGATTACAGAAAGTGAATTACAGCCATGTGACATTATCAATGACTCAATCAGTGTTGAATAAATGTGTGGATTATGTCTTCAAAAGAAGACATCACATGTGTTTGAAGAAAAAATAATTCCACAGAAAAAGAACAAGAGAATGATATAGATATAGGCCTATATGTGCATTTTTTAAAGTGAAATAAAACCAGTTTAAACAGACATATGATTATTGAATGTCAGGAGGATAACTAGAAGGGCATCCCTTAGGATGCATAAGATAACATGACTTACAACATTGTATTGTGACTCTAATACTGTTTGACGTACATGATAAAATTATAATAGTTCTTCAGTTTGCACTACAAAGCTAACTACTTTCTTTTCTATTCTTCATAGCATATCACTCCATATGGACATTTTCTATAAAATCAAATTTGTAAAATTTCATCTCTTACAATGTACTTTCTTTGTTTTGTTTTGTTTTTCATATGTTTCGATGTTTTCATACTCATTCATACACCGTATAAAATGTCTGCACTTCAGCCTGCGGGCTGCTGTGGATGTTACCCAATAAAAATACCTTTCGATCAATCTTTACATCATTGCACTACTGCGACAACTTAAACAGTTGATTTGTTAGACTGCACTGACAATTTACAGAGAAGTCATTCTCAAGTTTTGAATGCTTTGTCCATATTTCTCCAAACTTTACAAATACGTTGTATTGATCTTTCTGCATTCAGTGAACTCAAAATATATCTTTTGGATAAATCACCCTATAAATAAGGGTCAGAAGGGCATTTCCAGCTGCACTTTGAGGTAGTCAAGTTGATGCTGTGGGCCCATCACCTTCCTCAATGTGATTCTGTCATAAATTCTTGGTCTGGAATAAAGAGACTATGAAAATCAGCTGGAGTTTTAGGAAGACTCCCGCATATTTGCGGTTTTTGAGGTAGGGGTTTTTCTTTTCCACATGCTAGGCTTGGATAGTTGTGTAAGGTCAAACGCTTTAGGGCAATCATCCCTTTTGTTGTGGTCGCTGGGAAAATCTGCCGCAGAACATAAACTTTGAACGAGGCAAGAGGCAGGAAAATTGAATACAGAATATGAATATCACAATGCTTTAAGGTGGTAGCACACTTGAACAAAGTTTCCCAGTGCCAGGCTCATTTGATGACAGCAATGGCAACCACATGTGTCCCATTACATACCTACTGCATTTTTCATTGTCAGTGAAATTGGTCCTTAAATATCTTTGGGCCAAGACATTCCCATTTTCACTCATACAACTCAATAAATGGTCACCAACCTAGCATTACTATACGCACATGAATACTAGTCATCAAAAAGTTAAACTTGTACAATTGGATGCTCACCACGAGGAATCAAGTTTTTTAGTAATTTATTCTCATTCGCTTCATCACTAGAGAGAACGGTAGTTTTACACACCCTCGTGTACTCTAAAACTACCTTCACTGCAGCACAATCATAGTTACAGTACAGTGGGTTTTGATATCTCTGGGTCATACAGTAGAGCCAAATGGCAAAGTTCTGATAGGGAACGTCTCCTGAATTTTAGAGGGAAACTTATTTAGCCCATTCATGATACCCTCTGTACCTTCTAATTACACTTTATTATGCATCCAAATATAAGCAATTAATATCATCCAGGTTGCGAATAGTGTGTTTTTGCCATCTCTAACAATTTCAACTTTAAAACACTTGAAAAAATAAGCTACTTTGATCACTTGCATGACACAAGCACACTGAAGGGTGCTTGTAATCTATTACCATTTTTAGCAGCAATAATGGGATTCACCCTCTCAACGCAAATTAGTGGGATACTGTACAAATCTCAAGATTTGCATCGTGATCCAAGTCGAAAGATTTTTGCCAGTGTGAACATAAAAATCTCGTTAAATAACGCAATTAGTATTGTGATCCATATCCCAAGAAATCTTGCAATTATTTTGAAATTATCGTGATTATTTGAGAAATAGTGTGATAATTTGCACTGCTGCAAGTGTGTGAATACTACAGCCATTAACCTTGGGATTATCATTTTATCCCATCATTCAAAACACACATCACAACAGTGCAGGAACACAAGGGCAAGTGTCACGATTTCCGAAGATTTCAGGCATGTGCAGTTTGGTTGACAAATTATCATGATCAGCGATTAATCTCTATCCATTTGAACAGGCGAAAAAAATCTCAATATTGTGATCGTGATTGACATCCCGCTATTTTGTCTGTGTGAATGACACTAATAACTCTCATTCACGCCACCTCTGCTGAAACCAACAGTCTTGCAACATGCACTCCATTACTCTGTTATTGTGATGAATATTGTAGCACTTCACAAGAGCCATCTAGATGACATTCAATGGCTTGTCTAATCATGTACAAGCAAACTTCATTGCTATGATTTGGTTACCTTTAAAATAAAAATTTTCCTGAGACTACACCACACTGTAGCAAGCTAGTGTATAAACTACAGTGTACATACACATTTCACTGATTGCCCCTTTCTGACAACAATAACAACAACAAAGACACTTTATAGAAGCATTCGGCCCACACAGGAAGTGTTGATTGTTGTTGACAAACCAAGGAAAACTTTGCACCTTAATACAGTGCTCAGTCTAGCACATATGAACAAAAAGTGTGGGTGACATTTATACATGTCATGTGTACAATGGGACAAAAGAATAAGTAGATCACTGCGGGTGGGGGGTGGGGGGGTATGAGGGTAAGTCACATGAACGAAGTTCGGGCTTGAAATCTTTCCTTTTCTAACACAGGTGTACATTGACATGTCATACACTAGCTTACCGGACTATTCCACTCAAAATGTAATCTGATTTAAAGCCCCTTCATACATGTAGCACATGTGCTTTAGAATTCTCCTATGGTAGTGCACATATTTGCTTCTTTTTTTTTGGGGGGGGGGGGGGGGTATGAAATCAAAAGGAATAAGTTGTGTTCGCTTCAAATCCTCATAGTGTCATAATAACTAATAAAGATAACTTTCAAGGGGTTGGTTATACTTGCAGATACTGAATTATCAACTACAAACATGATTATGCACTTGTCAATGTAATGACTCACCCCACTACCCCCGGACATGGGTGCGTCATTTCCTCGTTTGGTCCGTCAGATTTGTGACCCAGGTGTTCGTCATTTTACCAGCTTTGTCCGTCAAATTTTTGACCGAGGGGTGTGTCAAAATCCCATCATTGTCGGTCAAAATTTTGACCGAGGGGTGCGTCATGGTACGTCACTTGGCTATGGAAAATAACACGCATTATTTTGAACCGAGGGGTGCGTCATGGTACGTTACTTGGCTATGGAAAACTGCACGCATTTTTGCACGCTACCGGTCCCGGATACACGTACCGCGAGTGAAATTACAGTGAGCGCTTTCCCGCGGCAAGTGAAAATCAAAGTCGGGAAGCGTTTTGGAATAAGAGGAAAAAATGCTTGCCAGAATCTGGCAAGCAAAGAATTTAAAAGCCACCCTTTCTCCTTACATTTTCCCTCCAACAAACCCATGAAATCATGCATACTCAATCTCAAACCAGGGACTGTTCAGCGATGTAACAACTTAGTTCAATCTTTCCTGTCGAAACGGCAGCAGAAGAACTGCCTGCCGCATGCTATTTTCTGCTCGCGGGATAGCCCGACCAGCTGGCCAGACGCGCGCGCGACGCTGTTAGCTGTGCGAATCTCTACAGGTACGTACCGCGACTAGGCTGTAGTTACGCAGTACCGGTACTCGAGCGGGAATATGAATGCCGTGGCGTGGTGTGTACCTACCTGCGCTGCAGCAGTATGCATCCACCGCACTAGCAATGGCCGCGCACACACAGCGCATTCTGCACACATGTGATTGTCATGTATGGATTGCATGCACAGAATGCATACTACTGTTCGGAATATCGTAGCAGCAGCGTGATGTACGGTGAATGAAAATACGGTGCTTACATGGTAAGGGAAACTTGCCGAAACTTTTACAAATTATGTGTACGAACCAAAAGAAAATGAAATTGCTTGAATAAAACGTATGCAAAAATCGTTTCAGTATTTACGGGGGTGCGTCAAATGTACCGAGGATGTCCGTCAAAAAAGTGACCGAGGTGTGCGTCACTTTCAACGTGTTGTCCGTCAAAAAAGTGACTGTGGTGTTCGTCACTTGCAGCGTTATGTCCGTCAAAAAAGTGACTGTCGTGTCCGTCAAAAACCCTGTGTGGTCAGTCAAAAAATTACCATGACGCACCCATGTCCGGGGGTAGTGGGGTGCGTCATTACATTGACAAGTGCATTATCTTGAGTATATATGACATTTTTGTGCATGACACCAACTGAAGGTTTTTTCAGCGATGACATCTTTGCTGCATCTGATTATAGCGGGTGGAGAGTTATGCCCACAAAAGTCTTCTAAAGAGCTAGATACTCCACACACTGTTACAATTAATGCTTTAATACATCCTTTGCTCAAAGCCCTTCCAGAATAGACATGGCTTTAGTTTGAAGTGTGATGACTTCTCCATAGATTGGTGATCACAACTGCTAAATTATTGCCCCCCAAATCATTGATGTGTACATTTTCCTGGACAAACTTATGGCAGACTTGTGAAGGAATGACACAATAATTTGATCTAATTTGAGCATGTCACAAAGAGTGATATCACTGAGGTGTTAAAATCATGTGAAGTTTTAACCTTAAAAACTTTATCATACATCAATTTCTAATGGAATTGAAGCAGTCCCACTTACTTTTCCTTCTTCCTAAACAAAATAGTATCCTTAAACTTAGAGTGGCGTTTCCCTTTAAATGCTAGAGCCCTGAGGCATCCACCTGTCTATTAAGTGACTACAAGTATTGTATGTAGACAAATTCAAACAAGGTATGACTCACGCAACAGATCAAAGAGCCTGCCTAAGTTTCCCTGACATGTCAGATTAGTCTCAAGATCAAAGTAGTGGGAGTTGGAAAATTCTTGATCCACCTGGCAAGGCTATGAAATCATATCTTTCAAAAGGTGAATAAAGGGCGGTGCATCTGCATACAATGTACATGTACATGTACGTATGTGATTTAAAAGAAAGGCAATAAGAATGCAGTATTAAAAGATGATATGAGGACAAATTTCATAAAGTTCTCATATTCCAGGGCTGCTACCTACTCTGCTAATCAAAAAACAAACAAACAAAACATAAATAATATATGCAGCTTTTAGACATTCCCAGAACTGTTCAGTGGCATCTTGCTCAGTGTATTTTCTTCACTCTGTAAATAATGATTAAGTCAAATTGGCATTCCTCCATTGGCCGTAAACATAAGTACATTTATATGGCTTTAATTATTAAAAATTGATCTTTACTATCACATATTCATTAATTTCACTAGCAGTATAATGTTCTGTTAGCAACAAATATGTGCTCAGAAGTCCTTGAAATGTGGAAATGTATCTACAGAAGACAATAGGTGATAGTCCAGGGAACCTAATTTTCCTGGTATCGCATCGCAATTTGCTATAGAATGCTATGCGTTTTTTATATGACTGCTGTACAAAATTTCTTGTGCATTACAGGTTTTTTACATAGGATTGTACAGAACTTTGTTGAAAGGATTTTCCCATTGATCAGAACTGCTAATCAAATTTGAGAAGTAAAATTATTTCTTGCGGTCACAACTGAACTTGCTTTCAAACTCCACTGGAGACAAGCACTCAGTATTAAAGGGAATGAAAAACGACAATGCTGCATTT
The DNA here is from genome assembly GCF_040938485.1 of Diadema antillarum. Classification (NCBI taxonomy): domain Eukaryota; kingdom Metazoa; phylum Echinodermata; class Echinoidea; order Diadematoida; family Diadematidae; genus Diadema; species Diadema antillarum. Next base: position 1,402,893 of record NW_027271250.1, on the reverse strand, counting down.
AAACTTCATTTTCTTGGCATGACTCAGACATCATGCCGCTGATTTGTCTCCTTCTTCTGTCACTTGGACCTCCTTATTGTCCGCGACCATCAGTAAGTGGGTCTTCAGTAGTCTGAGCTGGTAAGATTCTCTGCCCCGCCCCCACCCCACTCCACCCCCCCCACCACCAAACCAAGAAATTCATGATCAGTGGTAAAATCACATGGGCCTTTGGTATATGCAGTCACAGCTGATAAGGTTTCCTTACCAAAATACCACCCCCATATACACACATACAAACACACACACACACACACCCTACCTCCTACCACGCCATAGAAAATGCCCTCTTGAGAATACTGGTTTAATAAAGTATTTTCATTGACCATGAATAACTCTTTAAAGGTCTAGTTTACCTTTGGGAGCAGTGATTTTAAAAATTTTCAAGATATCACATTTGATGCATACGTGTAGGTCTGGTGTATCACAAAACATCCTACCACAAGATTTTTGCAATAAAGCCTAAAATATAAGGAGATATCAGTATTTTTCTTAATAAACAATAACTGTAGACGGTTTAGTCTGGAAACATTTTTATTATAACTACTGTTCACATTTTGTGTATTTAACAATACTTAACATCGATAATACAAATTCAATTTTTTACAGTGGTTGTTTCTATCCCTAACTCACATCTTAGAACTATTTTAAAGCACTAATGCTGGGTTTTTGTTTCATTTGTAAATGGTAAATTATGCCTTTAAGATCTGGGAGAGGGGAGGGGAAGGGGTAGTTTTAGCGAAATGATATTTCACATGAAAATACAGAGTTCTTTTTCTAATGTACCCTGTACCTGGCTAAGCCCTACACCTAGCTGGCACAGAACTTTAATATGTACATCATTAATTTCAAGCTCCCTCTACAAAAATGTATTATCACAAATGCACAAATGTATTTCCTGCTGAAGATATGTGGGGTTTCAGGATGTTTTTGTCATTGCTTTTTCCACCCATCTTCAACTAGAAAAGGCACATACAGAAAAAAAGTCTATTATTGTACTGTTTGACCTACATTGTACACTGACCCCCCATATCATAACAATATTTTCCTATCACATTTAATACCATGTATGTTCTACATTGCTCTCCCAGCAATTGAGCTTTGTTGTATTCATTCCAATGACCCAGTCGGTGTCTTTCTAATAATAGATCTCCAAACTTCCTATGTCCTCCCACTAATATATAATACATCCCATCACACAAATACACATATCCCATCACCTAATTACACGTAGCTATCAAAATAAGCATCTACAGCAACGCGTACACAAATACGAGTCATGAACGCTTTATCAAGTTCACCTTCGAATCCTGCATATACAGAGCTTATCAACCGTTTCACAAAGTTCCAGAGTATTGCTTTTGTAAAACACATTCCCATGTGAAATACACTCCAAATCATTATTACATTTATATTCATGACTGTTAGTCACATGGCAATCTGCAGGCCAACAAACTTTCCTGCTTCTGAGCCTGTGCATTTTCACCCTTGTTGAATGTGGAATGCAGACCGTACCTTGCAGAATTCATTGTTATCAGTCAGGGGAGTCACAATCTATTTATGGAAATACAATCAGCTAAATTGAATGGAAATAAAAGAATGCAAGTGAAAAGCTTGTTCAACAGGTCATTGTACCAAGATTTTCAAATTCTTGGATGTTCTTCTGTTATAATACCTTTTGTTGTACAATGTACCCGCTCTTTTATCTATTTCACTTCTCTTGTGCAAAGTTGTTGAAATCCAGTCTTACATTAGCCTTTGATAAACTGAGAGCTTAAGTTGTTTGATTTGCCACATTGGATTTTAAGAAAATTCTTCAATACTATAAAAAAATAAAAAAAAATAAAAAAAAATCTCTTTAATGATTCGCAATCATCTAGAAAATAATTGCATTAAAATGCTGTACACATTTGAATATTTTACACTTCAATGCCTTACCATTCCATTCATGCTAGGCAGCATGGAAAAAAAGTTTTGATTAGTGAAATGATTGTTAAAAGTGTTAATGAATTATGAAAGAATAAAAGTTGCACACTTCAAAGAAAATAATGAAATGTGACTCAACACATTGCTCTCTTATGGACTACACAGTGTACTGTAGCTTTGTATCTCACTATATAGTGACCTACATGTATACGGCTGCACAGGACTTCAAACACACAAACACACAGTCCTATTGGAGTGTGCACAGTCAATATGCCCATATCATCTGAGCAGAGATATCTAAGAACGTGCCGTTTTAGACCCTGAAACTTTTGACATCCCCAAAAACTTAAGCAGGGGGGAGGATTTAGGCCTGAAATCAGAAGGTCAATGTAGAGGGATTATGCAGTATGAATCATAGTGCCTTTATCTCTGACTGCAATCTGTTGTGTCTACACAGGCAGCCCCATAAGGCAGGCCTAATGAAATTCTACTTGACTTTCGGCTAGGTCTTTACATCATATCGGGAGTCAAAGTCGTAGACAGTCGACTGTCTTGGCATAGCAGCTGGGATGTATTGTAGGTATACTGTGAACTCAAAGCTCCATGCACAGTTGGCAGCACAAGCTGCAGCGTAATGGAATAGTGTACCTCACTTTACAGCACTGGCAGATTGACAATTATTTGTTCCACCTTCTGGTACAAAGTGAGAGAGAAAGAGAAAAAGAAGGAGAGAGAGAGAGAGGGAGGGGAGACAGAGAGGGAGAGAGACAACAACAACAACAACAACAATTCCCAATTGGCAAAGACCTACTTCCAGCGAAAGGTGAACTTCATAGTTCCACGCAAAGATGACACTCCACATTCTGACTTGTCGGAGCATGAAACCGATACTGGTAGCTGGCAGGCTTCACAAAAGGAGGGACATAACTTTAAAAATGTGTCTTTCTGATGAGTTCGAAGGACAATTGTGCTATTGTTCTACTGTGGATATTGTCTCTGAAGGCTTCCATGCTGTTTATATTCAATGTGATTGGTTGTCTTTCATGCATACAGAGGAAGAATATGACTATTATGATCTTCATTGATCTTTCCATTGATAATAATGAAACAGTGTTAATGTCAGAACCATTAGATAACGAGTTTAAAGTTTCAGTTTTTATGTCATTACAATAGAGAACATCTGACCTATAATATGCCTGAAGTGTCCCCAGCCAAGAGTCAAAATGTTTGTTTTCAGGGCCAGATTTTAATATGGCAGCGAAACAGACATCTAACTGCAAAAGTTTGTAAAATTATAAATGTCATTATTTGGCATAGGGCTTGAAATCTGTCATGAACCCAATCAACATTTCAAGAAACTAGTCTGTTTTAGGCAGTTTGCTAAATCTGTCAAATTACCCACATATGAAAGCTAGAAGTTGCAGCAAGAAGGCAACTTGTTAAAACTTACCTGGAACCCTTCTTTCAGACAGGAAGGTGACCTGTCCGCACTTATATAGGCACTTTAGGACAACGACTTGAGAAAGAGAGTTATGCTGAAACTCGCCTAGAGATGCCCTTATTGTTTAAAGGTATCGTATAGTTTTGGTTGAGACCTAATTTCAGGTTTCACATTTTATTACGATCGCTTTGTTTTACTTTGTTTTTTGATGTTTCAGCCATTCCAAACCCGATTTTCATCAAATAAGCTTTGAATTCCTCTTAAAATGGTATGCTCTGTACTATTTCATAAGTGTTTTCTTGGCATCTCGCAGAAAGTTAAAAGCCCAATTCTCATCTCCACCAATACTGTACTATCCCTTTAAGTAGAGTATTTGAGAAGATAAAACTCATACAGGTGCTTTGTTCATGATAACAAGGCAAGACTGCAACTCCTCAAATCTCGCCTGGACACCATGTAGAGACAACAAGGCAACTTGGTAAGTTTTGATGAGGCACTTTCTCAACTTCTGAGCAAGATTTGAGGAACTTTTACCAATATGCCTTCTCATTTTCTCATCCTAATAAATAGGCTCCAAGGTTAGTTTCAACAAGCTGCCTTTTGCAGCACATTTAAAGGAGAAGTTCTCCTTCTTGGATTGAGTGAATGCAGCAATATTAGTAGAACACATCAGTGAAAGTTTGAGGAATATTAGACAATCTGTTCCAAAGCTATGAACTTTTAAGGTTTCAGTGCCACCATTGCTGGGTGAGAAGACTACTACAGTTTGTGATGTCATATGCCTGGAACGATATTAAGAGACCTTAGAGAGAACATAAAAAGAATTCAACATATTTTCGTTTTTCTCGCATAATAAAAGAGCACTTGACTTACAACTGTACCTCTTTCAGAAGGCAGGGGAATGAACCCTATAACATACACTGTACATCGGTAGCAAGTCTAGGGAATGTGTACTTTTCAACCAAAAGATAACTTTGTGGCTTTCTATTTACATTTTCTTTACATCATTCATGCATGTGACATCACAAACTGTAGGAGTCTTCTCAATAGCAATGGCAGCACTGAAACCTTAAAAGTTCACAACTTTTGATCAGATTGTCCAATTTTCCTGAAACTTTCACTGATGTGTTCTAGAAATATTGCTGCATTCACTCAATCCACATATATACTAAGGTGAACTTTTCCTTTAAGCTTCCATGCTAATACATGTTTTTGGCTTACTGCGCCCTTATTACAGCTGTACAAGCAATTCTCCCTACATGTGATATTCAATGTCCATAGCTGAATTTTCTTAATTTCTGAAAAAAACACCAGTTATACTGCAAGCAAGGACAAGGGAAGAAAATGTCTGCTATAGAAAACTTGTGTGAAGGAAACAGGCATTTATGATCATTCAAGTAACCAAGTAACCTTTAATACTATGTAGGCCTACAGTGGATGTATGCCAGATTTTTTCATGCAGTAGGCCTTCTGTGTGAGCAAATAAGGGACTTGTTGAAGGACAATTTGAGAGGATCAGCCTTTTTACAGATAAGCACATACAGATATAACATTGACCCTCATGACAGAATGCCCATGAGTAAATGTTTGTAAAATGGCACACAGTAAAAGAAGTCCACATTTAGAATGCTGCAATTCTTATCAAACACTGTACACGTTTAATCTTTTCTGATGCCGAGCAAACTTTTTGGTATCTTTACCTGCAGTGGCAATATCAACACATTTGCCGCTGTTAAACCTGCAATCTGAGGTGCACACATTTCAGGGCAAAAGAGAATTATTGGAATTAGTCCAAGTTGACTCTTTCCCTTTTGAAGAATCAAGGTCACGGCAGAAGAGGCCCAGTATTGGGATTGTTACACAGGGAGTATCCACAGAGCACAAGGAAGGACGGGGCCTAGATACAATCGTATCTAATGTAGGCCTACACTGCAATAGACAGTAAATCAGATGGCATGTGATAGGCAAGTTTAACTACATGCATTGAAAATTAATGGATTTTCTTCTGGGGACTTACTCATAATGCATTCAATTTGCCAAAGACCACCAATCTTAACTCAGACATGTATTTATTTCTGTAATTTGTGAATTGAAACATTGACAATTAAGCTGGTTTTGTGACGTTATTGTTGCTGTTGTTGTTGTTATTGCTGTTATTATTGTTGTTGTTGTTGTTGCTGCTGCTACTGTTGCTGTTGAAAACTGAGGACATTATACTTACAAAGTTACAAACCTTAAAGCCCAGAAAAAGAACAAATGAGGTGATCTACAGCAGGTGAGAACTATACAAACTTTAAGGTTCACTTCAAAATCAAAAGTTTGGCGCTCAACAACCTTCCATCTCATATGTCAAAGTATATGAATGTTTTGGAATGCAAGTTTGGGGTATGTTTTTTCTTAAAACTGTCAATTTGGTGATATCTATTCTGTTGGAGTGTCTCATACCCCTTTCAGTAATTCCTCTGGCTCAGACCAGGCCCGAGCTATTAAAAGTTATAAAATTTTCAGTTTATGAATGGGTCGGGCCAAAGTGGCCCGCGCCGAGAGCGGGTTATTTTGCCACTGCTGAAGCTAGCACCAGGCACAGGCCATGCTCCGACCTGGTGCCAATTGAAGAGTTTATGAACGATAGCAGTGCCAGGCTCGGGCCAAAATTCCTTGCACAGTCAAAGGTCACAATTACCTGGCCATACCTTCCGTCAGAGTGTGCGTTCAGTTACCATGGTAGTTATCCCTTACGTGGCAGAGTTTGTGAATGGGTCATCGTAAAAGTAGCGCGGCTCTGCTACAGTATAGTTACTGAATGCAATTTTTACTTCTTGGCGTGGGCCAAATTAGCACGGGCCAGGAGCTGGCCAAAAATGCATGAGTGACTGAACTTTAGGGGTATAAGTTTCTGCATACTTGACTGTACTTTATCTGCAAAGTCTGTTTTCTCTAAACTGCTTACATCTGGTGGCTGGCTTTCTTCAGTTCTGAGGTAAATTCTGGGGGGGATAGGAAGACAAACTATGAATCAATGGAAAACAGAGAATCTGGACAATTCATTGTTGAAAAATCCTAATGCTAAAGATTTAATGTTCAGGACTTTAGCAGATCACATACAATATATTTATGTCTTGACAAATTGACTGCGTTGGAACAAATTTCAACAACAAATGGGATATTCCCTTGTAAACATATTTAAATAGCCAATTATGTCTGATGTAAAAAGGTAAAATTGAAAAAATTATTCATAATACATGACTACTATCACCCACAATTGTAAGCAAAGGATCAGTGGAAAAATAAGATTTACACATGGGTTCTGCACCATAATGTATGAAATTCATCTCATGACAGAAAAGGGGGCAACATACACCTACTTAACTGTTGTGACAGATACAGCGTGCACTCTGTAAATCTTTAAAAGTGGAGCACGCGGATGCAACGCACTGACACAATTGCCACTTTGTCTGAAAGCCTGGCTCCTTCGTGTAATCAAATCTGTAGACACCTCTCCCAGGCCTGTGGTCCAGCCTGATTTTTTATTTCTTTTTCTAGTTGAAAACTAGGGAAAACAAGCTTAAACTGAAGGAGGTAAATAGTTGAATGTTACCAAACTTAGTACCCCTTCCCCCATTTATAGTGAAGCTCTTCATGTAGTGTATAAACTTGAGAGTATAATTTGTTGTATCGACAGTTTACTGAGTCTTGTTTTATTAGGTGGAAGTAGAAAAGGGACAAAATACACAACACAGCTTTTGAATGAGGCTAACTCATTTCCACTTCAGTATTCAGTGGAGAAAAACATAGATCAATAAATGCTTTGGTTATTTTTGTTTCTGATAATACAACCTTGACAAAGCACATGTTACACTTGCAGCAAAAGAAGGGGGAAGGACCCTCTCTCTGGAGAGAGTCTGAAGTAAAGTACAAGTAGTTGGCTGTAACAAACAAAATTAGTAAAGTTCCAATAAGATCAGACAAAACATTAAAAAGTTGCAGAATGTTAACGTTCAATGTAATTCATGATATGGTCACAATCACATTATTTCCAGATCTATACGATGTGGTGATAGTGTTGTTGTCAAGAAGCTTTTCCTTGACCTGCAGTGCACATATCAATGTCCACTACATTTCCTATTTTATATATATATTTTTTTTTAAGTCACATCAAATCACTGCAGGATTGCATAAAGATACTGATGACATCAAAAGGCAATTGGAATCAACCACACAAACTTGATCTCATGACATCTTTCTTCAAACAGGAAAGTTCTAAGCTGATGACATTATTGCCCCATCCTAATTGCCTTGGGGATGGTGACGAATTATTCTTGTTTGGTTGAAACACATGAAATTCTAAAATCACATCTCCTTCAGTCTATGTCTATTACTATTCAGTTTATAAATATTCTGTTTGTTGCAGAAAACTTATCAAGTGTGCCGCATTGTAAGTTGCATGAGAGTAAATAGAATTTGCCCACGAGCAAACTACACAAGCTGTCAGAATTTACAAATGTTTAGTTCTATCTTGCTTGAAGTGATGGGGCCGATGATTACGGATACACTGAGCACTACCTTGCATGACATGGGAGTAAGGGATATCAAATATGGACTTCCTTGAAGCCCCACAGTAAAGTACAGTATATAGACGTGGCCCCAAACGACGTTTATGTGAAAACTCACAATGGACTATATTTGCCTCACAAGGACATTGGTGGACAACTTTTCTGCACAATATGTCTCGAATAATTTGCCTGCCGACTGCATCATGCCAAGTTGCGAATCCATCCAATCACATTCAAGTTTTTACGTCAAGAGTGATTCATCTTAACTTTGGGGCAGCAAGGTCTTCTAGAACTTGTAATGAAGTAGATGCTAGGATAAAGCATGATGGATTACTCAAGCCATAGCAATGTTGCTCCATCCATTAAAATTGTGGCCAAAAAAAAAAAAAGTTTTATCCACACACATCGGCAATACCAATCTGAATATACATATGTACATAGACAAATACAATTTAACTTTTTAATGATTTCTCACAATCACATTCCACTGAAGTCTGTATGTCTCTCCCCTCCCCCCTCAAAAAAAATACATGAATGAATGAACGAATAAATGAATAAATAAATAAATAAATAAATATACATACATAAATACATAGATAATCAAATGACAGTGAATCATATGGTAAAAACCACTGAGCATACACGATCAAACCTTGTATCATTTCACTTCCATTGTTCTGTTGGCTGCAAGAGAGCACTTCATTCCAAACAGCAAATGTCCCAGATTAACAAATGATGTCTTTTAAAAAAAAGAACTAAAATTAAAAATTAAAAAGAGATGCAGCAAATTGGATTTGACCCCTCATTCCACTTTCCCACAGTCACAAAACACAGAGAAATTTTGATATAATGCACATGTTTCAAACAAAAGCAAATGAATATGGTATTGCACATTCTGCACTGACAGCCACTCATAAAGCAGCATGTATCCTGTCAAGCATGTTTCCTCAGTCCATCAATTTCCGAAAAGAAGATTGCAGTAAAATGTCACCCTCTCCCAGGTCCCTAATCAATTACAAAATTTCTTTATGTGATGTGCGATCTATTCACACAATGCAGACAACCCTCTGTTCTCCGTGGAGTCTTTTGAAAATTTCATTCTAATCAAAGTCACCTGGGGGTGTTGTCTACAAAAGTGACTGTTCTTCATCACTGTAGTCTCCATCACCAGACACATTTCAAGAATTCTTTATATATCATGATTACATCACACATGATGTTCCTATACAATCAAACAAAAGATTGAAAAGGCTATTAGCATTTAGCTATTATTGAAGGCTTGTTTGGGCACTGTCCTGGTGCATCTCCAACATTAATAGGTACAGGAGATGGGGTGTGGAGTCCACATGTGGGTCTGTCAGCAAGACTACACACCCACCCCCAAGATCTGTTTGAGATGTGAATGTACCTCAGGAGAAATCAACCCATCATAGTCAATTCCAAACTCGTATCATTGGCCTGATCAAACATACAACAATTTGCCGATGGGACTTATTTGCAGACAAACACGGCGCGGCACTGGAAGATTTGTCTCACCATCAGCGTGGCACATGATGGGATGATAGTTGCAGGTTAATAATGCCACCTCCTGTCAAACTAGCTGTATTGTCAAATTCAATTTATACTGACAATCAAATATCCAATATTCACCATTTTATGATACAAATGTAGTGGTTGAGCATAGAATCTCATGAAAATGACACCTACTAAACAGGAATAAAACTTTGCAGTTGCCCAGACGCAAGGGACACCATGGTACATATTGTACATGTTAAACTGTATATTGTACAAAGTTGAAATTAAAAAAAAAAAAATATTGAATCAATGACCTATTCTACTTTCCATAAAAAGCACCTCTTGTTTATCTATCCTTTTACGTAAAATAGAGGTAAATACAAGGTAAAAAATCCGTATAGCTAATCCTCAAATAATGTGTACAAGTTTCCTTCCAACTTCAACAAACTACATTTTGTACCAATGAGACATGAACACACAGCTGGAGTACTGTAAAACCCGAAATTTTTGCAAGCATGAAACTTTCACAAATTTTACGGGGAGCCAGGATTCACAAAAGTGATATATGCATGCGAAGGTTTTGCCTACACAATCAGCACTGCATGCCAGTGGCAATTCTCAAAAATTTCATGCCGCGAAAAAGGCCGTCAGCTCCAATTCACAGGAGTTTTAATTGTAATGCAAATATATCTGGTTTTACAGTTGAACAGCAAAAAGAACTACAGCCACGGTAAACAAACTTTGCTTCTATCATGAAGTAAGAACTCCTAGCAATATTTGTGACTTCTACTGCTTAAAAATCACTTTATGTTGTTCATTCTTTTGTACTCCTACTGTATGAGCAAATTCTGTCTTGCCACCATCTCAAAGCCACAAACAACACAGTGTACATGATATGTACCGGTACTCCCAGCATACAGCAAGCAGGTTGAATGGGTGCTCAGCCATCTGGGTAATACTGTACCTCTTCTATCGAATAGCTCTTTACAAGAACACAGGTTTAATTGATGTTAAAACAAAACAAAGCAAAACAAAACAAAAATATGTGTTGCTTGAAGGTTTGCATGGTGAAGTAAATGAGGGAGAAAGCTTTCCGAAGACACCATGTGCATGTAGCCCTCAAAAAGATTACCCTTTTTTTAAAAAAACAAAACAAAAATACTCTTACTATGGCAGCATGATTCAAACACTATCAACTAAAGATTTATTCCATAATCATGTTAACTCTGATAATTTTATTATATGAAGATTACAAAAGTTACAAAAGTTCACACATTTCCACAGAATATTAGTATCAGTGGCAGTCATACATAAACATGCAAATCTACATTGTAGATGAGGTGATACATATGCCACACAATTCCCCCATTTGCTTCAAAATTAATTGTCATTATAAATTCATGTGGTTTCAGATAAAAATTCAAAAACAATTGTATCCTTTATATAACAATGCACAAGAGTCACAGATGATACAACAATGATAACATTGTAAAGGGGATACATAAATTCTTCCTCTGTACATCTGCAGTAGTAGATGTCTCAAACTAAGTAGGTGAATGTGTACTCTATCTTTCCCAAAGTCAAAGTAAACTCAAACCTGGAGTCAGGATGCCCATAATTTTTCATGAACACTTTTCATACAAAGTTCTTTGCTTCCTGAGCAAACTCTTTAAAAAGATGACCCCTTTTTGCGTGCACTGTTAAAGGCACCACCGGCAAGACTTCAGCAGCTGTTTCTAGTGCACATGAAGAAAGAATCTGCACTTGATCTAATCATCAGGGTAGTCACTGGCTCATCATCAATTATGGTAAATTAGATTTCTTCTGACCAACCCTTCTTTCTTAACTTGTCTGCAAAAGAAGGCACCTCAAAATCTAATGAAGTAAAGCATTGCGGCCCTCGATTCCCTCCTGCGTTGTCTCTTATCATTTCATCGGCCTTGAACCCATAACCTGTCATTGATGAGAGTCAGTCATCGACCACAGAACCAGGGCAACTGTGCAAAATGTCAGAGTTCAGCGGCAACAAGAGGGCAGTGTGCCGGCTAATTTCTCTCCTCGAGGCTGTACAATACACTACATGGGATGAAGACACTGTCCAGTCTCCACTACACACTGACATTGTCACTGCTTTCTACACTTTAGTAGCACATCTTTCATTTACATACATCCAATGTACAAGAGAACATGTAGCATAACTTAAAAAGGATTGTAGGATTGAGATACATACAGTATCCCGGTACAGTTGTACATTTATGTACCACGATGCTATAGTAGCACATTATCCACTGCATAGTTTGTCAAAATCTCTCTTTCTTTCTTTCTTTTTTTTCATTATTCTTTCTTTCTGTAAAATTGTGCAAACACAGCATCAGAAAAAGTTACATGAACAAGTTACATGAAACTGAACATGGTCATGTCATATGACTTTAGGCCAAGTAAAAAAAGGAACCAGTTTCTCGTCCTCGCGCGCATCGATTTTGGCCGCCGCATCGATTTTTTTACTATTTACTATTTTCAAAATGGCGCTGAAAATACCAAGAAATTCATAATTCTCGTCCCAGCCCGCTCCCCGCCCGCATCGATTTTCAGTTGCCGCATCGACTTTTTTGATATTTAGTCTATTTTTTCGGCCGCCGAAAAAAAAAAAAATCGACAATTCACCTACCAATCGTGATGTCTCATTTCTAATCACGCATTGCGTCCTCTACTTAGCTGTAGTACAGCTGTAGCTTCTGTAGTGCGTATGTAATAACGCATGCATTTCACACTGCGAGCTCGGCAAGACGGACTGACCCACAAAGCAGTCGAACTGTAGTTGGGGATGGGCGCGCGGGCTAGGGCTATGATGTACAGCGCACTCGCGTGAACGCGATAGCGGCAACATTTTTTTCGAACAATCGCTGATAAACGCATATTTCGCGCATTGTTCGTATTTTTCCCCATTTCTCATATTTTAAGCGGATGAACTGTACTGTACAAATGCTTGTGAGGATTGTATCGAGTTTGTATACGGGCAAGTCCAAGATAACACGCGCGTTACGTATGGGACATTCAGAGACTTTTATGACCTGAAAAATAGTGTTAATGGCTTTTGACCATATTAAACTTTATCATGGTGATTGATATCTAGGAGAAGTATGATCATGCAAAAAATGGAGAAAAATGACCTTCACATTTATATTCTAGAAGAGAAAATATGTGCCGTTACGTATGGGACCAGAAAATTTTTGTTTTTTTGAACATTTTTTTCAACCTCAAAACTCTCTGAAAGTATTTCATTCTACAACTTGTAACTCACTGTGATGAAAGTCACAACACTCAAGATTATCACAGGTAAGTTTTGTGTCATTAGGTAAAAAGTTCTAATTACAGGTTCTAATTAAAGACAGACATGACGTGTTACGTATGGGACAGTTACGTATGGGACAGTTTGTCCCCCATTCATTTAGTGTGTGAAGAACCATGTTTATGGGTATTTTGCATAATTATTGAAGTAAAATCAGTTGAAACTACTCAAATACTGATCCAGATTGTCAAGGAAACAATATTTCCCAAATATTCACCATCCTAATCATATTCAATCATATCTTTATATTTTTATGACCAACCTGAGTATGCATGCCCCTTGTCCCCCATTCGTTTAGTGTGTGGAGAGACATGTTTATGGGTATTTTGCAAAATAATTTTGAAAAATACCCATAAACAAATTTTTGCATAATTAATTATTGAAATGGAATCAGTTGACACTACTCAAATACTGATCCAGATTGACAAGGGAACAATATTCCCCAAATATTTACCATCATAATCATATTTAATCATATTCTATATTTTTATGACCAACCTGAATATGTACACTGTATGCCCTATTTTTATCAGGATAGGTACTACTGAAAACTTGAATAGTTGAAGGTGTTTACTTCCATTGATGAAGGGCAGTTTGCCATTTCGTTTCAATAAAAAACAACTTGACACAAGAAATATTAATTTTTATAAATAAGCAATACCTGCTGCGTGGAACCCCAGTGATCGAGTAGATTACCCATGAATTTTGTCGTAGCTATTATTGAAACCTGAATAAGGACAATTTGTGTATCACTTGCAATAAAAAAAAATCATTTTACTTTATATTCTGTTTAAATATTTATATCACAACCATTTCAACTTGGATCTCCATCACTAAACTTTGAATTCCTCTAGTCTTAGGATTGTATGCTCTTTAGTAATTCATATAATTAGTTTCCAATCATCTCATTAAATGTTGAAAACTGAATCCCCATTTCTACAAAAAAAAACTATACCATCCCTTTAATGCTGATTTTTCATTGTGTATTTTGCCATTTTCCCCTCCCCCTTTCTGAAAATTGTTCAGTCAAGTACATGTATTGTTTAAAGTGTCTGTAACTCAAAAAGTAGCTACAATGTTGGGATGCTTTCTTCAGGATGATTGACCATTTGTGTACTGAGAGACCTTCCCAGCTAGCTACATGCATTCACATGCATTATGTATGAGGATGTCCCATACGTAACGCATTTGTCCCATACGTAACATTATTTCAATGCCTCATAAAAAACATTCCTTTTACTGTTTTTTCTTTTTTCTATGGTATTTAATTTCTCTAAAAAATAAATTAGAACTTTCCAAAAGGGCATTAATATAACCTTAGCAATTTCAGAAAAAACCTAAAAAAATGACCTCAATTTGTTACGTATGGGACATGTCATGATAGGACACGAGCTAATTTGCATAATCATTTGCATAATCCCTAAATTTTCATACCAAGTTAAACTATTTGATGAACTTCTTATGTCCACATATTAATCAAATATCATTTGCTTTCCTTTGAATTAATATGAATTTTTATAAATGTCCCATACGTAACGCTGTGTTTCACATTTATGCAAATGAAGCCCTTGAAATTTGCATAAATTTACGTAATATAATTTTTTCCTCCATGGAAATCAAAACTTCAACTCATAAGCTTCAAAATGATACCAAACATGTCAATATTGAGCAAAGATGAAATTTTGCCTTCTGAGGGGACCTTATCTTGGACTTGCCCATACATTTTCATGTCATTGTGACTATGTGCATGTGTGTGCAGTGTCGGAAGGTACGGTTTCCAGTGCAGTGGCCGTGCCAGCCGCGTATGCGTGTCTGTAGCAAAGAGATAATCTCTTTGGTCTGTAGCTGTCAGGGTCCTCCATCCCCTGGTCTGTCAGCTGTTTGCACGCACGCATGAACACATTCGAATGTGTAGAGGCCCGTACACTCTGCTCTGTAACGTTGCATCTGACGGCGATGTATTGTTCTATTTTGAAGAGAAAATGAATGCGCTTTTCCAGCAAATGTAGAATTATTAAATGAGTGTATCTACAAAATAAATAACTTTTCCACGGATTCTGGTTTTGTCTCGTATTTCTGCGGGATACTTTTCTTTACGATGTAAATTCACGGACACGGCCTTCAGTCGTATCACCTGTAGTGTGATACAATCATTCATCATCCAAATGATGAGTGATTATCAAATGTCTTTTTAGAACATGAAGAAACATCTTTAAATGTTTAATGCTATAATGCCATATCAGTATCATTTTGACATCCATCTGCAATTGTACAAGCCAGTTTCCGGATGAATACATGTGCTACAGTTTAACTGTGAAGAGATGCATCTACATACCAGCTGTGTGGACGCAAAAAGTCACAAACACCAAAGATAAAATAAAAGCAGTGTTTTGAATATGGAATTTATTTCAGTCGTACTGTACATTTGTTGATAGAATGTTTTATACCTGTTTCAATTAATAGCACAATACATCAGAATTGCAAGTACACTGGTATCAGAAATGCCATTACAACAATAAATACCAGTACATTGTATTAAGATGGTCATTTTCCCTTGACACCTGTAGTGGAGAGAAAAAGCAAATGTATTTCTGCATGCATGAAGTTTCATTTCAAGTATGGTACAAAGTGTACATATATCTATTTGTTTGAAAATGCACAGAGTGCAGGCAAGACATACATGTTGTACACTTGGGACCTGGTCTCTCATAACACAGCTACCAGAGTGATATTTCATTTCATAAATTGGATATAGAAAATAGTAAAGCCCTCTCTTGTTACCTTTCTCAGAATTACCGGACGAGAAACGCATATTACTTTCATTTTGACAATCCTCGAAAAAATAGTAAGATATCAAATAGTAAGGACCTCCCTCATCGCCTTGCTCAAAAAACCCGGACGAGAAACTACTTTCTTTTTTTACTTGGCCTTAGTTAAAGTTTAACTGCAACAAGCTTTTCATTGCAATTACTCACGCACAATATCATCTTCGTGTTATCTTGTGATTTTGAGATATATCCAAGTATTGATCATATCTTCATAACCTGTATGACTTTCAAGTGGCATAAACTTCAAGTTATGTGTGATCATATTGCATATCATTACTCAGGCTGTTGAATGATGCACACATGTAGTGTATGCAATATAATGTACAAACACTGTACAAACGCTTCAACATTTAAAAATGACTTTTTGAGTGATTACATACTTTTCAGACAAGTCTAAGCATTTCAAAAGTTTCTGCACATTTGCTTCCATCCATTTGTGCATTTTTGCACAAAAGCAGCTTTAACACAGAGTAATGGAAATGCTATGTCCAGTACTTCTTAGTCTGCTTCATTCTGATAGTTATCAACCGATTTGTTCATTCATTCATTCATTTTCCCATCTCCAACAAAACTTGTAAATGCTATTTTTTTACATAAGATATACATGTACGTACATATGTCAACATTACAAAATATGATAAATGAAATTTATGGATAAACCATAGATAAGGTGAAAAAGAAAAAAAACACAAAAAGCATTCTGAAGTTTAGAAAATACAGGAGATCTACAGATTCCAAGTCATCCTTGACCAATAACAACCTCGGTTTATAATGCAAGTGTGTCAAAAATGACAAATCCATGCATACTTACATGCAAAAACAGTGCAAAACTTTGTTTATTCTGCCACAGCTCTTTTATCTTAAATTTCATAGAATGGAGGTGGCACCCATTTGATATTGTATACATGTACAGTTTATATTTATATTGCATGCCTGCCTTAAAGTAATAGTGGCCACCTGCTGTATGCGGCCACTGAAAAATCCCTGAGAGAAAAGCCACCTTAAAGACCCCGTGCATAGCGAACACCTGTCTAACCCAGCAGCCACCAATTTTGTTTCCCGTGGTAGATTATAACCTGTCCATAGTGGCCACAGACCCATACGGGCCATAGGGAAGCTGATAATTTAGCATGTCTTTCTGCTTTTGTGGCTAGCAGTACAGTGATTGCCACTGCTGCAGTCAACTGTCATTCAGGCGTGCAGCTCACTTGCTGTACACACGCTACTGTGCGACAACTCGATCAATGCATGGAACATGTGTATATAATGTAAAGATATGTGTGCATGTATACACAACGATAATACACGTATGTTCATGTGTGCAATACACACAAAATGTCGGACAACCTGTCTATAGTGGCCACCTGTCTATAACGGCCATTCTTTTCGTCTCCCTTGAGTAGCTGCTATAGACAGGTTTGACTGAGTTCCAAAAGCATATATATTGCAGATACATACCATTTAATGCATCATTATTCAAAATCTGACACATCATCTCATCATCATCTACTTTAAA
Organism: Diadema antillarum; assembly: GCF_040938485.1. Classification (NCBI taxonomy): domain Eukaryota; kingdom Metazoa; phylum Echinodermata; class Echinoidea; order Diadematoida; family Diadematidae; genus Diadema; species Diadema antillarum. Next base: position 1,385,726 of record NW_027271250.1, on the reverse strand, counting down.
ATTTAAAAAAAAAAAAAGAATTTTAATTCATTACATAAATTTCTTTTACTTTCATTTCCAAATGGGTCCGGGCCATTTTTTAGCTCTACTTGTAAAGTCTTCAAGTCCTACCAGGTCAGCTTCACGTTTTGCTCTCTTTCTTTTTACTTCTTTCTTGTGTATAAACAAACTATTAGACATACAATGTGTGTGTGAGTGTGTGTGTGTGTGTGTGTGTGTGTACACATATACAAAATTCACAGGGACACAGTGCAACAAAGAAAATGAAAATAGACTTGTTTTCCAATTATTTAGAGTGTTGGGTTGAGTGTGTGTGTGTTTTGTTTTGTTTTTTAAGTACACTATAATCTTCATACCATGTACTCGAGTTTTATTGCACACAACTTGTGTCAGCAAAGTTCTATATCAAAGTTTGCATTCACCTACAACGTCAACAACTCTTCAAGGAAAGTGTGAGAAGTACCGGTATTGAAAAAGTTAACGAAAGTCGTACTCCCTAAGGCCGCACGTAAGTATGGTATACAGTAGATGCCTGCATGTATCCCATACCAAATAAACAATTATCTGCGCCTCTTGTTGAGACTGTCCTAATGTGGACATGGCCATCAGAAGGTCATTAATCAAATTCACCCGTTGATTGGATTACAACGTGACAGTCCTGCGCTGCACGCCAGACCACCAGTCATTGGGCACAGACGGTGCTAAGTGTGCTAGACCTGGGCACGCCTGCCTCACCAGACACACTCTCCCACACGATCATGACACAGGGAGACGACTGCAGCCACACGCTGCAAACGTCGTCAATCTGCGGCACATGAATTCCCAAAGCATGCGGGGCACTAAAACATTTTTTTTTTTGCACCACATGTCACGGAGCGGTTACGAGCTGATCCGTCACATGGCATTGGCTCTTTAGTGAGCAAGCTAATCCATACAGGTGCTTACTGTGAGAAACACTGCAATGGTTATATCACAAATTATACAAGAACTTACCCGCACCAAGAAATGCTGGCCCATTTGTACGAAGTGTCCCTTTCATAGCTCAAATAAAATTTTGGGATAATGAAAGGAATCTGTCTTTACATCAAAACCAAACTATTGCATAAATTTGATTGTAAAACAGTAACATTTTATGAGTTCAAATACAAACAGAAAGGTTAATGTCACCAGTGTGAATGTTAATATTCAGCTATCACTTCTTGTCCATTTTAAGATTGAACATGACAAATTCACCCCCACCAAAAAAACAAGAATAAAAATAAGAGAACTGAAACTTGACATAAATTTTCACAACTCATAATTCTTAACTTATATTTGCACATCACAATTTATATACCTCATCATATCGCCATTTATGAATACCTAAGAAATAGTTTTGGACCACGCAGTGTATAATTTCTGACAAGCTATGACAGCAAATATGGCAACCACTTTCCATGGAAGGTACTGCAGCCCAAGGTTTATTACACCACCGCATAAAGCTAGTGTTCAATGGGTTAAACAGTCTTACCTCCAATTTCCTGGCTCGGTCTGGGTCGTACCCATGTTCCCCTGTCGGCAGTGGGCCCCTGTCTGGGGACAATGCACCACCATTATGTCTTGCCATGTCCGGTGGCGACAGGGGCTCCCCCATCCCACCCCCACCGCTGCCACCACCGCCACCACTACCACCTCCCCCTACACCTGGAGGGGGTTTCCCCACACCATCAGGTGCAGGGGAGCTGGTAGGGGGTGGGGCATGGGGTGAGTGTGGGTGTTGGTGAGGGTGGGGTTGCTGAGGTGGCTGGTTACTCATGGCTCTCTATTGCGGAATCGAACCTCCTCTGCAAAATGTTTCAAGAGTGTCCGTGTCTGGATTTGATAGGTCTTGTACCGACGTTGATCCGCAAGATCCGAATAATACTGACAGTGTATGGTGTATGTGTTGTCTTCACGGTTGCCCCTCTCCAATCAAGGCGAATCTCTTGCATGCATTACACATGTTCTGCAATCCACACTGACCTCAATATATCCAAGCACCACCCAGCAAAATGATCCAGATTAGTATAATCCAATAAATCCGTTGGTGTGGGGTGATCTGCAGGAGCGAAGAAAATACATACAAATATGAACACGTGCTAATGTTTTCAACAACTACAAGAGGAAAAAAAAGTTGTTGAAGTTTAGACATATGTAAGCATGAGCAATGATACTGCCATGTCTCCTTGCACATTTCTTGCAGCAGTTCCGGAAAATTAGCAGCATTACAGAGCAACATGTGCCAGGCACGCAAGTCGCGAGGCAGAGACTCCGAAAAATTACCGATCATTACTCACTTGTCACTTGCACTCTGGGACTCCTGCTCTAAACGAGCCAATCAAAATGCGCGAGTCATGCCGCAGACTGGGAACATCAAGTCATTCTCGTTTCTTTGCTGGGCCAGCCCTCCTTTACTTCACCTTCTCACAAAATCTAGCCACCCCCTCCAGCTGCCCTGTGAGGGCAGCAAAGACCTCTTAACAGGGAGAATTTCCATTTGCATTTTCCTTTTTTTTTTTCTGGTCAGGCCTGTTTGTTTACTTTTGCTTGGTTATTGTCTCAGTCTGCCATATTGGGCATGAGGCAGGAGAATACGTGTAGCTTCACTCACACTCAAGCACCTACATTGATTCTTTTTTTTTTTTCTACTTCTTGCTATAGGGAAGACACGTGAAAAATAAATTGGGGCTTTTATATGACTAGCTAACGATCACCGGTCTCACTCGCTTACTGTATCATTTTCTGGATAAGGCACACACAGAAAAAAAAAATGAATGCAGCTCTACCGTCTTTTCGGGGGGGGGGGGGGGGGGGGGGGGGGGGGGGCATTGTATTCTGATGGCTGCTTCAAAACCTGCAAGCACATGCAAACCCGTATCAGGTGCCATAACATGAGTTTGCTGTTAAAATGTACCCTCGTAGAAAAGTGTGACTGCATCAGGTTTTTCTAATAGTTGAGGTCTGCCATGAAATATTGAGGCTGGGTTGGGACGTGCAGTTGGAAGGGAAACAACCGCATTTCAGAACATACATTTTGAAAAATTTGCTTAGCTACCACATATTTTCTAAAATCATATGGATATCTGTATATTAGCTCACATTGACATGAAATTCATTTCAGTAATAAATCAAAAACATTCCATTTCAGCAGGAGGTATAACTGATTTGTCATTGTTGTTAGGTAAGCTCTTTTTTCTCCATTTAATTGTCATGTCATACATCTATTTCCCTCTGGCTTCAAATTTCTAAATGTAAACATTAAAACATGCATGAATGTGCTTCCAAAATGTCCCAGGATATGGTGCACTTTCCTATATATCACTCCTAATAGAATCATATATTCTTCCTAAGATGTAGCAGGAAGCAACTCTCAGTCAAACCAGAGCTATTAATCCAAGTCACACCCATTACGAAGAAAAGTATTATAAAATGTCCTGAGAATTTTCTCTCATAAATCCTCTAAGCACTTTCTTCATTTAATGAACAGCAGCAAATGACATGTAGGTCCTTCTTTCAGTTTATCAATGTCAGATCCCATGCTGTAGGTGTTTATTTATTTTTTCGCTGTTGTTTTATATATATATATATATTTCTGGATAGCCTATGCAAGCATGACTTGTACAAGTATGAGTGGGAGGATTGCAGCAAGTCATGTGGTTTGAAGCAAAGTTTTTCACATCCATCCATATGATTGATTGCCAGATTGGCAAGCACCATGTGTATTAAAGTGCTGGCATGGCGAAAGCATGGTAACGGACTGACATCTAACTCTGATAATCCCCATTAATCACCAGCTTTACTTCACCATACCTGATGTGGTACCTGCACATTTCTGCCAGTTCTATCTCGGGTACAGAATCAAACCAAAAGTAGGCAACTGTGCAGCACTCCTGCAGGACTCTGAATGCATATTTCTTCCTCCAGCCATCTGCCTCTCGAGTGTGGAGTCAAGTGAACTTGGCCTGTCTGCCAGCTCCAGCACTTCATAACACCCCCTTTCAGACCGACAGATCGAGGGAAATGTATAAAGCACTTATTGATGTTTCACTTCTCTTTCATTGCCTCGCTGTGCTGTTAGACTGAGCACGCTTTTCTGCATGCGGATTAACCCGCTGAAGACGAGTCCCGAGCACACTTGGGCAGGTGTCTATGGGAATGCATGTTTCAGCCCATCCTCAACGGGTTTTAAAAGACGGCGTAAGAACAGGGGAGTAGGGAGCTCGCAGCTGTGCAACATACAATATCGCAGAACATGTTTAACATGTGACAGCACTGACAGACACATTAGTACCACTGGTAATCATTGCTTGTCGAATACTCATCAGCATCAAGTAAAATTGTGCTGAAAAGCATAACTACTTCCCAATTTCCTATTTAAAGCAAAATGCACACTCTTCTGGTTCAAAAAAACACTGGACAGGGAATGACTTTCAACCTACACTTTGTGTTTTCATACCACACTATAATGCAGTAAAAGTCCAATATCTCGCTTCTGAAAGCTCTTCCCTTCTAAAAGCTCTTCCAAGGAAGACACAGAACTCTCATGCCAACTGCGCTTTATTTGGATCTACACTTCTTTTAAATATTCTGCTATATTTTCTGATCCATTTAACTATTACCTTGAGCACACAAATACACACACCCACAGACACACACATACGAACACACACATACATGTAAGAGACAAACCAGCCCCCCCCCCCCCACACACACACACACAACCAAAAACAAAAACAAAAACAATCATAGGATGTATTTTATCTTTGTTTCTGTGATTCAAAGCAAATCAAAAAATTTGTCATATTATTCACACACTCCCCTCCAATGGAGAGGAAAGGGGGCTATATGAACTCTTGAAACCTGTGAACGATAAACGGTTGTTTGATGAGCAATTACTGGTGGCTCATCAAAGATACCACCTGACAAAGGGTCCCTATTAAGTCTACAGAAGCTACTTTTCATTGCCGGGACACAATGAGCGATAATGAGACACATATTTTCTCTATTGTGTTTGACGGGCAAAGTCTGAAGTTCTGATTCACATGTTGATATGAAAATGGCCTGTGGGTGATATACATACCAGGAGTAAGAACACCTACTTAATATGCAGTTATTTCGACACAATGGAATTTCACTTGCTGTGAAAATAAGTATACTACCTCACCCTGTATCCAATACATATGAAAACAAACACTGACAATTTCTCTAAAGTCTTAAATCTTCTTCAAATCCCCTCAAACCTGGGGAAAGTGGTTGTGTTTTTTTCCAAGCAAGAGCAGTGAACCTGTGTATGCATCTTATCTACTTTGTTTACATCTCTTCTGTCTTACTGGAACAGTCTCAAAGTCTCATCATTTCCTCTTGTCTTTGGCTTAGAACATCATGAGATAGTGAGCTCGTACAGACTGTAGCAATAGATTGCCTTTCAGAATTGATCAGTCAGAACAAGTATAATGACTTCAGAATAGATTGAAACAAGCGGCTGATCAGTGTGTGTTACATTCACAAGCCTACCCACCCTCCCCCCCCCCCCCCACCCCCACCCAATGTGCAATATAGTGAATTCGTTTGAATGGATAACACAACGTTTGACATGCTCAATTGAAAAGCTGAAGAACACTCACTCAACAGGATGTAAATGGTGTTAATGCCCTTTAGGCTCTCACCAGAAACAATGGTGTACATATGTGTAGTCATATGTCATGCATCACTCTGGGGTCATGTACTATTACACTCAGAGAGGCTTATTTACTGTGAGTCTGTTCAATATTGATGGTTTCTCATATAGCTGCCCATGATAGCAAAGTTCTGCAAAACCACATTGCATATATATATATATATATATATATATATGCCTTCTCTGCTTCTCATGATTACCTCACAAGTTTTGCACAAGGAAGGCCTTTGGTCACTTGTGGGAGGTGCTGCCCATACACTGGAATGTCCACAAACTTGTGAGGGTTCGGTACAGAAGTTTCAAACTTTTTTCACTAGCCTCTAAACCAGTGCATGGTGATAGGTATCATGTGTCTGCATCTCCTTTCAAAGGTGAAGTTGTAGTAGTGGTAAAATGGAGGAATATTTAACACTAGATATTTTCAGATCCCATCAGAAGTAAAAAATCCTTCTTCATTTCCCTAAATCTAGCAATGCAAGACTTAAGTTATTTAGTCTGTTTATTTTTAAGTGCCCAAAACACAAGTAATGTGATGTGAAAACAGAGGTCTGATTCTTTAAAAGTTGTTAAAATGTTAGTTTGTTTACTGGTGAAGGTCTAACAAACCATTGTAGTACCTACTTGTACATATATGTACTGTAAAGCCAAAAATATTCACGGCATGAATCTTTTGCGAATGGGAGCCGATGGCCTTTTCTGTGGCATGAAACTTTTGTGAATACTGCCATTGGCATTCCATGCACTGTGTAGAAAAATACTATTGCATGCATTTTACTTTCGCTAGGAAAAGTGAAATTGTTATTTCCCTGCCCCCATCCTATACTTTAAGAGGTACTGTACTTGTGAATGTGTATTTTGAGTACCAATAGTAGTACTGTCACCAACGGATTCCATTTGATAAAACAAGACAAGTTTGCAAAGTGTGAAAAGAAACCAATACTCAACATGTGTAAAAGAATAATGATTAGTCTGTTTGCCAAACATTGTGCAAGGAGCTAATAGCAGAGTGCAATATGATTGTCCTTTTTTTTTCAGCAGAAATATTTCCTTTTCGATTATTCAATGGCGTCAAAGTTTGTCAAAATGTTGACTGGCGAAGCAGACCTACTTCTTGAAAAGTGACGGTCCCCCACACCTACAAAGGGTCAGTGAGACGTCCCCGCCCCACCCCTCCCAGGTAACAGTGCCTGGGACAAGAGGAGACCCTGCCCTCAATCACTGGCCAACCACTTCCACTGCATGAATGGATACCGGGCAAATAGGTCAATACTTCAGAGGATTACCCCACAAAGGCCTGGTCCGGATTTGCTTTTGTGGCAGTATTGATTCACACTTTGGGAAATTCCTCCAGGTCTTCTGCGCCCCCCAAAGGATTTCCTTATTCACACAGACAGATTCTGTCTGTCTCTGTCTGTCTCACTCTCTCTCTAGCTCTCTTTTATCTATCTTTATGTTTATGTACTTTAATAGAAAGAGGAAAAGAGAATTGTAATGTACAATATACATGTGTGTGTGTGTGTGTGTGTGTGTGTGTGTGTGTGTGTGTGTGTGTGTGTGTACATATAATGAATAAAACCTTTTTCGGTTAAAGGGATCGTATAGTTTTGGTTGAGACCTGATTTCAGGTTTCCAACATTTTCAGTTGAGATAATGAGAAACATTATATCAAAATATGAAAGAGCATGTAATTCTACGAGTAATTCAACGTTTACTTGATGAAAATTGGTTTTGAAATGGCTGAGATATCCAAAACAGAGCGATTCTAATAAATTGTGGGACCCACACTTTATTACGATCACTTTGTTTTACTTTGTTTTTGGATGTTTCAGTTATTCCAAACCCAATTTTCATTTAATAAACTTTGGATTCCTCTTAAAATGTTATGCTCTGTACTATTTCATATGTGTTTTCTTGGCATCTCGCAGAAAGTTAAAAGCCCAATTCTCATCTCCACCAATACTGTACCATCCCTTTAAAAATCACCTTGTGTTTTGTCAAATGTAGAAAATCTGTGCAAAATATCAAAGTCCTCTAAAAAGAGAAGCATGTTCATCATAGCTGTGAGGTTTGCCACGCCCAGTTTTACCACAGTTGGCAGAGTCTTTTAGAACTTTAGTGAATTTTTAACAACCAAATCAAAGAAGGCATTGAACAGTATACAAGTATGCGCCCTTCTCTGGGTTCTGTGTCTACACAGTTGTACAGCATTAAGGGGTTTCACATTCCTATGATGACGGGAATATTTTGTTTGATGCTTGAACAACTTTACTGCTGCTGGCTGTTTTTCTTTTTTTCTAATCCAACACTTGTTGACATAGGTTGTGATATTTGAAGGTTTTATGCATCAATTATTCTAATCAACTAGTACCAGTAGTATCATATAAACTTAACATTTAATTGCTCCAAAATTTGATGTAATTTACATTATGAAGCTCTCTGTCACCTACAGAATATCAAGTACATGCACACACACACACATATGTAGGTTTTAATACATTACAGAAGTTTATCAATACACACAAAATCCAAGCAGACTTCCTTCCCAGAGCTGTATCCATGACAACCCAAGCGCTTGTCTGAGACCTGCCAAGGGTTTCCAGCCTTACAAAGACTGATGAGTGAAGTCAAGCTTTCATACTGAAAAAACAAAAATCACTTGTTCGCCACTCAGGATTTGAGACATTTCATATTCCTGAAACTATCACAGCTGCACAGCAGAGAATTGGTCTAAAGGAAGTGTCAGAAAATGATAGCTGCCATACTTTGAATTTACTTTAAGATATTACAAAATTCAGTCAAGTTTGAAATATTAATTATTACAATACTATAGTAACCCTACAGTGTTTAATGTCTGCATACTGTAAAAGTGGTTTCTTTCGCGGTGGTTTTATTTTCGCGCTTTTCGCGCTTTGAGGTTGAACCGCGAATTTAACATCACGCGGAAATGTTTTGAACTCGTCGCTTGTACAATGCTATCATTACCGACCGCGAATTTAAACACACGCGAAAAAGTCCGCACCGATGGAAACCGCGAAAGTTTCTGTACGCGAAAGAAGCCACTTATACAGTAACACAATTGATGCAACGTCTCAGTGGCGTAATATCAATTCACATCTATCCCTAGTACTGTAACTGGTTAACTATCACATCCTTCAGCAGTTGACTATTCTACTGTGCAAAGTCCATTGCAAACTGAAATTTCCTATGTGAAAGCCCCAAAGTAGAACCAGGACTGGAACAAAACTGGCCAAATCTCGGCATCATACTAGGTATACATGTACACCTGGGAGTACATTGTACATCACAAAAGAATGCCATTTACTGGTGCAACAGTAAACCCTTGGGATGTGGATAAACAGAGTAACGAGTACTGTTGGCTGAATGAATGTATACAAGACAAATACAGTATGCCCAAGGGACATTTGCATCTATTGCCTACCTTAGCCTCCTTAGCCAGGCTTAACCCATTGAGGATGGGCTGATTTGCTATAATCACACACATTTCCCATAGACACCTGCTCCAGTATACTGAAGACTACATTGTAGTCTGCAACTGGTTAATAATGTCCTTTCTCACACAGCCTGACATCATACTCTAGATATCATATGTATTGGTATATTGCACTATGAGAGAAACTTTATACATACACTCTCTATGTAGTTACTAATAATTGGTACATAAAACCAGCATAAACTACACTCATAGAAATCTCTCTCATCAGTACCACATTCTATCCCCCAATCCCAGAATTCCAAATTATTCTTCAACCCCTCATCCACCCACATAGTCTAAAAACAAAACAAAACAAACACAAGACCTCACCTCTGTGAATAGCTCAACAGGAGGCCAAGCCCTGGGGCACTCATGGTCAAGGTCTTCAGAGCCATTAGACAAGATATCAATTGTATTACAATATTTTTACTTGTCAAACCATCAATTCAAGCTGTATATCTAACACACATAGTACAGTTGTATATAAACTGCACCATTCTGATGAAGCAATAATAGACTTTATTTTACAGGTGAGCAGCAATGGTCAAAGTTTAAGAACAGAATCCTGAACTTTTACAATTATGTTCATTTGCACACTTGCACCACACACAACCCAATGAGCTTTGCACATGCTACAAACTAAATACACATTGTCTATAATGTGATCTAAATGACTGCATAGTAAATTCAGGGAGGAAAGATATCCCTTTTCTAGCCCTGGCATGAATAGACAAGCCAAGTGAAAAGTTTGCAAAACTACTATTCAAAAAATAAATAAATAAATAAAAAATCTTTGCGGTACGCCATATCCCTTTTGATATGCCACTAAATGTATGGATAAGAGGGAATAAGATGACATTATCATTCTTTATGAAATATAAAACTTCAATCATTTGACATATGCGGTGTAAAGTTTGCAATCATGGCACAACTAACATGATTTCACTTTTTTTATGGATATGAACAAATTGTGCATGAGGGGCTACAGACGGTTTACAAACATTCAACAAATCATAATTATATACATATACTTAACCACCGCACTAAAATTTCATGGGTTTATGCTTTTTAAAAAAAGTCATGTTGCTCAATACACTGTATAAATCAATTTCCAAAATGCAATGGGAAGAGACATGTCTGATGATAAAAACTGAATTACCCGGTAACCTTGACTACTGTACCTCTCACATACCTGTCCAGTAATTCTGTACTTTCTTCTGACTTGCTGGTGAAGGAAATGTTGGCAGAAATGTCAACGTTTATTGCCAGTAGCCACATATCATTACCTTTTGGGAAGAAAGGTGAGTATCTGCACTGAGTACTGCTGAACACCAAAACACTTCTAAAGCACTCCAAATGTCACAAAGATGTGAACAAAATAGGCCTATTGCAATAATAACACAGTGAAATATCTTAATTTTTTTCAACTGTAATCCTGGAATTTCAGGAAGAAGAGGTCTCTTCTGATGTCTAACGGCAAAGTGAGTATAAAGACACATTCCCCTGACTACTACTACACAGTCTTCTACAGTATTTACCTACATGTATGCAATGTTTGCTGTCATATGACATGTGTACGCTGTCTACATGCAATACATACTCCCAATACATGAGTGCAAACACGCATATGATACTGGGAGATGCCGACTGAATGATAGTAGGAAGGAGAAGTGTAGAGAGTGAGAGAAAGACGGAGAGAGAGAGAGAGAGAAAGGCAGAGAAACTGAACAGCAGTATAGAGCAGCGCTGAGCTGAGCAGGATGCTGCTATATGCCTAAAGATGCCATACACTGCACTGGACTTGTTACGATGTGATAGTTCACAGCCAGGCTCTGGAAAGGTCAATTACAGGGCACCGTGATCTTTGCTGTTGCATGGCCTGTGCCAGTTATGCAAGTGAGGCCAGACTTTTCTGATATGACCTAGCACAGCCCCTGCATGTGTATCGTACTGCACGACTTCATGAACAAGAAGAAGTGACTCGTAGCAAACAAAGTTAGGGGCTGTGGCATACGTTAATCGAACTGAATGTAATTAACAATTTTGTGGGGTCACAAAAGGGCTTTGATCTTGCTTTGAGCAAGTTATACTGCACTCGCAACATCATGATCACATTCGCAATTCATTCAGATCAATTCATACTAAAAATCTGATGCTGCTCATTTAGAATTCCTATTTGTCGAATTCATATTCCTTGACACACTTTGCACACAGCCCATTTCAACAGCCCACTGCTATCTCATGTACTGATACACTGCCTACAGTTATACTTGTAGTGCTAGTATACATTTAGAATCCAGACGTGATCTGTCTTTCAGTGCTTACCATTGCCTTGGTAGTGGGGGCCTACTTCATAGCACTTGATCATTCAGTTGTGCCTGTTAACAATGATACTAATTGTACCAATCTTAATGCCTACCACTCCCAGGTTAGAACTTCTATCTCTTACTAGTATTTCCTTGTAAATGCCATACAATTTCATGAACAGTAAAATATTCATGATGAACAAGCTAGCTACAGTGAGGCCCCATGTTGCGCCCCACTGACAACACCCACCACACATTTGTATTGGGTTTCACGCATCAAAAGTCCCTTGATCTAATTGAATAGCACTCCAAAACGTCACTCCCACCAATCTTAATCAGAAGCAAAACTGGATTAGACTATGCCAGTCAACAAATTACAGCTCTGTCGACAAACTTAGGGACTGAACAGACAGACACGGTCTCTACCGGGAGAATAAACTAGTCTGAGGAAAACTGCGTAAAAGAAGGAATAACTTTGAACGTTGTCGTTGCAGCGTCGTGCTACTCTCACGTCACTCGTGCAACGTGTGTTATAACGACTCCTCTAAATGCAACTGTCAGCGAGCGAGCAAGGCCAGCCCTCTGCGCCGCCAGGCCAGGGGGCCGTGGGAAACTCGCTGTCACTCGAGAACAGCGACGGTAATCAAACATGATATCGAGAACTTACCAAAAGTTGTCGGGAACACGAGATCGGGCTTTCCAAAGTGTCGCCTGTCCCTTATGTGTACATGAAATACTCTTGTTTGTAAGAGATCACTCGCAACACAGTTACTTCGAGGTAAAGAAGGCTAAAAACCACTACATACGAGCAGATACGTTAAAATTAAAGGGACTTTTTGCGAGGTACCCGGCTTGCCCAGCCGCGCGTGAAATAATAACACTAACTAAATCAGACTGCGTGAGGGCGCTGGTAGCTGGACACCTAATACATAGGACAATATCTTCGCTTGCATGACATGGATGTGGTTTTTTTAGTGAAAGAAAAAAAAAGTTTAAACAAACTCGAATGAATAGAATGAAATAAGACGAACAAAATGGTAGAAAAATTAATGTAGGAATGAAAATGAGAATAAAGCCCTCGTTTGGTGAAAACATTATAAAAACTAATTTTCAAATCAATAATGTTCCCTTGCTTTATATTCAAGCGTCTATTCCGCTTTGATGGGAGTTCATTCAATCTGCTCATTTTGAACAAGAACAGAAATCTTTTAGAAAGTCGGGATAACATGGTTACATATTATAAGATCACTGATTCACCAAAAGGCACACAAGAGCATGGTCATGATTTGTACCTGCGTAAAAAATAAAGCTTGAAATCAAGCATGACATTAACATATAAATGTTGTATAGGTAATATAGGTAAATAACTTTATATAGATAGAGAAAAGTCAAATAAAATCAGCTCCAAACATAAAGAAAGTGAATGGTGGATTACTTTATTGCTTCATTTCTTTTTTAATAATCGGTGGTTGCGGGAAAAAAACGAAGGAAAGTACTGTGTACCACAAAAAGGCCTTTCACAAGCAGAGGCTAAAGTCAAAAGCAATTTTCAGTTATTCAAGTTAGTGCTTTTGAAGAGCAAAGTAATGTCGATCATCTGAACTATTTAGCAGGAGCACTGAAAGCTTTATGTGATACTCAAACTGAATTTATACAAACAACATTGCCACCAAAATAAGAAGGCAGAAAGCAATCATGTGGAGTTATGCCTCTGCCTTTATCTCTTCTCTTAGCCATGAAGAGCATAAGATTAGGCAAATAAAAAAGGATATTCCCCCTCCATCTAATCGTCAACAATATTAAATTAGTTGGTTTGCCAAAACCGATATCCTAGATTACAATTGCAAACACACAGCACGTCTGGGGGTAATATGTGATTTCCTATCCTCCAGGGCCCTGTTGCATAAAACCCTTACCGCTGGACTTACCGCTCCTTTCTAGCGGTAAGTCTTCAAATCAGCGGTAAATTTTATATTCCTTGATGCTGATTGGCTGTGACGCCTAATTTTGACGGTAGTTACCATTGAAATTCAATGGTACTCTCTAAAAAATTTCGAGTGAATAATTCACTCCTCGGAAGGAGTGAATAAAATTTCACTCAATTAAGAGTGACTTTCACTCGTTGTCGAGTGAATTTCACTCTTGTAACGAGTGAAATTTGTGTGAAACCCATTCGCCGAGTGAATTCCGAGTGAAAATTAAGCCGAGTGAATTCTGAGTGAATACATAATTAAACGCATTTGGCTAGGCCAATAGAAATTGAGAATTCCCCTGTCATGTGTTTACTCTAAGCCAATCACCAGCCGCAATTTCCCCTGGCTTGGGCGCGGGCAGGTTTACCTGAAGAGCGACGCGTCGCCTGTGCGTGGACTGTGACACTGTGTGCAATTGCGTGCTGTGTGCTAGCTGTGCGTGTATTATGCATAGGATCACAGATTTACGTGCGTTTAAGTGCAATCGTGAGAATCTGAGCCTGGATGTCGTGATGGACGGGAGAAAATGTCTGTCTTCAAATTGAGTGGGGCGGAGATATTATTCACATTTCTGAAGGTAAGCAAACCGTAGATATATCTAATTATACCTCTCCGTAAACGACCATTTATGTAAGTTACCTTTAGGGTTCTATACGAATAACCCCGGGCCCGTACTGGCGCTCCTTCGAACAATTAATGTACAATGGTTTGTACACAGTTAGCTATATGGGGCTGGTCATACCCGATAGAACACCTTACGAACAGCTAGAATCCGAGGCCGAAACTCAGCTGATGGTACACGCTAGGTGTTGGGATCTGATAATACGTGTCGAGTCTTGAGACAACACTTTAATTGTACACGTTGGGATCTAGGGCTTGAACTATTCCAAAAAAAAAAAAAAAAATGAGTGATGAATGAAACTTTAGTCGTTAGTCATTGAATTGACATTCGAAGCACATTCTTCATCACACAGAGATTACTGTGGTCGAGTGTAGAGATCGAACTTTTAGGGTCCTAACTGTTACTAAGCTGTGCTAACTAAAGCAATACATTAGAAGCGCCTAGCGCCAGACACGTACTCTACATTGCTATTGTTGAGTTGACAGCCGAATCACTGACACTGGTCTGTGTTGCCAGATGAGATGGTGATCTCGATCAGTACGGTAATAAAGAATGGTGAAATTTGGTGATTTATGATTATTGTTCATTATATACACTGTATGTAGTAAAATGGACTTTTATTTGCCGCTACATTTGAGCATCCAAACAGCTGGGAGAATACCACGTACCGTGGGTACACTAGCTCCCACGTCATGTGTCGTGATCATCTGCTACTGTACTAGGTAAGAAGTATGATGCATGTACGGTACTGTTCGTGTTAAGTGTTGGTCCACTGTGACATCACACTTCTAGCTGAAGATCATCGTGCTCACACATCATGGAGATCGATCCCCCTTGTAGCAGACGATGACTGGTACTATTTTCAACATTGTTTTTTATGAAAGTTACAGGTGACCTTAGGTATTGAAATTTGGCAGAGATCATCTTTGGGTCTTTATAAATTCTAACATTAAATATGCTGATGTAGCTAAAAAAGTTAGGCCTACTAGCTTTTGTATTGGTGCTCACTGCAACAAGAGAACTAACAACTGCATATTGTCTTGTGGAAATGAGTTCTTAAACCATTTCTGAACCTTGTGTTTTCATACTTTCCTCCAGATAAGGACGTAGACATGACAGGAACTCGGTGTAGGGGTCATCATTTGGAGAACAAAGACAGATATTGATAGCTGTACAGTCTCTGTCACACGAAGAGGGTGCAGATCACCAGATTGCAAAGTACCAGATGTGGTCATACAACGACTAGCCATTGAATTCAGGGTTGACGAATGCTGGAAACACCGGGCCAACATCAGCGAAGGAGCCTCTGAGATATGGACTTCCATTGCATTAACCCTGCTGTAAGCTATTCTGTTGTTTTCCACAATGATTAATGAAGGGAGACTAGTTTGAAATTGATTTATATTTATTGTACATTCTAGAGTCTTAGTAATCATAAGAGGCTACATTAAGAGACTGAATGCTTGGTTGTTTTTATTTTGTTTGAAGAAATGATTTTCAAGATACTTCATGGAGCAGTTTTGGAGCTGTCCTTCCCTCTGACAATGAATGTCTTGACAGGTTAGTACTTGTATTTAAGAAAAATGTGTACCGTGTACTTGCCATATCGACAGAAGTGAAAACCATGTTATGGTCAGTCTTGAGTTGTGTAAGTAGAGCTGTTGCTTATGTCAAATATGTATGTTAAATGATTTTGCTCTTCAAGTTTATAATGTAAACTGGAGGAACCTACTATCCTCATGCCATTTGTATTATTCATAAAACCATTAAATTTTACTTATTTGCCCAGGAATTCAACACACACATCACTTCAAGGGGGAAGAGATACTTCAAAAGCTGAGGGAAGGAGTTCTGACTGTTCCGAGGAGACATCTGCACATCAAGATCATTGCAGCATATTTGTTGTTGAAAATGGAAGCAGAAAACTGTACAGCGTAAGTTCAATTATTTACAATATTATTATTATTCATATACATGTATTATTATTATAATTTGAAAATTGGTCTGGAATACCAGTTTCCCATTGTTATGTCTTGTACTACAATGTACATTTCCATCCAATATATAACCATGTAATTTGCCTGTTCATTTGTTTTTGTTTTGTTTTTTGTTTTTGGTCTTCTCAAGTATAGAGAAAAGCAGACTAAAATTTGCCCCCCCCCCCCCCCCCCAAAAAAAAAAAAAAAAAAAAAAAAAAAAGGAAAGAAAGTAGAAGGGACCGGTAAGTATAACATTGTTAATGAAGTGATGGTTATAGATTTAAAAATAAAGACTGGTATACTTGTATGAAACATGTAAACAGAGTGTACGTACAAAACTCCACGCTGACTTATTTTCGTGGTAGCCCCATCAGGCCACATGTATATTGATTTGATAATAGTCCCAATACTTATGATTTAATCATCACAATGATTAATAAAAAAGTGGGAGTTGATGTGCCATGAAGTTCAATGGATAATCACATCTTGTATAAATTTTTTCTACTAACTGTGCACATTCACACTTAACCTATCTGCATGAAATTTGACTGATATCTGGCTCAAGTAGCAATAAATGTACTTGAAACAGTGGTACTGAATAGCAATAGAAATTAATGCCAAGAAAAAAAAACATAAAAATAGTTCAGCCCCTTAAAAGATTAAAATGAGGGCCAAATTTTTGATGTTTGCGTCGTAGAATATGATTAACATTTTTCTTGCTTTCTTTTTAAATTCAGATACCAAGTAGTGAGCAAAGGATGTTGTAGCCAAGGCAGTTGCGATGCAGTACCCCACTTTGTGAGATACCACACAAGGTGCAAAAGGACATGTAAGTTTATATTCGTAAGTTTATGTGATCTACAACTTTTTTTGGCCCTCTTTAGCAGAAAGATTAAGTGACGTACATGGTATCTTATTCATCTAGCTTGCAAAAACTTCAACATTTTCAACTTTTCTCAAGAGCTAGTGGACAGAATTAAGCAACCAAACGAGGAGTTGATCATCCTTGTTTAGTTAGGGGGCAAGGACCCAAAGTTTTTCAGATTATGGACATGACCCCCCCCCCCCCCCCCACACACACACACACACACACACAAAAAGGCCTTTACAGGGAAATTGCATCTATTTCTTAATTAACTCATTGTGCAATAATATACAGGCAATGTGGGGATTGTGATGTACCTTCTCATAGATGTCTATTAAAGTTGTGTGCAGATTGGCCTGATTCCATGACTTAGGTTCGATGAACGTTAACTTCAACGTAACGTAATGTAACTTAAGTTCCAACATGCCATTTGCGCCGTTAATTTATAATAAACCTATTCTCGTTTTCTTCCATAAGAATGCCACTACATGTATTTCTACTGCTATCAGATCTTCATCAGTTATAGTCAACTCTGTGCCAAAGTCAAATTTGTTGAGACTCAAGAAAAAGCTTTGACTTACAATGCATTTTTATATTTCAGGAGTATACCTGTATGGCAAGGATCATGGATTCCTTCAGTATCGTTTGAAGACCTTGAGGAGCTATGACACCACACATCACCTCAAGCAGAGAGAGAGAGGGAGAGAGTAGTTGCAGCTCCCACCAAGCCCCTGACCGAGCACCATTCCAACGTTAGACTAGAAGCCCAATGAGAAGAGACAGCTACCATCGGTGTATAGGTCTAAATACCCTTGCTTTTTCCTCTTTTGAGATACAGCATATGCTCCTCTGACGTTGGAACTTACATTCGTGTTGAAGAGTCAGCCTCATCAGGCTCAGCGGTAGTTTAGCATGAAGCTGTTACCAGGATGTACTGCAGCACTTCAACATTAAAAGTAGAACAGGGCTCACCGATGAAAAGAGTTTGTTGCATAAAATGTGTGATTGTTAATGTTTTAAATTGTTGATTGTTGTATATTCTAGTAACTGAAAATAGTTTTGACTTATATAGTCAAAAAAATCTCCTCTTCATGGCCACATGTTAATCAATACATTCATCTGTGAGGTGTTCCAAGCATATCAAAGAATGTTTGGCCACACACAGCTTGGCATTCCGAATGATACGAATCTGGCTGCGCTCATGATTAAGCACCCCCTTCTCTCCAGGTAATTCTGACTTGCTTTAATAAAACCTTTTTATGGTCTAATATTCAAGAGAGAAAACTGTTGACAGACACTCATATGTAATTTTTTTTCTTTCCCTCTTTTTTTTTTTTTTTTTTTTTTGGGGGGGGGGGGAAATGCTACAAATAGCAGCTAAATAGTAGAATCTTCCAATGGTCATCCATGCTCTTGGGATGAAGATCATGTCTCCATGTTGTGATTAAGTTACCACATACCTTTGTCACCCCTTTGATTAGCATTGATGCAGTACAATATGCATGTGCTCAAATTTATTGCATCCATCTTCTTTGGAGTAGGGGGAAAAATCTTTTAAAAAAATAAAACAAAATTGATGGGAATCATTGATCCCTAGGGTTACGGGACCCAGAGTTATTTTGTACATTTTCACCTTTATGTAATTGATGTACTGTACTTTGAAAAACTTGTGGGTAGAAGCTCAATTGGTTCAACTTCTTTTTCCACGAAACATCTGCAGCCCATCATTGATAAATCCACGGCATTAGAGTAGATGGAGTTACTAGTAAATAGATTAGTTCTCTAACGTGCAAAGTCAAACTTATGGATAATTCTTCCCTTGATCTCGTAACAAATTATTTAGATAACCTGCAACTGACAATCATATTTTGATATAGAGTGTTAGCAGTGATCTCACAACTGCCAACCATAAGGCTGGGTTCACATAGAAGTATACTATTTGGGTATTTGAGGCTCGTTTTCGAGGGCACGCGAATAGCTTGAATCGAACGATAGGATTTCCTAACACCGGTTCACATGAGAGGGCACTATTTGAATGTACCGAATAGCATAGAACAGTATAGCAAAGTGGGAAATGAGCTTGTTCGATTTTCTTGCAGCGTATACCGTCTCTCGTTTATGAAATAATGACAATTTTGGTCTGGATTTGCCCTTTAGCAAAAATAAGCATGTAGACTGACATTCTGATGCAGTTTAGAAATTGTTAATAAGATTTGCTGGGATGTAGGAGGAAGAAATCCTTACTGCATGCGATGGCGAGTTGACGGTGCGGGTGATGGTGTACTGGGTGCTCGAATAGCGAATAGCGAATACCGTATACTTCTATGTGAACGCAGCCTAATGAAGTCAATTGCCTAAACCGACTAGAAATCAAGACTGCATACAAAAGCTGCAGCAATGTTTACTTCAGGGAAACCTAAGGCAAAAGAACACCTTTGTTAGAGAGGCATGCATGAATGAATATTGATTGCCTTTGCTATGGAAACCACCATTATGGTGGCCAACATGACGTCACATGAAATCACTCTATAAGAAATTCAGTTTGCATGCATTAGTTGTTGCTACATCTGGCAAAACTCAGAAGGATTACAAGTGTTCAATATTGTACAATGATGCCTTATTTAGGTGAAGAAGATCAATGATATGATACATGTTGTGTCAACTGTATTGATTGCAATTCTTTTTCCATAAATAGTAGGCCCGGTTGAGGAGGGGGGGGGGGGCTACGAGCCCTCCTTCCCTTTGACATTCCATGCCAAATTTCATGAAGGCATGATTATTTTGGGGGGTTATTGATTGTAATCAATAACATAAATATTTTCATGCTGGACGTGTTGCTGACAAATTTCATTGAAAAGGCAATGAAAAACAAAAAGTAAGAAACAAAGAAATACATGAGTAAATAGGAAAAAAAATAGATACTTCAGAATTTTTGATGGCACAGGTTTTTCTCTTTCATTTGCTATGGACACTAGAAAGAATATTTACACAAAAAACAAAAAATGTGCCTTTCTGGAACTTTATTTATGGCAAATGGTCTGATTTCATGCTCAAATTAGCATAATTTAGCCAAGTGACTTTTTGTTGTTGTTGAAAATCAACATTTCCGTTTTATAGATTATGTCACAGGCAATTTGTGTGTGGATTTTGTAATGATCGCACGGTTGATGGCCGAGGTCTGGGGGGTTCCAGGGAGGCCCCCCTCTGGCTCAATCATCTACATAAATACCCCACCTAAAGCCTACTTAAAGTCAAGACCGTGCTTCTCTGATCGAGTATGTTTAGGTATTTGTACAATGTACTTGTAGAGCATCACTGTGTTACATGACAGAGGATCCAAACTTGATTAACCATGCAGTATTGAAAATTTCTGTATTTTTGTCAATGTTTCGAAGCAATCACAATTCCTACTACATGTGTAATTTTTTGTATTATAATATAGATAATGGTGACTATACTTTGCAAGTCTTTTGTAGCTTATCATTGAACATGCAATAATTATATTCACTTGTAGTCAAAAATTAAACATGTTCAGGAAGGGTACTTGTAAAATTTTTCACTTTTGCACAAACTTTATGAATTTGGCATATTTTCGGGGAAATGTGTGATGTTAATATTTGAAGAGTTTGTTCGCAAAAACCAATATGTCCATTTTTGAAGATTTTGAAGTACGGTCTCTGTCATAAAGTACAAAATAATACCTTTTAAATTATATATTGGTCACTGCATATAAAGGTACATTTTTGAAGTTATGATCAAAAGAAGCAAAAATTTTCTTATTATTCCCTTTATTTTTCTTGACCTTTAATCGCAAATATCTCCATTTGGCACATATGGACTTAGCAGTTTTTGCAAACAAACTCTCCATTTGTAGAGCTTTGGGAATGACAGCTAGAATAGCATATTTACAGGGACCTTGAGATGATTGTGGTGACAGTTGTTCTTAAGTGATAAAAATATGTAAAATTATTATTGGCCACATAATTCATGGAAAACCAGATGCTCGGCACATGAAGACTGTTTGTAATGGTGTACTGCTCTGCAGTTGAAGTTTAGATATTTCAAGAGGTATATTCCTTTTTTTTTATTTCAGGTGATCCAGTGGACATCACACATTTATTTAATATAGAGAATCAGCTCATAAAAAAAAAAAAAACATAACATGCATAGCATTTAGTACATTATCTTCTTATATCCCCCTCAATGCTACTTAAAGAAAGAATAAATTAATAAGAAAGAATGAAACAACAGCCATTTGGATTACTAGCTTATATTTATTCAGTTTCATGTATTGATCCAGCTCGGGTAGGAATTACTTTCAAAACTGGAACACAAAGTTGGCAATGCACTGGGCTACCAGTGGTGGATCGTTGGCTTCTAAATACATGCATTAATATCAACAAATATCTATATTATGAACGTTGCTTGCTGTTTTTGTTTGTATTAGTTTGATTGGTATTCATTATTCCAAAAATGACTCCAGACCACCTAGATTGTTCCCAAATTCATCACCATATTGTCACTTTTTCTTCCAGGGTTGAATAGCTAGTGCACCGAGTGCTGTGATCAATAGTGATAGAGATGTGTGCTCATGTAGAGTGTAATTCCGTTTGGGATTGAAAAAAGATTAAAAAAGGATTGAAAAAAGAGTGAAAAAGGAGTGGAAAACCTCCGGAGTTAAAGAAGAGTGAATACAATAGGAGTGAATTGAGAGTGAGAAAGGAGTGAAAAACGACTGACAAAAGAGTGAAATACGTCAGGAGTGAATTTAGAGTGAGAAAGGAGTGAACATCCCACCAAAAACATTTCCGTCTTTTTTCACTCTCTTTTGGAGTGAAATTTCTGTTCACTCGAAATTCACTCCACTTCTAGTGATCCTTGACGTCACTACCAAGGGGAGTGAAAATCGAGTGAAAATTCACTCTTTCTTTTTTAGAGAGTAAGTTTTATGCAACGGGCCCCAGGTCTAATGCGCGTACAGTGAAAAAAAAAAAATGCTTCCGATGCTCAGAAGCAATACAGGTCTCTCAATCAATGATAGGTTCTCAAATATGGAGATTTTGTCTTATGCTTTAAAAATATAATAATAAATATATATACATACATATATATACATATATACTTATATATATATATATATATATATATATATATATATATATGTACAATTGTATATTCAAAAATCACAATATATACAATTTGTCAAACTTTCCAAAAGATCTTCTTTTTTCTTGTAAGAGAATGAACATGGTAGTCTTCAATCTCGAAATCCAAGAGGGAACTTTTCCTATATACCCTGAATCAAACCATAAGAGCCCTGTAAACCGGATTTTATGTCGCTACTATATGCAAGTGGTGACAGTAAACAAGTCTATTGTTCAATATTTTAAAATCATTTTATTTTAAATTACTATTTCCGGAATATTGCCAGCACCCCATAAAGATTACAATTTGTGTTGCTATATAACTTGTTAAGGAGAAGATATGTGGGCCTATAACATATAGGTCTAAACATGTTCCAAGTATCTTTAGAGTAATCTTCAAGATCTGTTTCGTATAACGTTGAAACTCTCCCTTATATGTATAATAAGACTATTTCTTTATCAGGGAGATGATCGGATTATGATGTTATATCATCCAAAACAAGTCATACATTCACTTACAATCGATATCTGACCTTGACCTGAAACTTTCATACAAATCCGGCTACGATCTGGTATTTTCATTGAATTCATAATGATTCGATTTTTATTCTAATTGCCATAAAAATGATGCCATGACATTACCAGGCACATAAACTTTGTCTGGCCACTTAATTCTGTAGGTTGTTTGTTTGTTTGTTTGTTTGTTTTTTGTTTGTTTGTTTGTTGTCGTTTTTTTGTGTGTGCTGTTTGTACATTGTGTTTACACATTCAAGATGAATGTTGTTATAGTGAAATTACAGAAATCAAATAAAGATTACTGAAAAATAAAAAAGTGTGTGTGTGTGTGTGTGTGTACATATATTGTGACACCTTTATTACGATACTTATCTACATGCTTGAATGTTGTTTATTTTGAGGTAAGTACATTTCATTATAAGCCTACTGTTCAAGTTAAAGCAAACAAATGACTGGGTATGTTCTTTGCTGTTGGCATTTCAATATTTCGAAGGTTCAATGGCACGAACATGAAATAAGGTTCGCCAGTCCGAACCTTTTAACGAACCTTTGGAATAACCCCACAAATTTTTGATTTCGGACGAACGAACATCTCGTTACACGGAATTTGTGTGATTCAGACGGAATAATGAACATCATCGGTATTTCGCGCTGTAAAAAAATATTGTATTGTATCATTCTGTATTTTATTATTTCACAGAGAAATCGTTGCAAGAAATACCTTTTAAACCAATTCAATTCCGTTTTTCATGAAGAAATTAGGAAGATTCAGCACATCAAAGATGAAAGTAAAAACAAGCAAATGAAGCACGTGATTGTCAACATTGCAGTAGTAAATGACAAATACACAAGATGTGCGAGGAGAAAAGGCATATTAATGCTGCCACCATCGACGACTCGTTGTGCTCACCACAGTGTAGATATTCATCGGTTGCCGGAACTGTAAAGATTCTCCTTGTAAATTGTAAACGATAATGTGAGGAGTGTTTCTTTTAATTAAGTGCGGTGTCACTTCCATAGCATTTTTCTATCTATATGCTTCTTAATTTAGTGTTAATGAATAAGATCTATCTATAAGACTGTGTTCTTCAAGTAGTGTTCATGATGCTTAAGCTATTGTGGGTCTGATGTAGTCATGAAAATTATCAGTGAGCACCGCTTAGACTCGGAAATCTCGGTATTCACATATACAGAAACTTGCCGTTCGACATAATAGTTACTATATCACCTCGTGAATTACCCAAAATCGTTTTAGCCCGGAAATCAAGCAGACATTACGAACCCAATGTCTAGAACATTTCATTAACTAAAGTAGTTATACTTTACTTTTATCCTAAAAAACCCCACTTGTTATCGTTACATGCACCCAGCTTACAAAGTATTCCATGAATTCCACATGATGTTTCAAAGATTTGTTATCGTTTTTTTTTTTGTTGTTTTGTTTTGTTTTTTTGCTCAGACAATGATCTCTTTTTTCTTTTTTTCCTTCCATTCTTTCCATCTATTCTGTCAAGTCGTGTCATTGTTGTTGTTGTGTTTCTCCTGTTTTGTTCCGTCTTGGCTTAAATTATATTTGTGCTCAGTATTAATTTTGCAAATAGGTATTTCATAAGGATTTTCTTTGAGCGGTTCACAATATACAATATTGCTATTTAGTGGACCTCTCATTTTTTTCTCTCAACTGAAGCATGACTGTATTTTTTGCCAGTATAATGCATGCATATATCTTTATCTGTATCATTTATCCTTTGCAAAGTCGAATGTATACACGTTTATGATATAATTCCTAATTTATTCTGTCTTATGTCTTGTTAGAAAAAGAAGAATGAAAAAAAAATGAATTGAACTGAATCGAATAGGGTTTTTGAAATGATAATCAGTCAAAATGAGAGTTGGGTAGGAATGAATGTTGGAATTAGGGATTAAGAGGTCATTTAACACCGAAAGGTGTTGGTTCAACGTGTATTTCTGCATAAAAATAGATGTTGAAAAGTGCAACTGTCATTACATTTTAGTGTTTCTATTTGAAAAAAAAAAGTTGCATGGAAAGCAATGTCGCTATTTTCCCTATAGATATTATGTTATCAGGGACAGTGTTGTTATGAATTTTACAATTCGTATATTGATTTGTATCTTTCACATTTTTACATACTTTGTGTTAAGTTGTCACAGTACTTAGAGAAAAAACATAAATAAAACTAAACCAAGCAGCTTACCAAGATTTGCAGTTTATCTGACACTGTATAATGACGACGATAAAAGCGAATATTTGCCATGGTATGATTATCTTCATTTATTTCGAATTGAATATTGATGATTTTTATATTCTTTTTATCCAGTTATGTGTTTCATTCGGTTGTTGTCCTGAAAAAAAGAGAAATAAAAGAGGGATTAATTCAATTCAATTCAGATCTCTTTATCCTAGTATGAAAGTAATTATGTGGAAGCACACAAAGCCAAACACAGACGTTAGCCACAGTCTGTTCAGACAAACAATTACGATAATCACGAAGTGTACTTTGACTATGGATGCGCGGACGATTGGGCACATTCTAAAAAATGGAATGCTAGTAAAATTCAACATTCTAAATGTCGTCACTCCTCGAACCGTGTGTAAATGTTCAATATGACACTCAGAATGTTGGATTTACCATTTAGCTAAAAAAAAAAAAAATCGGCTAATCCAACATTTCGAGTGTTAAATTTAACATTTACAAAAGGTTCGAGGAGTGACAGAATCTAAAATGTTGGATTTATTATAATGCTTTTTTTAGAGTGCAAGAGATTCGGACGGAGTATAACAGTGACAGAGCTTGCGTCTCCTTGTTTGGTTGGATTACTTGTGTATATATATGATGATTAAGAAAGCACTTAAATGCTTATGAGCAAGCTATTATACTGGACGAACGGTTTAAGTCCCTTGCACTCAGAAGGAGTATAGACTATTGTTTAAAATAAGATCCCGGAATAAGGTACAACCGTTGCCATCAGTGGATTCAAACCAGTGACCTGCACCATAGGCGCCGGAAGTGGGGGGTAGGGGGGGGGGGCGGCCGCCCCCCCCCCCCCAATCCAAAAAGTGGGGGGGGGGGGCAAAACGCATTTTTGCCCCCCCAAAAAGCCCCCCCCCCAAAAAAAAAAATATAAACAAATAGAAATAATGATAATAAAAATAAATGAATAAACAAAGAAAACAAAATAAATATGTAGATCTATATGAATAAAAGGGAAAAAATAAAGCTACAAACGGCAGCTTTTGGACTGTAAAATGTCAAAATTTTCAAGCTCGCTCGCTTCGCTCGCTCGCATCCAGCAGTTGAGCCCGGTGCGCCTCCCCCTTAATTACTAACGCGAAAAACATAGCTACGACGGCAGTTGTTGGACTCTAGAATGTCAAAATTTTCAAGCTCGCTCGCTTCGCTCGCTCACATTGAATCGTTATGCCACTCTCCTAATGTTGCTGCCAGTAATTGCCAGCAGTTGCGTCCGATGCCCCCCCCCCCCTTAATTTCCAAAGCGAAAGATATAGCTACAAACGGGAGTTTTGGGACTGTAAAATGTCAAAATTCTCAAGCTCGCTCGCTTTGCTCGCTTGCATTGAATCGTTATGCCATTCTCCTAATGTTGCTGCCAGTAATTGCCAGCAGTTGCGCCCGATGCGCCGCCCCATTTATTTCCAAAGTGAAAGATAAAGCTACAAACCCCAGTTTTGGGACTGTAGAATGTCAAAATTTTCAAGCTTGCTCGCTTCGCTCGCTCGCATTGAATCGTTATGCCATTCTCCTAGTGTTGCTGCCAATAATTGCCAGCAGTTGCGCCCGATGCGCCCCCATTTATTTCAAAGCGAAATATGTATATAGCTACAATTAAAACTCCAGTTTTGGAACTGTAGAATATCAAAATTTTCAAGCTCGCTCGCTTCGCTCGCTCGCATTTTATTGTTATGCCATTCACCTTATGTTGCTGACAGTATCTAATTTGTCGATCGTTTCACACCATCATTCCATAATCCATGTAAGGAAAACTTACAATGTTCCTCAATGACTGCGTTGTTGAATGTATCACATTCCGTAATGTATTGTAGTCCCATTATTGCTCACGCACACACGCACAAGCATACAGACCGTCAAAATTACTTTATGGTTCCCCCCATGTTTCGACCCACCGTACGCCACTTTACATATAATATATATATATATATATATATATATATATATATATATATATAATAGATGTGTGTGTGTGTGTGTGTGTGTATGTGTATATTGTGTAACATATGCATGGTCTAATCTTGAGCCCCCTCCAATGTTTGCCCCCCCCAATCCAAAACTGCTTCCGGCGCGCCTGACCTGCACCATTGAGAATCTGCTGTCTTCATCGGTGTCTTCATCGCTGTGTCACGGTAGTCCCTTTATATATCAGGAAGAGGGATAGAAATGGTCCATTATGTTGCTTAAGGGGGAAATAATCTCAGATGTATGTGGATTTAATAAACAGATTGACCGTTCTTTTTTCATCAAACTTCATTAATGTGAATCTGACAATCATGTCCTCCATTCATCATTTTAAATCATACCCTTTTTTTCGTAAATGTCGTCCGCATTTTCGTTACAGAGAATAATTATCACATATATTTTCTCTGTTGATACATACTCTCACTCTCCTATTGCAGTGCAGTACAGTATAGCATATGTATTATTATTAGCTGCACTGTCGAAATGTACCTTATGATCATAATTTTCCACTAATCGCTAGATTTATGCCAACATTCCTCAATGAATTTGAAAAGAGGTTTGACACCACGTGTGGTCATAATGTAATATGCCATATTTTTACTGTGGACACTACTGGGCACAGATCACGAGGTGGGGTATCACTCCCACTTCAGCTAATGCGGACCTAGAGATGGTATTATATGATAGGTCTGCATACATGCATAGGCCTACATGCAAACAAATATATTTTGCATGAAAAAGTTGTGATGTGATGACATCGCCTTATCACGTCACAGCACATGGTATAAACTAGAGTGAGCACAGATTCTGCGTACATGAAATATCATGCCACTCTTTCAATTGGTCTTCCTGCGCCAATTTTGCTTTTCGCGCCAAAATTTCTCGACGGGTTATGATTGGATAAAAGTTGACACCCATATTGCCTATTCTCTTTTCAGACACGAACTTGAAAAATTGTAGAATCATAGAACAATCTGCTCTTATATTGTCGAATATGTGAAAAGGGGGATTACTCTCTTCTTCTTATTTTTTTTAACAGAAAAATGAAGGCAAATTGAAATGTCTTAAACAGTATCTTTAATACACACAAAAGTAGAAGTTCAAGACATTTCTTCGACATGAAGGCTAGCACAGATAACCGTTTACAACTGTGTGTGTGTGTGGTACATGATACGTGGTCGGTGAAAGAGGCACGCTTTCGCACAAACTAGGCGAAGGTGTTTTATGCAGACGACAACACACACACTACACGCATCGCACAGTCCAGGGAGGTGAGTGCTATGCGTTTGTCGATGTATGCTCGTGTGTTTGGTCATCGCACCATGAACTACCGAACGAGTTTTGGCCGGAAGACCGAATTTAAGCATGATATTGGTAATCATCTCAGGGGAACGCTTGAAAACAAGGTAACAAATAATCTGATGTGTATCCAGAATCATGTAATAGATCACGACAGACAAGTGACATCTTCGGTGTTATGTCTGTCGATGCAATTGTAAGCCAGTCCCATTCGTTAACATATTTGTTGTGTTCTAGAAATTCCAGCTGCACATGCAACACTACTTTAATATGTTAGGCTGCCAACTCACTCGAGCAGGAAATATTTCTGAAGTCCCACTAACAACAATTACATGTAATATTAGCATGATGGGATTCCATGGGCATGGAATTGAAAGGCTGTGATTACACACAACACTGTTTAAATTTAATGAGACTCGGAGATCTAACCCGAGTCCTTTGAATATTAATTATTATCTCAGTTCGGGAAACCCACTCACAAGGGGGGCCCCTCCTTATAAGTAACCCGTCCCCCTTATAAGTAACCCCGTCCCCCTTATAAGTAACCCCCGGGGCACCCCTTATAAGGAGTCTCCACGCTGTTTTGCAATGCAACGCGAAAATGAAAGGACTGCGGCAATTCGCTTGATTATGTCCATAAAGCTTCACAAGTTTCCTAGTTACTCACGAAATTTGAGCAAAATCGGTTTGAGGCATCATATCTAAAATCATGGATTTAAATGCGATGTCGAACGACCCATGCGAATGCTGAAATGCGAGCGATTACTGGCGTGAGTGTCGCCAGGCGCGGCGGCGCGGCAATGCTTGAGTGCAGACGTGGCGACTGAGTGTCCGTACTCAGTCGCCACGTCTGCACTCAAGCATTGCCTCTTTGTCTCCCGTTGGAAAGGATTTCTTACATATTTCTATCGTATGTTGAAAAAAATAAGCCTTAGATAGCACCAGAGAGCATCTAGAACCCTGGGAATTTCGCGCTTCGCACACATCAACTTTGAGTCTCCCGTTTACTAGGGGTTTCAGGCGGGAGAATCTCCAGATCAGAAGGTACTTTGGGTTGGAGTCTCTGATATCTGTAACCAGGGTGGTCCACGAGGGATTTTAGCATGTCGCTGCAACATGCTAAAATTCTTGTGCAACATCCTAAAAAGCCAGCAACATGCTATGCAACATCCTTAAGAATTTGCAACAAGCTCAAAGTAAAAGTATTCAATAATGTGCAAAACATGTGCATAACATAGGAGACATCAAACTACCAGGTACTTTAGATATTTGTGTGCAAAACATGAGAGAGAACATTGAATGTAAGCAGCACAAAGAGAGATAAGCAGCAAAATATTGCGTACTACGTACTCATCGTGTGCGCTCTGCGCATATTCAATTTCTGCAATATTCTCAGATTCTGAGCTTGCAACATGCTAAAATTTCAAGTTGTGGACCACCCTGTGTAACGTAGTTGTTAGAGGTATAGGAGAGTAGATCGTATCACCGGACGCTTTTTTCCGTACTTAGAGGATGAAATTTCGGCTAAAAATAACACCACTTATTCACAGACTTCTGGAAATTACGAATTCAGCCAACTTACGTCAATTGTTTGCTCCATTTTTTAGAAAATATGCTTCAAACATAGTCTACACTCTTAAAAAAGTTGTCTTTTTGCACGGTGCAAAATAGCATTGTAATTCCGGACACGATTTTCGTAATGGAAAATTCAAGGTCTTTCGCACCTTGTCCTTGCAGTTGCACCAGAATCACAATTCATCCCACGAATCACCGTACACATTCTTACCGAGCAAATGGCGCTCAAATTTTGTAGACAGTAAAATGTCTATCTTGAACATTTCAAACAGTTCACGCAATAAAACCTTGTGAGAAATGGACAACTTCTATTTTACGTGGTTTGTCTATGGGAGCTGCATGCGTGGGTGACGAGTTGCAGGCCCCTTCCTTAGTGCTCAACTATTCCTCATCGTTCGCGTTTGAGGACGATAGCTGCAAATTTCCGATATCGATCAGTGAACTTGTGGTTCTATTGGAATCTTCAGCATTTTTCCTGTATGTGAGTGGAATAGAATTTCAGTCCCGAAATGTGATTCAAACATGCATAGATATTACCCGGTAACTATGATGACGTGCGGGTCACTCAACAATGAATTTGAGGTAAAATGTGAATTTCTTTGTGTTTTTACATTTTTATGTCACGTTTTTTGCGATTTCGGTCCACACAAAGTTCTGTGAGGCTAATCTACGAAGTCTCGCGCATACAGAATGTCATTAGTACGCAAAAATGTGCATGTCTGGAATTACCATGCTGTCCGGTAATACCATACCTGTATACAGGTATGGTATTAAATTTGTAAAAATATATGTAAATTCACATTTTACCTCAAATTTATAGTTGAGTGACCCGCACCTCGTCATAGTTAATATTTATGCATGTTTGAATCATATTTTGTCACTGAAATTCTATGAAATCCCACTCACATAGGCCATAATCAGTTGAGAAATGCAGTTTCTAAACACACATGAACATACATACGCACACGCACCAACCCAAACGTGTATGTATTTGTTTGCGTGCATATGTGTGTTTGATTTTTCAGGCCTACTGACAAGCTATTCAAAGCATATTGAAATTCCAAACTGTCAAAGTGTAAAATACTGTTGGTTGTAATGACCCTTTAGAAGTACAAGATGTTAAACTTATTATTTGCATTTCTGTGTACTGGGTATTCAAAGTGGCAGAGGTTACTTCTCTTCGGGTAACTTTAAAGTATTATATATTATGCTACATATGATATGATATTGGCTACAAAGATCCATCAACACTTACAGTTATTTCTGCAGTGACATTAATGTGTGTCACATTTTTTAGTAGTCAAGGAAATATCTGTGAAATGTTGCCATATACAAATATTTTAGTGTAATATTGGTCTTGTTTTCCAACATATCATTGCAAATCAAGCCATGAGTAAAGGGGGAGCAGTGCATTGTATTCTCTAACTCCTCCCTATCCTTTTTTTCCCCTTCTTCTTTTCATGTCTTCCCCATTCCACACTCGTTCCACTCATTCCACATTATGAACATTTTTTTTTTTTTTGTCTCTTCAGCCTACTGGCAGTGATGGAGTAGCAAGCCAGGATGTCAGCGTCACAGGTTCTGTGTTCAACAGCCTTCTCCAGACTCTCAGCATTCCTCCAGCCTTCACTGTGCTCCGGGTTAATGATCTGCATCACTGCAGAGAAGATGTTCAACAGAATCTTCAAAAGTGCATTGACAAGGTAAGCATGTCCCCTGTCATGGTCATTGGTTTCTAGCAATGAGAACGACTGTGTCATGCTGTTCTTTACTGGGGGCTTTTGTGTTTTGCAATGACGTAACGCATTGTGCATTTTGACATCATTTTGAAGCTCCGCATGCTTGTTACAGTCTATAATTTAAGCTTCAGTGTATACTATAAACACACAGCTCCTCGAGAGTTTTTGACTGTTAAGAGAGTAATGGAAAAGTTGTAACATTGGATTAAGCGGGATATGAACTGGAGATGTGACTTTTTTTTTTTCTTTAAATTTACATTTGCAGCAATATGAACAGAAAATTTGTCCTGTTCCTGAGATTATTCCTCACCCTGTCCTGCCTGATGTTCTGATAATACCAAGTGCATGTCGAGACAGTTCAGAGGTAGCCCCAGTGGACAAGGAAGTCATTGTTGACCTGTTGTGTGGCATGGCAGTGCTCAGAGGGGCAGAGATATTTGCTCCCGGGGTCATGGCAGCTCCAGTGGGTACGTTGAAGTACAAACCTCTTGTTATGTACAGTGCATTGAAGTGATACAAACACAAGCTATATCATTTCTTTTATAAAGCAAAGAATCTAGCATGCTACATGAGGGAAATGTTTGCAGGTTTGCTGACAAATAATGCATTACCACATGCCCTTCCGTTCCAAAGATATGGAAGAAAAACATGAAAGGTGGATGATCAAAGTCTTAAGAAACTTTTTTTTTTTTTCTTAGGGGGTTTGGGGGATGGGAGGGAGGGGGTAGAGAGCAAGATGGGAAAATTATTCGGGAGTAACACAAAGGGCAAGTAACTGATGATAGATAATATATACTAGTAGATGATGACTGGCGGGGGAGGGAACATACCAAATGTTCCACCTGAAGGGTTTGAAATGCTATTGAGGGAGGTTATAAGTCCAAAGACGAAGTCGAGGGACTTATAGCCTCCCGAAATAGCATTTCAAACCCTGAGGGTGGAACGTTTCGTACATGTTCCCGACAACAAAAGTCATCATCTGTTATATCATATGGGTTAGTCAAATACCGTCATCTGTTATGGGTTGGTATTCAATCGTTTGGTATCATTTGTCATTTGTTACATGAAAATGTTTTCCTATGGGAGAACATTACAAAAATGTTCTGCCCATGGGCGAACATAACCAATGTGCCTCCATCACGTGACTGTGTTTAGCCAATCACTAACCAGTATTTGACTAACCCATTTAATAGTGTGCAATGTTTTCTCGTAGCTACAACATAAGCTTGTAAGTGCATTGTATGTATGAGTTCATTGCATGCTTCTACCCTGAGATGGTGCCCTGTAATTCTTTCTTTTATAGGGTGTGCCAGTGGTGTCATGTATGAACATTGTGCTGGAGAGTGTCTGATGTTTTGAATGGCTAAAGTTCCTTCCATCTTCAATGACCCCTATTCATTTTCTCTGGTCTACATTTAGCAATGAACAGAGGAGACAAAGTGGCTGTGTACTCAGATGTCAAGGGACTGTGTCGCCGTGGACTGACTACTAGATTTGATGGCGACAGGATGTTCCTGGGCAATGGCACTGCAGTAATGAGCAGGCATGATATCTTTGTGGCAACAGCAACACCTAGGTTTGTACACTACTCCAGAGATAGTTAGTTTTGCAAATTTACTCATTATACTGAAAAACCATAGGTGTTGTTGACCAACAGTCTTGACCATTTTGGGGGGTTGTTTTATTGTAATATTATGTCCAAATATCTAAACCTGTAAATTGTACTGTAAATTAGGACAAACCTGAACATGCTTTTGAAGCTACAGAAATATGTGAAAGGTGTACAGTCCTTTTCAGATAAAAACAAAAGAGACAACTGGCAAGATGAACTCTGACCCTTGACCCCTGCATTCATCTTTCCTCCCTCTGCGCAGTGGAACAGCAGTGGTGATGACTGAACCTGTTTTTGACTGTCCCAGCCTGAATGGAGTTCTCCCAGGCCAGATCTTTCTGCAGAACCTGCCCTCAATAGTGGCTGGCCATGTCCTCTCCCCTAGGCCTGGTGAAGCTGTCCTGGATATGTGTGCTGCCCCAGGTATGGTGTCTAAGCAAATATGAGCATCTCAATATGATCAATGTTGTGTTGTGTGTTCACAGATATGAATGTAATGCATGTGTTGATCAGTATTTACTGGTGATGATGTTGGCATACATATGTATCTACTCTCTATTAAAGTGCAATACTTTTTGTTTACGATTGATTTCCACAGCAAGAACTGCTTCTAATTTTTTTTTTTCACCAATCAAACACCCAAAAATTGGGAACTGTCATTTTGTCAAGTGTATCTGTGTTTGGCCTTTTTGTGCCAGTTGCCAGAGCATTGGATTTGTTGTGTCTTCTGCTTTTGCCCCCCCCCCCCTTCCCAGACTGAACCAAAAGCATTGGCTGGATTTCCATCAAATCATGAAAAGTGAAACAAAATGGAAACGGTTCTCACATTTAAGAATGCATGCTTTTACAAAGCTTCAGGCCCTTGTGTCTTTTAAAACAGTCAAGCTTTTTCCAGGTGACAGGATCTTAATGTCAATTCATATGAGCTGATGTTATTTTCTCTAAATGACTACAAAGTCCATGTGTACCTATAAAGGACTATGGTTCTCTGTTTCAAAATGCTGTAGGCCCTTCCCTTGTCAGAGAAACTAGAATTCTGCTTCTAATTAGTTGAAAAATGGAAAGTCTGTTTTGCTGTTGACTTTATGCATGTGTGAAGAACTCATGTTCAGTTTTCATAAGATTTCCATTCCTTTTGCTGCTCTCACAGAAAATTACTGTTGCTAATTTGTGCAAGGTTTGTGGTTGTATTCTCTTTCCTCAGGTGGCAAGACAACTCATATAGCAACCCTCATGAAAGATGAGGGAACTGTGGTGGCCCTTGACAAGGCCTCGGCCAAAATCAGCAAAATTAAGGAGAATGCAAGCAGCCTGGGTCTGACATGTATCAAGGCTTTTTGCTTTGATGGAAGAAAGGCTGCCAATGCATCAACCAACAGTGTGGTTCCTACAGCAGTGGAAGGTAAGAGAATCAAAAGACTCTTTGAGTTGGTCTTATTGTGGGGTCTGAACTACAATACAGGCTTAACGCTGTGTGGGAGATCAGTGAAAGTGTCAAACCGTCTAAAACAAGACATTAAAATCAAATCATGAAACAGGATGACAGGTCAAGAGGTTATTAATGGAGGGGGAAAATGGCAAAATACAGCAAACAAATTTCAGTAAGTTTAATTTGTGTAACACACTTGTTTTTATACATTATTTGATGTACTGTAAGAGTGGTTATTTTCGTGTGAGAAATTTTTCGCTCAGCTGGGTGAGGTGAATTTTGCATGTTTTTAATTCCATGGAATTGAGACACTATGATGTGCAAAATGTTTGCGTGTTTTTATTTTCTGGTCGCACGAAATGTACAAAAATTTCCAATTTTACTGTAGTAATTTTCTATTTTACACTCATTTGAAATTGTTAATTCTTCTGAGAATTAAATTTTTTTCTATGTTGAATGAAAACCCTTTTGAATATGACGCTTGAAAAGCTAAAAAGTAACAAGTTGTGGTGTCACTAAATATTTTAAACTGATATGGAATTTGACCTATAGAGAGCATGAAGCTTAAAATTGTTTCATTGATTTTATAGACAGTTTAAAATGGGAAGACACATTTTCACAATTCTCATTGTCCTTCAAGACATTTGGCAGCCCCCGTTCGCTCCAATGACCTTTGATAGAATCTTGCTGGATGCCCCCTGCAGTGGACTTGGACAGCGCCCTCAAGTCTATAACAAAATGAGTCTGAAGGAGCTGAAATCTTATCCTTCCTACCAACGACAACTATTCAGCACAGTAAGTGCATAGAGACACTTTGATTATGAAAAGTTTCTGATTTGCAACTGATTGACAAATTGCCCTCGATCGAGTAAAATTGGCACCAATTACTGTATACGCCATATATTTCGCGAGTCTAAATTTTCGTGAATCGGGAATTTCCGACGATTTTGCAAGTGGTTAAATTCGCGATCGTGGAGTCCTGTACTCAACGGAGAAATGTACATGCGTACGTCACATCGTCATCGGGATCAGAGTCAATATTTTCGCGAATAGCACCCGACTCGCGAAATTCGCGAAAATAAAAACCTCACGAAATATTCGGCGTATACAGTATTCAGTGTTTTAGTAGTAGCCATGATGAAAAAAAAAAATATGGGCATACATATACACAAGTTTTCCTCGAACCAATGATCACTTGATTAGTAGACAGGCGTCATATCTTTATCATGGCTACTACTGGAACTCCGAATAAGTATGGCTTACTAGTATTGTACATCAGTGTAGGACAATTTGTCAGTCAATTATGATAAAAACAACTTGATGCAAGATTTCATTAGTTTGAATAACTCTACGATTTTTTTTTTTCAAAAATTGTACCAAATAAGGAAGACACTTTCAGCATTAGGGTTTTCTGTCAGTTATTCTTTAACCTCTGTATTGTATGGGAGATAGCTGAAATAATCGCTATCATGTAGACAGATCACTAGATGACTTATTTGATCATGATGACGTTGATGACCATGCAAGGATAGCATTCTAAAGATATGAAGATGGAATATGATCTAATACATGATATTAGAGGCTTTGTTTCAAACATCCCCATTACACAAGGCAGAACTGCACCAAGAATTGTTTGTACCAAAAAAAGTTGTATTGTAAACTGATCACACCAGTGGTTTGAAAAATTAGTGAAGCTGTGTGGCTGAATTGATGGGATATTCACTCTGGCAAAAAGTATTGAAAGCCTGTTAATGCTCTGTCTAGGCTGTGCAGCTTCTCAAAGACGAAGGAACCCTGGTGTACAGCACCTGCACGATCACTTTGGAAGAGAATGAAGGTTTGGTGGCATGGGCATTGAAGAATCATCCTGAAATGAGACTAGTTTTGCAGGTAAGCAGAGTATCCATATTGAAGGCTTATCGCCTTTTATACAGTCTCCCCTCTACACCCCTCCTCGTGTATTTTCCTTTCTGTCTTGTAATACATGCAGACATGTCAGATGTTGTGTGAATTAAAACCTCAAGAGATATTGCTTTTCCAAATTTGTAGCACAACCCACATGAGTGCCAAATACAAAATGGTAAATTACAAGATTGCTAGTGAGTGTTCTCTTGTAATTTGTGTTGCATTGGAAAAATCCAAGAAAAGCTTCTTAAAAACTCTCAAAATTCCATTGTTTGTCAAAATGGCCCATCTCAAATTTTCTCATTTTTATGGGTTTGATAAATCTCGACAGAAAACTGGTCAATGAATTTACTGAGCTCACAAAGCAAAAACATTTACACCCATTTGACCCCAGAAAGTAAAAATCAAAGAGGTGTATATAGTGCCAGTTTTTTGTTTCGCTTTGTTTTCTTTTATTTAATGTTATGTTTAATTGTTCATATGTACAGTCACAGATGTCATGTGTCAGTTCATTATGTCTATATAAAGTCTTGCAATGTCCCATTGCAGCTATTGGCTACTGGTTACCAATATTTGAAAAAAGATATTGGCTTATTGTGTTGGTGGGATTTGAGCATGGAAAAAATTGCAAGGAAATGCTTTGTTGCAAATTTATCATGGATAAGCCTTCTGCACAGATGTTATCTCTGTCTTGAGTTTCCTGTGAATGCTTCTAGGTGTAATTCAATCAGATTTTGAGTTTAGAGTAAGTAGCCCCTCACAAGCAAATGTAGATCCCAATAAAATTTCTAGTGGCTGTAGAAATGTGAATGCCCCTTGATATGGTTGCACAGTGAGTCATAAGGATGCTGATGCATGCATTTTGCTCACGGGACCAATGCCTTTTGAAGATGGTGCTATTATTTCAGGAGAGCATGAGCAAAGATGATGCTGAAGGTGACAGATGAGGTTGCTCATGATCTACCCCAATCAATCAACCAACCAACAGCCTATTCAAAATACAGTCTGACCTCTCCTATCCGGCCTCCCCTTATCCGGATCTCTCTATTATTCGGATGTCATCTTTGCTTCTTCTTTTTTTTTCCAATCAAATAATCATGTGGGATTTCAAACTCAAACAAAACTCCACTTAAACCTATATGAATTAGATGTATTAAACCAAATATGATTAACATAAATCCACATCTTAATTTTTATCTAAATAAAATGC
Source organism: Diadema antillarum (assembly GCF_040938485.1). NCBI lineage: Eukaryota > Metazoa > Echinodermata > Echinoidea > Diadematoida > Diadematidae > Diadema > Diadema antillarum. The sequence continues at coordinate 1,348,129 of NW_027271250.1, read as the reverse complement.
ATCCAAACATTCACTGCCCGCAAATCACCCCAGTGTACTCTACATGCAATAGGTTACATGAATAGCTACCATTTGGTTGGCAGCTGCATGTAATAAGCATCGAGTCTCCCATATCCGGGCAAATCCCTTATCCGGATGAGCGCCGGTCCCGACATGTCCGGATAGGAGAGTTCGGACTGTAATATCACTCATGCACTCGTGTAAGTTTGGTTGTGAATACGTGTGTCTTCACATCCATGACCTAACGTAGGCAAGTAAAACCTTTATTTTTACATCTCTATTTGTGTACTTAGATATTGCTGACATACAATAATAGAATGATGCTTAGTAGATTATGAATGATGTTTTACGTGTTATGTTGTATGTAAACTTGTGTGTGTGTGTGTTCACTAGTTTTCCTTACTCTGTCTGTCCAAACAGGAGCCTCATATAGGAGGTCATGGCCTTCCGATTGCTGATTTGAGCCAGGATGACCGACACAAAGTCCAGCGCTTCTGGCCCTCCTCTAGCATGACAGAAACATGTGTGGACAGTGTGTCATGTGATAATGACACAATAGGATTCTTCATTGCCAAGTTCATTAAGTCATCAGGAAGATGACCTTGTGCTTCTTCATTTGCAATGGCATCTGTCTGAAAATCCTTTGATTTTGTTAGTTTCCTTTTGAGTATGGCAGTGTATTTGCAAGAAATAATGTCCAAGTGATTAGTGCTTAACTCTATCATCATGGAACAAAAATGAATGAACAAGGCTGCAGAATTTTCACAATAAATTAGCATCCTTGCAGAATTTTATATTTTGCTGGTATAACGTGATAGTTTGCACACGTTTTGAGACTGACATAGAAATTAACCATTCTTTGTGGGTATCACACTACAATGTATAAAGACTTTTTGTCCAAGTCAAAGCTAGCTGCTAGGAAGTGGCTGTTGTGAGAGAAATACATAAGGACTTGTAGAATGGCTATCAATATCCTATTAGCATCTTTCAAACAAGATGATGTGATCATATGAACTTAGACCACAAAAAAAGCTTAAGCAGCAAAGTGATTATTTAGCAAACTGTGACAAACGTATATATCAGAATTGATTAATGAAGTATTATATCATCACTTTCCTGCTAGAAAGCTTTCTAGGGTGAACCGTGTGTGAAACTCTAAAATATGTACTTATTTGGAATAGATATAAAGACATTCACTGAAAATTGCATCACCCTAGGTGCCATTTTGTATACCCGTATATTTATTGTCATCGTTCTTTCAATGCTGAAATATTACAAGAGGATGAAATAGGAAATGAGGTTGGCCCTAAAGTTTTCTAATGTGGGAAATGATGCATACTACTATTGCAGTTGTAACCCCAAATTACTCTGATTGAATAAGCTGACTGACAAACCACTAAGTTAATTAAACAGTGCACAAAAAGAATATTCAAAGAATGATGGTAATGATAGATTGTCATGAATATGAATTATACTAAATAACTGATAATGAAAATATTGAATGATTGATATTTGCTATGTAAGTTTGTGGTTACATGTCCTGGGAGGAGCTAGTGTGGTCATTGATTTAATGCAATTTGCTGCATCATATAATCTTGTGATATAAGTTGAACATTTTTGTTGACACCCCATTGTTTTCATGTTTGAAACAAACTTTTGAGAGTCGGCTTCTGAAATGTCACAATTGACATCACACCATATGTCGCATTACGAAAGCACAGCCAGCAGTGATTACGTTGTTTGCACAAAACTCCTTTAAACCAAGTTCTGACTACAGCTGTCACCATTCAACAATCTATCGATCTAATTAAGAATCATCTAGAGCCTTGAAAATTGATTGAATTCAGAACATGAAGAAAAGGGCAAAGCTAATTAATTTGTGTGTAAATAATGCTTTTGACATCCGGCTTGAACAATGGCACAAATTGGAGATATTATTCAACCCTGTGGATAATAAAAGAGCAGTACGGGAGCAACTTGCAATCATTTGTGAAGACAACTCCGCACACAAGAGGAGTTTCTGTGGTCACTGTGAGCAAGTATTTCACTGAGTATATTGGAGACAGACACTGCCAGAAACTGTATGAGATTTGTGAGAGGAAAAAAGTCGCAGGTGCCAGTGACGAGTGTACTGGAAGAATGTCCTTCCTGCAATGGTGTGTACCAGTGGCCATCGCCATGCTGGTCCTAGGAGGATATCACCCACAAGCTCAGGCAGAGTAAGTGTCTGTTCTTGGATGACTTTGATTTTGTGATTTCCACTGATTAATGCAGTTCTTACAGAATTTAGCGATATATCAGTAACTATGGTAAATACTGAATAAGCTGTTAATTTCATGAGGGTATAATTTTTTGCGAATTTTGCGAATCACTGTTGGACCGCGAAAGTAACAACACACGAAAAGTGTCACCGTGCGCTGGGGTAATAGTGCACTTACAATAGCCTCGGTGTCAATTTGCGAAAACAACATCTCGTGAAAATATCTGTAACCTCCTCATTCGCAAAAATATCTATATGCATAAATGACAGCTTATGCAGTACATCTATTTATATTATTAGCTGTCAAATTGGTGCACTGCTTGTAGCAAGACCTTTGGGAAGTATGAATGTAATCCAGCTATCAAGAATGTGTAAGAGCTGAAAGTCACATGTTTCATATTGAACATTGAGGTAAAGGTATGTACTCCCCAATTTCTGCTTGTTATCATTCATTCTTTTAAACTATGAAGACTTTGGCCAAAACAATCAATTACCTGACTTTAGCTGTTTTTTACTGGTAGTAGAGAGTAGTGAAATGATTGAGATTTGATTACATATCTCCATGAAAACAAAAAAAGAAGCAATCTTTCCCTTCTAAAATCCTATTTGTTTGACAGTGTGTTTTGAAGACAGACTTTCATGTCTTCTTTTTCATCTTCTTTTATGGTGTATATATTGTCAGTCTTTTTGCTTTGGTGTAAAGCACTTTGAGCATTTAATCAGAGTGGAAAATGGCACTATAAAAATTGTAGGTATTATATCATTATTATTATTAGCTCATGACATCCAATGAGCCTTGTCTGGAATGACTGGCATCCATACTGGATTCTATATTTTGTCCAGGTCGCGATTCTGTGAAGGCTCCAAGAAGGTCCAGCAGGAAGTGACCGAGCGCAGCCTCTTACCCTGCAGTGACCTCCGTGACCCCAAGGTCAAATCTGAGGGCTGGATCCTGGACAAGGACACAACCCCATATGAAGTGGACGGGGTGACCCTCTGTCCAGTCATGCGGTAAGCGTTATCCAGCACATCCCTCCCTCAATACTAGATGTTTCGAGCAGAGATTATTGAATATGTATCTGAAGTCTTTACATGGAAAACTGTTGATCAATTGCCACTGCCCAAATAAATAGCTGGAATGAAGTATTAGAGGATTACTTACAGGTCACTTTATGTTGCAGGGCCCCGACTCTTTGGAGATGCCCATAAATTTGAAAAGATAACATTATATTTTTCTTCATTCTACCAGGCTTTGGATTTTCATTGTCTTATAAATTGTATTTCTTTCCATAATAGACTATGTTTTTAGAAGTGAACACCCTACTGGGATTATCATAGAGTAGATGTAAATAGCGCCAGTTGATATAATCTGGTGGGGGAGGGAGTCTGCAGAATGTCACATTTGAATGATTGAAATGCTATACATCTTTAACCTTGCTGGGGCTCTGGTTGTTTGATTTTTTTTTTCTAATTTATCATCTTTTTTTTCAGCATTGCATGGACTAAAGTATGTGTTACATCAATTGCACTGTGATATCATTGTTCTATTATTTGATATCAGATGTTTCATCATCACATGATCATCATGCTTGTCCAGTCAGTGGCTGGTATTTGATAAAAAGTCATGAAATGATATCATGTATTGTCCATTGCCCCCTGTGAATAGGACTGGTCAGAAGGAGACTATTGTCCCAACTGTAGAGTGCTGCTCAGGTTACCAGGGATCCCTCTGTGATGAAGGTACATCTGCTCACTCACTTGAATGCGTAAACCTCTGCATGTTTTGGGGACCCACTTAATGGGGTGATATAGTTTCGGTTGAGATGGGGCTTCAGGTTTCAAACTCTTGAATGAGATAATGAATAAACATCTTATGAATATATGAAAGAGCATACCATTCGAAAAGAAATTCAAAGTTTATTTGGTGAAAATCAGTTTTGACATGAATGAGATATATCAAGAGCCAAGAGGTCTTAACAAAAGGTGGAACCCACCTTTTATTAGGACAAATTTGTTTTTTATTTGTTTTTGGATATCTCAGCCATTTCAAAAGGGATCTTTGTCAAATAAACTTTGAATTCCTCTTAGAATTGTATGCTTTTTCACATTTCATAAGTGGTTTCTGATTATCTCGCAAAAAGTTCAAATTTGAATTCCCCATCTCAACCAAAACTGTATTGTCCCTTGAAGATAAAGATTTGTTTTTTCCACTTCATTTCACCATTTTTTTTATTGAATATATATAAACAACTGTTGGTATGAGGTTTAAAAGACCAAGTTTTTCTCAATAATCATATAAAAATATGAAATTTCTTTATTATTATTATTATTGTTATTATTTTTAATCAGGAGCAAAATTAATGTCACACCTGTCTCAGAACCTGCATGCAGTAGGTTTTGAGATGACATGATTCCATGCATTTTACTGAATTGTTTATGTACAATTGATCTGCCAGATCTAAAAACAATTTCTTGATGTTTACAGTTTGTGATAATTATTCAGGTAAAATTTTACATTTTCTGATGAAGTTCTAGTTGATTTCAAGTGACAGTAATTGGTTATCTGTGAAGAAAAGCAAAGTCTATGCTGTTAATTTGTTTTCAGTATGGTAGATATATGACATCAACTCTTCTGATGGACTTTTATCCTCTGGGTGTTTCCATACATACATATATACATACATATGCACATACATACATACTTTGTACAAACATACAAACATACATACAAACATACATACATACATATCTTTGAATTATAGTTGTGTGTATATTTGCAATGTATACATTATTATTGCCTTATTCACATATATACATTTTCTTGTGTCAATCCAGCTGTGTGTACCTTGGGCTGTGCTAACGGTGGGACATGTGTGGCCCCCGAGCAGTGCGCCTGTCCAGCTGGATTCCAGGGGGCAAGATGCCAGTACTTTACAGGTGAGAAGGGGCCAAAAGTTTTTAGTGCATTGCTCTGGCCAAGATGGCAGGAATCCTTCTTAGTCATACTCTAATTTGAAAATGTCAGTAGTCTGTGTTTGTGGGTGAAGTTGAACCCAATCATTTACTTTAAACTAGTTTTGGAGCTTAGAGTTTTGGAGAGCTGTTAAAACTGTATTTGATTGTCATTTCCCTCCAACTGCAAATCGTATTAAGTCTTCTCTACTAAGAAATAATGAGTGCAAATGACTGCTTGCATCTTGAAAATGGGGTGCACATGTAAAGTACGACTGAATTAATGTAAAGTTTTAGACGAAGTGTGAATGCAGATGTAAAGAGTGTTTTGTAATGTTTTGAATGATTACCTAGTGAAATGTGTAGTAAATTGCCTGCTCATCACTTCCCAAGGAATGTAGCCCAACAGAACATGAAATAAAGAACTGTGTACAATTCATATGTAATGGGCATGACCATTAAACAATGTTTAGATTTTCATCAAATTTAGTTACAATGTATGATGTTCTTTGATGAAGCTGAGTCGTATATACAAAGTTATATGATATGGCAATATTTTATATAAGTTGCAATTAAGGATGATTTAGAGGAAAGATTAAGAATTACTAAGTTTCACTCAAAGCTTAGTACAATCACAAACTGATGAAGCATTTTACTGGTTTCATTTTAGGACCAAGCAAATTTAAGGTTAGTCTTGAAGGTCAAGAGCTGATGACAAGATGTCGTGCAATGGCATAAGGATGGAATTAAAGGGAAAATCGGTTTTGAATTGGCTGAGATATCTGAACACAAAGCAAAGCAAAGTGGCCCAAATATTGTAGGTCCTATTAGAAGATGGGTCCCACTTTTCATTAGGACCACTTTGTTTATTAGGTATCTATGACGACTGCCAAGAATGAATTTCCCGTTTTTATTATGACAGAGTTTGTGTAGATTCATCATGTACACTTTCGTGTGCCTCCTGCATGAGCAATGAAGAAAACACCATAAAGAAAAAAAAATAGTGTCTGCAAAAACAAATAAATAAACAAACAAACAAAATCTTGTACTTTCATTAAGCTTTGTGCTTCCAAATTTCGAATTTGTATAGAGGAAGGACCATTAACTCAGAAAATACAAACATTCAGAAATTAACATTGGTGCCCCAGAATGCATATTTTGAGGTCTGCTTGGAAATTGACTTGTGCAGTTTTGTATGAGTTTTGTTATATAAGAAAGCATGTGAGTTCACATATTAATGTCACCTGTTCCTACACCTCTTACTTCTGTGATTTTTTAGATGTGCTTTCTGGGGCCATGAAGGAAGAGCTCTTCAGTGTCAAGAAGAGGAGTGGAGGCCAGGAAGGTGATCACCATGACGATGGTGAGTTGCCATGTCAACACTGAAGATAGCAAGCTGATAAGAGTTCTCACAGCTCAACTTGGAATGATACAGCAGCTGTGTAATTATCTTCTGTGCTAAATCTGTAGGACAACAGAATATTTTACCTAGAATGCTTTTCTGTGCCTTCCATTTTCCTTACTTGTAATCAAATTTGCACTTTAAATAGTCAACAGAGGTTACGATGTAAATCAGATCCATTTAGGTGAAGTATGTCTTAAGCGTAAATTATTACATTGCACTTTAAGAGTGTAATTCAAGAACTATCATTTTTTCATTCAGCATTGTATGGTGTGTACCATGTAGGTGCAGAGGGCAGCTGTGGATAACTAACCTACCATTCTATCTGTCTGCACAATTTACATTCTGTTGCCATTTTTGTATTCATAATTTCATGATTTCAATCTCCATCTTTTTTATTCATCCTTTTTTCTGAATAAACATTTTGAGCTTCACAGAGCAGTTTCCTCTTTTACATGTCTGTGATAGCATATCACTTTCCTTTGCAAACAAATGGAATAGTAAGCCTGTATATTAAACAATGCAGGAACAACCATCACAGTGATGTAGTGATTCTGTATGGTGTAGGGATCATTGGGGTAGATTGATGTCCAATATAAATGTATTTGTGACTTCTATATCATCTGTCCTATTTTCTGTCATATCATTGTAGTGCCCAAAAAGAGAAACAGATTTTACACTGCCAAATGATCTTTCCATTATGTACATTTTTAGATTAGATTTTTGACTACTACTGCAGAAACTTATATTCCATGTTTAAGTGTAAGCAATTACCAAAATAAAAAAAGGATGTAAAGGTTTTTGAAACAGCAGTAATGTGATAAACAGTGATGAGGAAATTAAACGTTGAGTGGAGAATATACCTCTCCTGAAAGAAACTAATGTGTGATTATTAAGAGTAGACATCTATGAGAGTAGACATAACAAATGAGAGGCCTGATGCTTCCAAACACAAACAAGTAGATAATCTTTGGTAAATACTATCCACAAATTATATATTTTTGTCTTTATGGTGGTCATCCAGCAAGCTGTCAGTACTAAAGGCATTCATGACTGATGCAGATTTAGTAATTGATACTGGAAAGCTTGCCTGTCCATTCTTGAACCCTTTAAGCAACACCAACTCAAGATAACATTGACCTTGTACACAAACTGGCTGCCCCTGTTCCAATGACAGAAATTCTGATTCCAGGGCAAGAACACTGAATTTGACTGAAAAAAAAAAAGTTGTTTGTTTGTGCCATTTTAATGTTAAATGGAAGTTGTAGAAACATTATTCATCATCATGTCCTTGGCATTTCTGACATGTGAGTTTGCATTTCTGTACATTCTTGAGGGTTGATTGGAACAATTTTGGTATTAAAGTCATGTATCCCCATAAACTAATATGTCTCCTGGCCTTTCCTTTGTGTTGAGTTTAAATCAGTGGTCAAAAGCTTAGCTTACAATAATCTTTAATTTACCAAAATAGACAGGACCAGGAGAAATGACCTTGACCTATAATTACTACCAAAATCTAATTATCAATATTTGCACATCAGCCATTGAGTAAGTAAACACTGTGTGTACTGTATCCAAGATTTAATTAAGTAGTATGGCTGAAGACCTTTGAATGAAAAACAGGCAGAAAGGTGGCAGCTCTGTCAATATTAGATCTGCAACAGCTTGGATGTCTTACTGTGACAGTTCAGTGCTTTGGTTTTTTGTTTTGCTCTTTTGTTTTTGTTTTTTTAAGATATTGATACCCTAGGTTTACTTTCTTCTCTAGTTTCAGCCTTTATGTTACATGTAGAATGTCTGTGTGTATTACACCCTCCCATATTCTATTTCATGTATTTTGTTCTTAACTGCTATTACTTTTCCCACTGTGCTAATTGTTTTCCTTGTGTATCCTAAACTGGCATTCTTTTTATTTTTTGTGTCCAGTCACATATCTCTCTCCCTCTCTTTCTCCCTCTTTCTCATCCTCTTTCTCTCTTCCCTTTGCCCTCTTATTTCTCTTAACCTTTTTCCCTCTTGAACCCTCTTATTTCATTTCAATCATCTGCTTACTAGTCATTATAAACCCAATATGCATACTTCCCCCTTTTGGTTAAGTGTTAGTTCCCGTGGTGTTCATCTCAAAATTGTTGAATCTGCTGTTCTCTATTTGTTTCTTAACCCATTCCATACGGAAACCTGGTGGCCCATGTATTAAGTCTATGGGGATTTTGGAATTCAGTATGAAACAAGACAAAGCAGAATTTTATCACAAGGATGTACATTACATGATGTATAAATATTATTTTGATGATTGCTACTTTAAATTATCTAACCAAAGTTCAATACATACACAGACGCCCACATGCATGTAAGGTTTTATTCTCACGTAAACGTTACCACACCCCAAGCTTTGTATGTCATGTGGCTCATTATGTTTTTACAAAATGTAATGGCAGTGTCTTCATATAGTTAAAAATTCAGCATTTTAGACATTTTATCATTCACACTAGCAATTTCATATCAATGCTCAGTTTTTGTATATTTTCATTCTTGAGAGACAATCATGATGCCGTCAGCCCATAGAAATTACAAATATAAAAAATGAAACAACAAAAATATCTAGACACAGATGTACTGGAGTTCTATTTAAGATAATTCACTTTAAGGTCAGCTACAAATGCTATTTCATGCATAGATTCTCTGTTCAAATTATTATCGAAAACCATACTATGTTTTGTGTTGGAAAATAGATATTTGATTAATACTTTATATGGCATTTGCTCAACACCAAAGTACTAATTTCATATCCTGATATAAATAGAGTTTGTAGTGCCACTATGAATAAGGTTATGCCCCTTGGGTATTTCTAGTATATTGCATTGAAAATGAAAAAAAATATATATAGGGAAGATGGTGCCTTTAGATATCTTTTGAAAGGATATGCTAAGTTCAAAGAATTACATCACTCTAAATCATTTAATAATTCCATATGTTTGTCATGATATGTCTGTTTAAATCTAGATGCTGAACCCTCAAATCTTATATCATTGATCGAAAAACGAGGCAAAAGCAGTGAGAGCAACATTGACTCAAATGAAAGTAAACATAGCAAAAGCAGTTCTCATGATAAGGAAGGCTCGAAGGAGGATAGAGGTTCATCTTCCAAAGGGAGAAAGAATGACTCGAAGGAATCAAGCAAGTACAAGTCTAAGGAAGGTAAAGGTTCTTCATCCAAAGGCAGTAAGAATATCTCTAAGGAATCTAACAAGGACACGTCAAGGGAGTCTGAAGGTTCTTCTTCCAAAGGCAGAAAGAATGACTCCAAGGAATCAAGCAAGGACAAATCCAAGGAGAAAAAAGTTTCATCCTCCAAAGAGCAGGAGAATGACTCAAAAGCATCAAGCAAAGACAAGTCCAAAGAAAGTAAAGGGGCTTCTAAAGATCATATGAATGACTCAGATGAATCTAGCAAGGGCAAGTCCAAAGAAGATAAAGATTCAACTTCAAGAGACAGTAGAAATAAGTCTAAGGAATCTAGCAAGAACGGGTCTGGGGAGTCTGAAGGTTCTTCTTCCAAGGGGAGAAAGAATGACTCCAAGGAATCAAGCAAGGACAAATCCAAGGAGAAAAAAGTTTCATCATCCAAAGAGAGGGAGATTGACTCAAAAGAATCAAATAAAGATAAGTCTGCAGAAAGTGAAGGATCTTCTAAAGGTCATATGAATGACTCGGAGGAATCTAGCAAGGGCAAGTCTGTAGAAGACAAAGATTCAACTTCAAGAGACAGAAATAAGTCTAAGGAATCTAGCAAGAACAGGTCTGGGGAGTCTGAAGGTTCTTCTTCCAAGGGGATAAAGGATGATTCCAAGGAATCAAGCAGGGAAAAATCCAAGGAGAGAAAAATGTCGTCCTCCAAAGAGGGAAAGGTCTCAAAGAAATCAAGTAAAGATAAGACTAAAGAAAGTGAAAGTTCTTCTAAAGGCAGTAAGAATGACTCTGAGGAATCTAGCAAGGGCAAGTCCAAAGAAGATAAAGATTCATCCTCCAGAGGCAGTAAGAATAAGTCTAAGGAATCTAGCATGAACATGTCTAAGGAGTCTGAAGGTTCTTCTTCCAAAGGGAGAAAGAATGACTCCAAGGAATCAAGCAAGGACAAATCTAAGGAGAGAAAAGTTTCATCATCCAAAGAGAGGGAGATCGACTCAAAAGAATCAAATAAAGACAAGTCTGAAGAAAGTAAAGGTTCTTCTAAAGGCCATATGAATGACTCAGAGGAATCTAGCAAGGACAAGTCTGAAGAAGATAGAGATTCTTCCTCCAGAGGCAGTAAGAATAAGTCTAAGGAATCTAGCATGAACATGTCTAAGGAGTCTGAAGGTTCTTCTTCCAAGGGGAGAAAGAATGACTCCAAGGAATCAAGCAAGGACAAATCTAAGGAGAGAAAAGTTTCATCATCCAAAGAGAGGGAGGTCGACTCAAAACAATCAAATAAAGATAAGTCTGAAGAAAGTAAAGGTTCTTCTAAAGGCCGTATGAATGACTCAGAGGAATCTAGCAAGGGCAAGTCCAAAGAAGATAAAGATTCATCCTCTAGAGGAAGTAAGAATAAGTCTAAGGAATCTAGTAAGGACAAGTCTAGGGAGTCTGAAGGTTCTTCTTCCAAGGGGAGAAAGAATAACTCCAAGGAGTCAAGCAAGGACAAATCCAAGGAGAGAAAAGTTTCATCCTCCAAAGAGAGGAAGGTCTCAAAAGAATCAAGTAACGATAAGACTATAGAAGGTAAAAGTTCTTCTAAAGGCAGTGAGGACAACTCCAAGGAATCTAGCAAGGGCAAGTCCAAAGAAGATAGAGATTCATCCTCCAGAGGCAGTAAGAATAAGTCTAAGGAGTCTGAAGGTTCTTCTTCCAAGGGGAGAAAGAACGACTCAAAGGAAAAAAGCAAGGGCAAGTCCACGGAAAGTAAAGGCTCTTCTAGTGATGCTAACGGTGAGTCTAAGGAATCCATCACGAACAAGTCTAAGGAGTCTGAAGGTTCTTCTTCCAAGGGGAGAAAGAACAACTCAGAGGAAAAAAGTAAGAGCAAATCCAAAGAGAGGAAAGTTTCATCTTCCAAAGAGGGGAAGGTCTCGAATGAATCAAGTAAAGACAAGACTGAAGAAAGTAAAGGTTCTTCTAAAGGTAGTAAGAATGACTCCGAGGAATCTAGCAAGGTCAAGTCCAAAGAAGATAAACATTCAACTTCAACACACAGTAGAAATAAGTCTAAGGAATCTAGCAAGAACAGGTCTTGGGAGAGTGACAATTCTTCCAAAGAGAGAAAGCGTAATTCAAAGGAAAAGGGCACAGACAAGTCCAAGGAAAGTAAAGACTCTTCTAATGCCAGTAAAAATGAGTCTAAGGAATCTGAAGGTTCTTCTTCCAAGGGGAGAAAAAATGACTCCAAGAAATCAGGCAAGGCAAGCAAATCTAACTCAAAGAAGTCTTCAAGTGCTGACTCCGTTAGAGAGAAGTCATCAAAGAAGAGCAATAACACATCAGGAAAGAGTTCAAAGACCTCTTCAGGTGGAAGTCATTCTAAACCAAAAGAGTCAGTGTCTGAAGGCAACCAAAATACCTATCGGTCTTTGATAGACATGTGGTCTCCCTTTGTCGTCCCCACTGAATTGTTCACAACTGCAAACCCCCCACTGACAGAGTCTAAACCAACTTCAGGCATATCCACCTCAAAAAGTGATATAAACCTTGCATCAGAGCTGTCTGTACCAAGCTGGATCTCACTGTTCCACTCATCTGCAGGAGGTTCCCAAGATGAGGAGTCTGACTACCCTACAGACGTTGGTGAGCCAGAGTTTTTTACAACCCAACCACCGCCAGCAACATGGTCATTTACTGATCCACACCAGCACCCCCTGGAGGTTGCTGCAGCAGTGAACAACTCCCTTGCCCTGCGAACATCAGCAACATGTGCCTCCTGGAGTAGTGATCACTTTATGACCTTTGATGGGACATTCTATAGCTTCTCTGGAACCTGTTCCTACACCCTGGCTGCAGCCCTGGATGGAACCTGGCAAGTGACTATCCGGAACAAGGACTGTGATGTCCTTTCTACATGCTTCAAGGTAAGTTTAATCAGATGTGGGCAGAATGAAATTCCTAATGGTCTTGCTGTACGTATGTTGCCATGAGCCTCTGTGTACATAACAGCTTTTGAATTAGCTTCATGGCCCTTTGCATATGAACCTTCATCTCTGCATATCCTTCTTACTTGTGATCTCATTTCCTTAAGGTTAGTAAATGATCTTTTCAGATTCTGACATTCGGGCATTTTTTAGTGATAACAGGATTTGGGTTAAATTGCATATTGTAACGGTGTTGTGAAATGATTGCTGTACGTTGTGAAATGATTGCAATACTGAAATGCATCAAACATGATGGTTATAATAGTTACATATCATCTGAAATATATGAGTCCTTGTTGCATCATTTTATGCCCTCTCCTCTGCATTATACTTTGTTTATCATGAGCCAAAGGGAAATTGATTTGTCAGTCAGAGAAAACAGATTGTCTAACAGTATGCTGCCCAAGATGCCCATTCTATGCTACCTACTCCTTTTGGAGACATCATGATGTGAATTAAGCAATAATGTTCTGTCTCATACTGAACCTGTATGTTAATAAGTATGAATCATGTCCCAGTCTCTATGTCTTTGTCTGTGTCTTGACATTGTATTCTCTTTCCTTGCTGTATATATTCTTTTATGACAGAGTCTGGAGTTCATCCTGGGGCTAGATGTCATCACAGTAGAGCTGAACATGGTCTCCATCAATGACAATCCAATGGTCTCATTTCCTTTCATGGAAAATGGTAAATTTGTCCTTTGTCAAGCACCTATGTTAGTAATCCAGGGCCCTGTCGCATAAAAAGATGCAATCAAACATAAGTCAGGTATCAGCCAATCATAACCAATTATTCAGAGACTTGTGTTTGATTTTCTGACTTTAGGGACTGCATTTCTGAAGGAACAGCTTAATGTCACAGCAATCTGCATAAATCACTCATGTACTAAACTATCACTGTCAACCAGTTGTCCAGTTTCATCCCTGTAAATATTCTCATCTTATCCGAAATCTGTCCAGAGCAAAGTTGCAGCCTGCTAGCCTACAATTAGCTCCATACAGACAGATGCATTCATCCACATGTTCTTATAAACTATAGAGTGACATCTTTGACAAGGGCAAATGTATATTATATGTTTGATAGGTACATTTTGTCAGTGTAGTCATAAATTGTCATGTGCCTTTACTTGGCTCTGAAATTGATGGAAGTATTCATAGGCAGCTTTTTACCACCATATTGATTATTCTACCTACCTCTACTTATCATCCCTATAGTTTGAAGCAGATGACATACATTGTACTATGTGACGAAATGTTCCCAAAGTACTTCAGACTGCAGAGGCCAGAGTAATGCACAACTTTTAAAGGATGAGTTCTCATTCTCTGTATTCTCCCTCCAGGCATCTCACTCAAGAAGGCAGGAGAATTCACTTTCCTGGAGTCTACCCTTGGTGTTCTGGCCCGATGGGACACCAACATGACGGTGTACGTCACTGTGCTAGCTGAGCTTAGAGAGTCCACAATTGGCCTTTGTGGAATGTATGATGACAATCCAGAGAGTATGTTCTATGTCTCTTTATATGCATGTAGATCTGTAACAGTTAACAAGATATGATTACAGAGAATCATTTGTTATGTCTGCCAAGGAAGGTACCGGTGGTTTTTGTGTTTGTGTGTTTGTCCTTGTGCAAAATAACTCAAAAAGTAGTAAACGGATTTGGATGAAACTTGCAGGAAAGTTTTAGAATGATACAAGTAACAGGTGATCAAATTTTGGTAGTGATCCGAGAATTTTGGGGGAATTTATGAAGGATTTTTGATATTTTGGCAGGTAGGGTCAATGAACTTGGGAGTTCAGGCTGCGTGTATTTGAGGTTTGCATGCGCGCACTAGAGTGCGTGCTGTAGTTTAAGTGTCTTTGGTTTCTACCTTTGGTTTCTACTAGGGCGAGGTGCGCCGTGCAGCTGAGGTTTTATAATGTAACAAAGGCTTTTATATTGGGAAATCGGGCCACTTTCGGCACACAATGCTATAAGTATGTATGGGTAAAAATCTCTATGGAAGAACAAGATTAGTGGTGGAAATGATCTGCATGCCTGGTGGAGGTCTGCACTCTCAGAGTGCTTCTCTAGTTTTTTAATGAATTTGGTGGTAAGGCAGTTTATTTGCATGGATCAAACCTGACCCAATTCAAACACAGAATGCTGCATTTACGGATAATGTGTCAAAGAAATTGCACCTCCTTTTTTCATGCGACATGTATTATGATATTATCCCTGTATTCTCCCCAAGTTTACAGTCCTATTCGAGCTGGAGTTATTTACTGCATTGAATGCCAAATGCAGTAGCCCAAACAAGCTTTTTAGGATATGTACTAAATTAAGTACTTTCATGAATAGGAGGGGGAAAAAAGACAATAGAAATTACACCATCCAGTGATCTCCTGCATTTTACTTGTAACTTCATAACTATATACAATGCCTACAAAGATCTGCAATACCCATCAAAGTATAAAGCAAGCACAATGAAAGATTAGCACACTACTACATATCTGTAATACAATGTAGGTGTGGGAGTGCTTTGAATGAAAACATTTTTGTAAACATGTAATATACATGTATCCTGTATATATGAGCTGTAAGTACAAAACATGCTCTAAGACATGACAAGACCAATGAATAACTCTCCTTTCCAATTATTATAGCTGTTTTTTCAGTTGTGAGGATGATTTTGCCGAGTATATATAATGTACTGTTAAAAAGTGGAAATGATATTCATAACTCCTTTCTGCACACTTTGTATATGACAACAGATGACTGGATGATGAGAAGTGGAGACTATGCCTCCTACCCTGCCCAGCTGGCAACATCCTGGGAAGTTCCATATCCAGGAGAGGTAAGACAGGTACCATTTTGTTAAGATTAGACCGAAACAAACACTGCACACACAGCATTAATGTTTATGGTAATATCTGTTTGCATGCAACAAACCCCACTTCACTTCTACATGAAAGAAGAGAATGCAAACCATGTGAATTTTATTAGTCTCATGTATGCACAGGAAAATGGGCCAGAGATAACAACCCTTTGTGGTTCAAGCCTGGTAATGAATGACCAACAATACTGGGTAATCTATGAACAGTACAAAAATACATGTTGTGCCATGGAAAGGAGAAGTGTGAATTTGTGTATTTTCTTTGCAGTTCTTGTGCAGGCAGTGTCCAGTTCAGTCTTCCAGCACTTTTTTTTCCCCTGGAGACACTAAACTTGTTGTTACGTACTCTAGCATATTCCAAGTAGGATCTATGTTTTCATTTCAAAGCTGTAGTCTTTTTCGAAATCACAATTTCTGCAGATCCTGCAAAATTGCACATTGTTGTAAAGAAGACAAAATATCTGTCTGTTTGATTCATTGGTTAGAAATATCAGGGGCTTTGATCATAATGACTGCATTTCCATCAAATAATATTATTATGGTGTTAACAGGATCACAATGTTAGTTTGTTTCAACCATTACATTTTCTGAGCAGCAGCTTTTTGATATGTTAAAATATCACTTGCTATCTTGAAAGGTATGCCAGGCGATTGTTGATACACACCCCTGTGACGTTCATCCAACTCGCCTTGCGACCGCCAGGAGTCTGTGTCAGGTTCTCAATGAAGCTGTCGAGTTTCAACAGTGTCATGCTGATGTGAGTCGTATGCCAGTGATGTATATTTTATGCTAGCTTTCTCTGTAGATTGAGCTCCAAAAGGAGTGTGACTGAAAATGGTTCCTGATATTGTGTTTAGGAGTGATTATATAGTAGATACCACATTGGTGCGACGGGTCTTTAATGACTCATCAGATATTGGCCTATAGATGGTTGTTTTATGCAACAGTCCAAAAAATTTTCAGAAGTATGATCTGATTTCTGATGTCTGGCTTAATGCTGAGTAATTCACAGTACAAATAACATCGAAAGTGTTCTTTGATAGATATTGCTTGATATGAAGAATTATCATTTGAAGCTGCACTGTTTCCTATCACTTTTTTGTTTTGTTTACTTAAAAAAACAAACAGGTTATTTAAGTTTATGTTTATTACAAATTCGACTGGATAAAAAGCTAAAAAAAAAAATAAACGGACAAGCCACAGAAACAAACAAGCAAAAAAAAAACACAAACAACAACAACCATAAATCTTATGCAAGGACATTTTGTTGGCTCTGTGATGCAAGATATTGTGTGTCTGCTTCCTGATAAATGCTTATTTTTCTTTTCCTACTTTACTTTACTGCGTAAACACAGTATGACCCGACAGTGTTTGTGAAGAGCTGTGAGTATGATCTCTGTCAGTTTGGGGAGTCAGATGACCTGATGATGGATGCCCTGTGTGTCTCCCTCAATGCCTACTCTCGTCAGTGTGCCATGGAGAGTGTGGTCCTAGACTGGAGGACACAGGATTTCTGCCGTAAGTTACCTCATTGAGGACAAGATGGTTTAGATTATAGCTATAGTACATGTTTCTGATAGACGCTTGTCAGAGTATATTGGGACTAGTCTTCAACTGGTCAAGATGATTACCTGTATGATTGAATCAGACACAAGGAGGAAAGTTTACCATCAGCTGATGACATGGTTTTCATATATCCCTCTTGCAAACATCACAGAATTTTGCATGATTGAAGAATAATGTCAACCAGCATGGTGTATAAAATCTTACAGTAGTACACCTCAGAGATATACCTAAGGAGGGAAAGATTCATTATTATTGTGCACTGTTAAAAGTAACACTGTGTGACCCTGAAGTGAATGCTCTACTTGTTCAGTAAATGGTAGTCATTTTAAGCTGCAGTAAGTGTGTTTCCCTTCAAAACTGTCATGCAAATACGTTTTACTGTATGTAAATTGTAATTAATTCCCATTAATTTCAATATTGATTTCTTGAAACTGAACTTTGATCAGCTCAATAAATGTAATTGATACAAAGATACCTCATCAGTACTTGCTTCATTCAAATGAAATTTTCTCTGCAAATGAGATGAAAATTAAGTACCCTGCTACTCTGAACCTGGCATTGCTTCCTATCCCAGCCAAGCAGTGTCCAGACATTATGGAGTACAGTGACTGCAGCACACTGTGTCCTGTAACCTGTGAAGCCCAGGACCCAGTGGAGATGGCCAAACACTGCCCAGCGGACTGTGTCAGCGGCTGCCAGTGTCCAGAAGGCACTGTCCTGGACAATGGCCGCTGCATCACCGCTGACCAGTGCCCCTGTGTGCACAATCGGGAGAAGTATCCACCAGGAGGAACAGTCAGGTCAAAGTGTAACCTCTGGTTAGTATTTTTTAGAAATCCATGTGTAATGCAACTTTCAGAGTTGAAAAATCTAATGCTTTCGATAACATTCTTTTTCGAGTTACAAGGAAGATATGAGTACATTGCAAAGTGTTTGCATACAATGTTTTGTATGTTTGCATGTACGTAAATCTTACCATAAAGAAACAATTAACAGTCACATTTAACAAATGCAAACTTGATTTGCAATGAGTTTCCAAAGAAGTTCATCACAAAATTTGATTTAATCCAATGCTGTCTTAAGATTTGTAGGAGTTATGAATCTCCTACCCATCATATTGTATTCTTCATAGGCATGGTAATTAATAATTTTACCGCTTAATTACATTGTGTACTTTGTCGTGTTAATGCAAAGAAAAACAATGTGTAATCCCAAAATTATTGTAATGATTATTAATTTGATTCCATAAGCATCTTCAAACTCGGTACACTGCAATATGTATATCTCAAATGCACCTTGTGCTCTCAATGTTATACATCTATAAAAGTTTTGACAACAAACATTCCATTTATACCAATAATGTGAACATGTTAGCAAGAAAGCAATTAATGAAAAGAAATCTGATGAAGTGCTCATTGAGAAACAATGAAAGCTTATCACGTTATTTTCAGCACATGTCTTGGAGGGATTTGGGATTGTGACCAGTCCCCCTGCCAGGCGACCTGTCAGTCTGTCGGTGATCCACACTACCTGACCTTTGACAAGAAGCAGTACAACTTCCAGGGAGGCTGTCGCTACATTCTCGTTGAGGTACACACCATGCTGAGAAGTTGTCTCTCTGAGTTTGCAGTACATCTTTAAGACCTCAGAATGGAAGTGTACTCATTTTAAAGGTTGAATGCCTTCCTCACACATTGCTGCGTTGCAACCAAATCGAAGAACAATGTATGCATGTATAAATCCATCATTGCAAATTGACCATGCTTTTATGGACCACATGTATTTAGCCTTGATATCAACCCAGTAGTCAAGGATGCTACTGAGCAAAAAGCAATGAGTAAAGTTGGTTTGTTAATTTTGAAGTATGTTGTAATGATATGCAATATCATGATATAATAATGGTTACTGTGAAAAATGCATGTGGTGAAGTAAATTTCGTTGTTTTGTTTTGTTTTTTTGCATGAGGGTAATTAGGAGAATCCTAGATATTCAGAGGGGATAAAAGAACGTTTTATTGTAACTTTTTTCTCAACTTGCTCTCACCATAGGACTTTGTTGAGCAATACCTGACTGTTCTAGCTGAAAATGTTGAGTGCAACATGCGCTCATCACGAACAGTCACCTGCACCAAGTCGGCCACTGTCATTGTAAATGGTACGTCGCCAATTGACCTGAAGCAGGAACGAGCTGTCTTTGTCAATGGTGAGGAGGTTCTGCTCCCATACTCGAACGGTGAGGTGATCGTACGAAGGGCGTCTTCCAAGTTTGTCTTTGTCGAGGGCAACGGATTCCTTGTGAAGTGGGATGGCATCAACAGACTGTACATCACACTCTATCCACAGTATATGCACAGGGTATGTTTTTATATCAAGGTTGATACTCCAATGATTGTATAGATGTTTGCTGTAGATATGATGATATGACTTGGGTATTGGCATCAGACTATCACTCTCATCATTGTCAAAAATGGAGAGCTATTGTAACAATAAATGATGATGATAATGATAAAGGACATTCATATTGCACAGCTACTGTAATGATATACTCTACTGCCCATTGTAAAATAGTAGTCATGGCATGCATAATTCAAATCTAAGTAGCATTTTTCAAAAGTTGAGTTTTTAACCAGGTCTTAAACTCCTGGTCTTAGTCATGAATTGAGCAGATATTTACTTAACAAATTGTTGGACCACTGAATGATATGTTATGACTTTTGTTCTGTCAAGCATGCGCTATGCATGTACATCTCCAAGATAAATCTCTGCTATTATTGACTCTTCATAAGAACTTTGGTTTTATTTTTAACAACAGCATAGTTGTAACCTTGCAGGTACCAGCTTGATAGTGTATTTTAAATTGTATTGACAGTACACCTATGTGTTATGATAGCGATAATAATGATTATCAATATTAATGATAAGCAACCTTTTTAAAGCATTCTGTACAAAATATTCCTAAGTACTTGATATAGAAAATGTGAAATGTTTCCATGGTTTGGGACTGTTGAGTTTAAGCGTGGAGGTTATTCCATAGTTTAGGGGCACCACCATGGAAGGCTCTATGATCTCCATAGCAGTTATAAAAACGATGACCAAGAGTAAGTTTCGGGGCACTATGGATGAAGAACAAAGACGGATATATTGATTTGATAGGAAAGAAGAATCTGAAAGTAAGAATTTGCATGTCTAAAACTTATAACCAAACTGCCGATGCAAGACAATGAGTGACTTAAATCCCTTCTTTATCGTTTTGTTGTTCAGGTGCGAGGTCTATGCGGAACTTTCGATTCCAACCAGAACAATGACTTCATGACACCAGCTGGCGACATTGAATCGAGCGTGATCGCTTTTGCCAACAAGTTTGCTGTGGACCCGGACTGCCAAGAGACGGAGCCTACCCTTCCCCTCTCCCCCTGCAGCCTGAACTCCCACATGGAGACCTTCGCAGCAGAAAAGTGCGGCGTCATCAATGGGGATGTCTTCAGGCCCTGCCATGGCAGCGTCAGCCCCGACATGTACTACGACATGTGCCTCTACGACGTGTGTGGCTGCGACGCGACGCACACTGTGGAGTGCCTGTGTGAGGTCATCGCTGGTTACGCCACCGACTGTGCCAATGAGGGCATCTATGTTGACTGGAGAGCCCATTCTGCCATTGCGGATTACTGCAGTGAGTATTAAGATCGATGATGACAAGTCAGAATCACAAACTCTATGGTTTTTAGCAGCCATTGTTGTAAGAATGATCATCAACTTCAGAGACACATGGAAGTGATGAAATATTTGGACAGGACAAGCTCAGGCATCATACCATTCATGGACCTTTATTCATCTTAGCCTGCAAGCATGCATACCAGTCATTTCCTTCCAATCAACAAAATCTTTTCATATCTGTGTGAGAAAGGACATTTCATTCTTTTCCTCAATCAATTCAAGTGATAAACAAGACTGTAGCTTAAGTCACTCAATGTCTTTATAATGTGTATTGACTTATATTTAAATACATCCAGGCATTAGTTTCAAATTCAAAAGATGAACTGTGCTGTCTTATGAAAAAGAAAAAGTCTCATTTTGACCAGTTTGGTCAACATGATGGATGAACCTCAGTCATATACCTGAATCCATGTTTACAAATTTTCAATTGAATATTAGCTCTAATGATGATTGTAATATCATTGTATGCTAGGAAATTGTACAATGTATTTGACAATAATCTTTAAATCTTATATCTGTCACCAGATGTCCAATGTGAGGGAGGTCAGGTCTATGAGCAGTGTGGGTCGACATGTGCTGGGACGTGTCGCGACCTTTCAGTGACCTGCGCAGAGACCAATGAATGCGTGGAGGGCTGCAACTGTCCGGCTGGTACAGTGCTGGATGACGAGGGGAACTGTATTTCCCCCAGCAACTGCCCCTGCCACTACCAGGAGCAGTCATATCCACCTGGTTCTCTAGTTGAACAGATGTGCCAAGAATGGTATGTAAACATCTCCAAGAAAAAAAAGGGGGGGAGGGACCTTTAAGCCCAAATTGGATGTGTCATAATTTATAATTAGTTCAACCAAAACATCTTGAAGCAATATCAAATTGAACATTTGAGTGTTCTATATGTTTGAACTATAGGAAACATATTTCATGAAATTGATATTGTTTGACAGATGAAAGGATGGTGCATACCAGAGTAGAATAGCAATTGCAAATATAGTCAGACCTGCTGTAAACAGGTTTGACTGTAAAATGGTTACTAAGAAGCTTTATGATTACAGATTTCCGTACTCTCCAATCACAGCCCTGTCCTGTCAGTGAGCTGAGAATGAGGGTTATAGAGTGATATATGTATATTTTTTTAATTTTTTATTTTTTGGTCTTGTTTAGTGTCAATATTAACCTCACTTTACCAGGAGCTACCATCTTGTGTAGTCAAATACACCTGATAAGAGTATGTAAATTTTTTGTTTTGTTTTGTTTTGCTTTGATTTTTACACAGTACTTGCCTTAATGGCACATTCCAATGTGAGGGAGAGCGATGCAATGTGAGTGACATGTGTCCTAGCAACCAGCTCTACGATGACCTCGCCCCAGGATGCCCTTTGACCTGTGAGAGCATTGCCCATGGCTTCAGCTGTGCAGTGGAGGACGGTCCTGGATGCACATGCCCTGATGGCTATCTGCTAGATGTAAGTCACTTGCATAGCATGCTTGTGTCTTTGCATGCCTCACATGCACAAATACTTTTTAAGAACTTACATGTAACAACGACTATTCCTGCCTTCTTTATCATACTGTGATGTTAATAGGCATATGGCGCAGAGTGTGAGCTTCCCTAAAGCCATCCTAGATGAACTACTATAAAACCAGAAACACTTGCAGCATGAAACGTAGGCACATTGGAGCCGACAGCCTTTTTCACCACCGGCGTTCAGTGCATTGTGTAGACAAAAACTTTCACATACATTTTACAAACTTTGTTCGTGAATCTTGGCTCCTCATGAAATTTGTAAAAGTTTCATGTGTGCAAAAATTTCTGGTTTTACAGTATCATGCCTGCCCTCTTCTTACTTTAGCTTCAGAAAAGAAAGCTCTAGAAAGCTCTAGAAAGGGCTTACAAACATACACACACACATGCACACTTGTATTCTGAACTGTGGTATCAAAAGTGAAGTGTAAGATAAATCAAAATGAAGATACTAGTAAAGAATTATCCCACGTGGCATGTGAATTCTGCTGCTGCTCATTTTGTGTGGTGCAATACCTATGTTTCAGTTGTACTTGTAAGATAGGTATGAATCCAGTATCAGCAAATGGTTTTTGTGTATTCTATTTGCTTTTTATTCAAGTGGGAAAGAAATCTCATTTCATTGTTTTTGATGACATGCAGGGGGAGAATTGTGTGCAGCCTTCAGAATGCCCTTGTTACCATGGTGACCGACGCTATGAACATGGAGAGATCTGTAAGATAGACACCTGTAATGAATGGTAAGTTACCTGGTATACTATTTTCAATGCTACATGTTTACAGCTTTGGAAATCAGGTGCCTGAGGTTTTGCTCAGCGATATTAGGATAAAATGATGAAAGCCGTACATGTTTTAAATCAAGTGTTTTGAAGTACAGTTATACAAAGAGCGTTATGCCTTGAAATCCCACAGTTTTCATTTTATATCTTAACCCAACAACCCATGAACTACACATTGTATCAGTTGTTGTTGTTTTTTCTCTCTTTTTAACATTTTTTACACTTTGTTAGAGGCTGAAGTATAACAGGGGATTTTTACAACATAATTTGAAAGCCTTAGCCACAGGAGAGGTGAAAGGTCACAATCAAACCTTCAATTTTTACTCAAGTCATGTATGAAGGATAAGTCAGGATAATTTTCTTGGTGATAACATTTAGATTTCCCAGTTCCTACACCACTTTTCATTGCATAAAGCGGTAGTCATCCATAATTCAATGTAGGAATTTCATTACATGAAGCTGTAGTCATTCATGATTCAATTTGTATGTGTGTATGTGCTTGATGAATGGAACAGTTTCTGATTTAAATATTTGGAAAGTATCAAATGATATTTGGATTCTGGGGTTATAAGTGAGTAGTTGAATAGTTGAAAAACGAGGGTCCCATAGTATCAATATGTTCCTCATTTTATGTATTGCTTGGTGCAACTTATGATATATATTATAAAATGGGTTCAAGAATGTAGCCAATTGGAAGCGCTGAAATGAGTCACGTGTGCGTGCATTAATTTTTACTATCATGCACGGCCTTGCAAAAAAGCGTAAAGTCACCGACATCACAATGTTTACACTAGCAGTGCGCACTTAATCAGTTGTTACAAGTGCGTCGCGCGCTACGATACGCGCTGTCAATCCTGTAAACAACTTCTCGTTCGGGCTGCCAGCCGGCCTTTCTTGTGCACAACAATCATGTGGCATACGTATACGCTTATACGTACAGTACTTACATGTGCGGGATTTCCGAGTGCGACGTGCGTAAATGTTTGGGACGAACATCCTCGGACGTCTTGACCCACAAAGGTACATGAAAAACGCTGACAAATGCTGTTAGTTTTTGAATTTTCGACCCATTTTATAAAACAAATGATGCACAGGATTATTTCGTGGCGTTAGTGGAGGCGTAGCTCACTCTCAGGTATTTACAATGTAGTGCATGTTTCACAATTGTAAATACCCTCCAGTGCACTCTACGCCTACACTAACACACTCTATCCTGTGCATCATTTGTATATCATCGCTGGGGCGACAAGACCTCGTATCTACAAAATGTCAAATTTTTAGGAGAGCAAAAAAACATGGTAGCCAAAGCACTGCATCAAATGGAAGAGCATTTCCTTTTTTAAAAATGCCATGATGGCTTTTTTTTTTTTTGGTAAGACAGGTAGGATTTGGACAGGACATCACTTAACCGATTATCTGACCATTAATCCCAAAAAGTAATTTTCACCAAAATTTCAGATATGAGGTCGCCCCCAGCAACGATACGCATCTTGATGACAATGTAATCTTCTATTATTTGCTTGCCTCCTCTAGCTACTGTAATGGATCCATATGGCACTGTACAGAAAATGACTGTCCAGGTAATCATTTGTCAAGTTTGGAAGAGTTTTATCATCACACTTATATGACATCTTATAGTGTCATTTTGCTATTTAGGTTGGACTGAAGCCGCTCCATTAACTATTTGTATCTAGTACTACAAGGAGCATATTTCCTATTCTCTAGTAGCAGCATGTATAAAAACAAACCTCACTTAAAAAGAAGCTCTCTTGCTGAGTAACTTCTTGCAGTTTAACATTGCCTACCACGACATGCTAAAGTGATTATGACAATGAATATAATAAAGCTGAAAACCATTACCTAAACAAGAAAAAAAGGAAAAACGTGAAATTCATTCTTGGATACAAATAGAAAATGTTAATTATTTCACAATTATTGTGTTGTTGCTTATTTATATGTTGCAAATAAATTTTTGTTAAATATCGAGCATTTTCTTTGGTTGATATGAATGCTTATAGATATTATGGGGCTGATGTAAATACCTTCATTCATATTAATTTTCACAAAAAAAACCATGCATAAACAAGTAAACTAATGTTAACATAATTTTAATTAGAATGTAAAATAGTATGTGAAGAAAATTGATGCAGATTTCATTCACTTCTTTTTTAACATTTCTGCTGTAGATATTACAAAATCATTCAAATGAATATTTTATGATAATAGTCACTTAATACTATTCTCCAACATTTAAAATGGCCATTTCATGTTATATTACACTTTGCCACAGGACTATGTTCTGCTGTCGGTGAGGGACATTACACTACCTTCGATGGCAAGAAATACTCTTTCACCGGGGACTGTCGCTACACACTTGCCAGCGACTCTAACGGAACCTTTTCCATCGAGGTAGAAAATGTCCAGTGTGGCTCTAGCGGGGTAACCTGCACCCGTGCCATTGAGCTCATCTTTGACGGAGACACCACCATTTTCCTGGTGCGCGGTGGAGATGTTACCATCAATGGGGTCCCCATCCAACTGCCCAAGTACTACTCAGCTTGGAGCGTCGAACGGTCTGGGTTCTTCTATGTGATATTTGCCAACTTTGGGCTGGAGCTTCTTTGGGATGGAGGTAATTGTTATGGAAGTTAGCATGTCATCTGTCAATCTCTAGGAGTAAAAGTAACTGTTGCAGAATCATGCATTTCACTACAACTTCCACTTTTAGACCATGATTAATTGATAGCTTCATATGTGCTACTTGGTCAATCTCTGTCACCGCCTCCTAGTTGAGAACACTCTCTCTGGCAGGTTGCTTATTATTTAGAGGAAAAGATAAATGCAAGCATTTATGTTGATCAAATTCATAAACCCATTCATGACTCTGATTTACAGAGCAGCTGGTGAATGTCATAAATGCACTAGCTCATTCATTTTGTCCAGTTTAATAGTCTATTACAACAGACACTGATCAGTGGAAGATTATCATTTTTAAAAGATAGAGTTCATGTTTCAATTAATACAATTTCTACACCCCCTTTTCTTTATTCTTCTCATAACCATGTGTGCCAAAGTGTTTAAACTTTAAAGGAGCAAGAATTAAAATTTGTATGATCTTATTTTTTATGTGATTAATTGATGGTGTACAATTGTAAATGCATTTGTGGTCACTTCCAACGTCCAGGCACGAGAGTGTATGTGTCGGTCACCCCAGAATACAAAGGACGTCTCTCCGGTCTGTGTGGAAACTTTGACGGCGACCAGGAGAACGACTTCACGGCACGGAATGGAGCTGTGGAGCACAGCAGTGATAACTTTGCCAACAGCTGGAAAGTCAGCAGCGGCTGCCCAGAGCTGTACAAGGAGGATCTGGTTCATCCATGCAGGGTCAGTGTCACCATCATGGTTTGTCTTCATTTCTTTCTTTTTCATCATGAAACTACCAGCCTATCAGCCTTTAATAACCAGAATTACCTATAATGACACCCAGTAATTCAAAGATTTGTAGAGAGCCATTCAGCAGGTATATTCCCGAGTCTTGAAAGCTCAATATGATGTATCCTCGGGGTAGTCAGTTTATGTAGTCTGGATTAGATTTGTTATACTTCTGATTCCAGTGGTCATTGAGTGATAATTGAAGGCCTTAATACTGATGATGCCTCAGTTGAATCAGCAGAAAGACTGATCTCTTAATACCTCCATTGCTTATATTTTAGAGTATCTGTAAAGAATTCTCAAAGCTTTTCATTTTTAGCTGCTCCAGACATGTTGTTGTTTTTCTTTTTGTAAGATCCTAAAATGTAAAGAGCCTTTAGCTTGATGCTGGTGCTTAAAATGATAATATTTATGTTTGTAAAAATGTGTTACACATATGTGAATGTATGATTGATGCAAAACTTTTATCTTAAATTTGTGTGATAAACATAGTTGTTTTAGAATGGTTGAACAAAGGGGAAAGGATGCTTTCCCAGAGCTGAGAGTTTTGGTCTGCCTCTCCAGACACAATATCAGAGCAGTATTGTATTACTTTAGATTATGTGTGAACATTGATGTGAGCTGCTGCTTCTCTGCATGTGACGGCCTTCCAGGTCCACAGTCACCGAGAGGCCTGGGCCCAGAGGAGGTGCAGTATCATCAGCTCCCGGCTGTTTGAACCCTGCCACCAAGTGGTCGACCCAGACTCCTACTTGGCCAACTGTATCTATGACTCCTGTGGGTGAGTTAAACAAAAAAACAAACAAACAAACAAACACACACACAAAAAAGAAGAAGATGGGTTCCGGGGAAAGCAATTTTTCTGTATAAATAAGTAATATATTTTTCCTGATTTTTCTTGTGTTGCAAAAATGTTTATGTGTGAGTGTGTGTGTATGTGTGTGTGGGGGGGGGAAGGACTGGCAGGGCCAGTGTCAGTAGGCAGGGCTCGACACTAACGGTGGCCCGGTGGCCCGGGGCCACCAAAAACGCACGTCGGGCCACCAAAATTTCAGAAATGAAGCATTTGGTGGCCTGATCGGGCCACCAAAAAAGGTCGGATGTTTGCCTTTGGGCCACCAAAAATAAAAGTTAGTGTGGAGCCCTGCAGTAGGTATATGTTTTTTGTTTTGTTTTTGTTTGTTATATTTACCTGAGGAAAATAGTTGGAAACTGATTTTTATAGTGGAATTATGTTTTGCTACTTTCAATGTTCTTGACCAATCAATGAACTAGAAATAAATTGTGAGGAATATGATAGTGGATATTCAGAGTTACTGGATGAGTTACAGTGTTCAACATGTGTCATATGCATTCCAGTCTTTGACGAGATGTTTTAACCAGAACATGCACCTGGCAATGCTGAGTTATTAAAGGGGTTGTGGTAGGGCTGTCTCGGATGGGATACCCTGAAAGGACTACCCTGGGTAACTAGGACCATATTATTTACATCATCAGTTTTTGTGTATGTGTCTCATAAATTATGTTTGCTAACATTACTGATGTTTGATTTTTAAGAATGTGTTATGTGTATCAAATAGATGAAATTCAGAAATGTTGTTCTTTCTGAAAATTTCTTCTTTAAATCAACATCAAAGTAGCGTGTCCCCATTTACATTGTTCAAAAGAAAAAGAACTAAATAAAATTTATGCATCTGGCATCAACAGTTCTAATCTGCTGAGTGAATCTGTCTAAAAATTGTGTAATGAGAAGAGACATATATGTTCTGTTATTTCGCACAGTTTTTTTTTTCACATAAAGGATACATTTTTGGTATCTTCCAAAATGTCTCCTCGTCTGTACTGAATATTTAACTTGTTGCTGTCAACTATACAAGTAGCTGCACTGGTTTTCTCTGTGTTCCCTGCAGCTGTGATCTTGGTGGGGATTGTGAATGTCTTTGTACTGCCATTGCTGCCTATGCCATGGAGTGCTCCAGGCATGGATTTGACATCATGTGGAGATCTCAAGAACTATGTGGTAAGCTGTTTGCTGTGAGCATTTCACAGAGGCTTCAACAATCAACTGCATCAGATGATACTTGGTTCTTCGACTCCTTAAAGAAAGAAGAGAGGGAGTTGGAAGATAGTGAAACACAGTAGAATTGCAGTATGAAATTGACCATGATGGTGCAGATATGTGAAATCAGTAAATATTTGCTTTAGCAAGTGAAGTACCCATATGTGGGAACTGTTACTAAATGTTCTCATATTGTTTGAGGTCTAGCTACATTTCATTTACCTTGACAAAAAGAGAAGATGAGAAATAAGAATACTTTCTATCTACATGTATGTTGTTTTTAAATTATAACAGTAGAAGACTGCTTTTGCCTGGAAGCAATGTCTTTATTAACCAAGGCTGTGTGAGAATCGTAAGATCTTCAAGAGCGTAGCCTACTTTTCCCTCTCACCAAGAAATCCTGCAATGAAATGTATTTTTTTACCCACTGTACCATGTATATTTATTCATGTGTGTCTCTTGCTTGTCTCACCCCCCCCCCCCCCCCCATCTCTGATCCCAGCCGTTCAGTGTGACAGTGGGTTTGAGTACCAGGGATGTGGCTCAACTGCTGTAGACACGTGTGCATCATTTGACCGCGATCAGATTGGTTTTGGGAACTGTGCTGAGGGCTGCCATTGTCCAAATGGTACTTTATCAGAAGGTGAGACTGCGTGCATATATACATGTTGAAAACTTTGTCCATCTGGTCTCTTTTTTATGCCGTACTTCAGCCTTATCCCCAAAATAAGATTACGATTGTACATCTGTCAGTCTCTGTCAGTCTGTCTTGCTAGTAGATTATATGATATATCATCAATGTGTCAAAAGGCGTTTATGTGGCGTGTGCTGTTCTTGCTGTTGAAGTTCTTGCATATCATGCAGATGGGCAAACCCATTTTGTCATGCCATTTTATATTGGTTGTCAGTAGCCTGAGCAACTGCTTACAGATATCAGGTATCATGCAGCAGCATTAAAAGCCCCCCCCCCCCCCCCCCAAGTAGTTCAGACTATGACAAGGTAATGATTTGGGAGGCATTGTAGAATAGGCCGAGTGTGAGATGAACCCATTCTGAGAGCATGCCCTGAGAGTGAACTTGACACTCCTTGGTGAGTCTCTTTGAGCCACCAGTCAAATTTTACACCTTGATACTCACTTCCTCCTCAGATGGACAGTGTATTGAAGTCAGTGAGTGTCCCTGCTACTTTGGCGGAGTCGAATACACAGCTGGCACTGTTACTAGTCTCAATTGTCAAAACTGGTGAGTATTCGACAATCAAGTTTTAAAATCACAGACATGACCTGTACATTGCTTTTTGTAGTTTTTGCTAATGAGACAGGTTTTTACATTGATGACTTATATCAGTTTCTTTTTACAAACATAAACCATGCAATAATCTTTCTCTCCCCTTCTACCATATGCTTCAATATTTTCTGTAACTTACTAAACATGCATAATACAGTATTTTGTATATCGTTTGTGTATATAGATGTATAATTCATATCTGATGGACACCCCAGTCAAACTTGAATTGCATATGGCAATCTACTCATGAATTTATATAGCTTGTAAATGATTATTTCATGTGCAAAGCATACATATGTATGTATGAATGTATATTTTCATTTTGTGAATAAATCAAATCAGTTCAAATAAAAAGTACATTGAAATGTAATCACATATTTCTCATGATATGTAGGAAAAGTGTGAGAGACATGAGCATGTACAACCAGCTAAAGTGTTGCTGGTAGATACATTGTGTAGCTTAAATTGCAAGTAACTATCCTATGTGTATGTTTATCTTTTTCAGCACTTGCCACGCAGGAAAACTGGAGTGTGTTGGAGAAGTCTGTGAAGGTAGGAGTCCTAAGCATCTCTTGATGATATTTAGTGTTGTAATATTGCCATTGCTTTCAAGTCAACATGATATGTTGCAGGGGTGAAGATCAATATTTGTGACCTTGATGACATAATTGTTATCATTGATGTTAATCACACAAACTTCTTCTTGTCATGTATTTTTGATAGCTATTGGCTGCCTGGTCAGTATCGAGCGCTATATTAGTGTTATTCATTATCATTATCATTACTTCCGACATTTGCACATAGATATACATCCTGATTTGTGCTTCACGTTTGTATTAAGCCTTCTATTTGCTGGGCTGTTTGTTTTTCGTTTTTTTCATTTATCATTAACCCCCAAAATGGCAAAGAAAGAATGCAGAATCTAATGCAGAATCTGCAGAATTTAATGCAAATGCTGTCTATAGAAGCAAACAGCTAGTGCATATACTCGATGAGTGGTGGAAGAATTGCATTCTGCATCGTATCTACAGTAAACTGTTCGTGTGGGTTTTTTTTTTTTTTCCAGAAACATGTGCACCGCTGGAGTACATGTGTGACAATGGTGCCTGTGTACCACTAGGCTGGCTGTGTGATGGATTGGATGACTGTGGTGACAACTCAGACGAGACCGACTGCAGTAAGAACTCATTTTGTATTAATTTCATGAAGAATGACAAAGAAGACATTTTATGTTTTTTACATTTTTTGCACCATGTCCGTTAATGTTTAGCTTCTCTGTGTACAGGCAGCTGTTGATTTTCATGTGCATCAGGTCCTGTTAGTTGGACCAATGTACTAGTACAGAAATATTTGTCAGGGAAGGAGTGTAGTCTAAAGATGTAAAATAATGAATATTTCTGCAGCTTTTCTTCAGGGGAGCTTCGATTTAGCAAACTTTGGCAGACATGATGTTGAGGTTAAGGTCAAACCTTAAAAATTGGAATTGAGTCAAAGATATATGTATTTGATCGTTATTCATATGTCTTGTTTAATCTTTTAAATGACATGTCCTGTAAACCCTTTGCATATGTGTATAAAGAAATGAGATTATCATATGACCATGTCTTTGTGAAAATTAAATATTGTGATATGATCTAGACCATACCGTCTTAGATTCACAAATATGATTGTGAAATGAATGCATCCTGACAGAAGCTTCGTCCAGACTGTTGTCATTTTGATTATTTGTTTATTTTTTTGTTCTTAATGATGATTACATACTTTAAGGGATGGTATAGTTTTGGTTGTGGTCCCAACAAAAGATGGGTCCCACTTGTATTAGGACCACTTTATTTTGGATATCTCAGTCATCTCAAAACCGATTTTCATCGAATAAACTCTGAATTCCTCTTCAAGTTGTATGCTCTTTCATATTTCATAAGTAGTTTCTCATTATCTCACACATAAACAAAAGGAATAAAATCTAAAGCCCCATCTCAACCAAAACTGTAGCATCCCTATTATCTAAATTAGATTGAGAACTGCATGCTCTTCACTAGAAAATCAAGTGAAAATATGGTCTGGTTTTAAAACTTACATTTATTAACTGTTAGAGATATGTGGTATGATGTACATTAGTTTAGGACTATTGGCATAATGAGCACAAATTGTAAATATGTATTGTGGACATTTTTAGCATAATTGTTATACTAAGATGTAACCATTTGTTGCTGTGTTTAGTTGTGATGAATTTGTTTAGGCCTCTCATTCTATAAGTCATATACAGGGCTGTTGTAAAACAGACCTCACAACCACACTTGTGTTGATGAGTCTACAGCTTCAATGCACAATATGTCTCCTGCATCACCCCCTTTTGTCTCTCTCAACCAGCATACGAGTGTGATCCAGAAGAGTTTGAGTGTGCCAGCAGTGGTCTCTGCATTGATGCCGACTTTTACTGCGACGGCACGCCAGATTGCACGGACTCTTCGGACGAAGTCGGTTGTGGTATGTCGTCTCATAGTCTCTTACTGCAAACTTGAACAGATGGTACCAGTTTATAATGCAAAATATCCTGTTGAATTAAACTTCCCAATGTGGCATTTAGATTATCATTTTGAAAGAAGAGTGTACCCCATATATGTAGGTTCACACACAGCAAATGGAAACATGTGGAACCGCTCCATAAAAGTTAAAAGCAAAACTTACGGATGTATATTTGTTTTTTAAAAAAAACTTTAGATCTTTGTATGCCTGTGACCCACTTACAACAGTAACTGTAGGCATATCAATATGTTAATTTGATGTCTAATAAACTGAATCCACTTAATTGTTTACATGCAAAAAACTGACAAACTAAATGTTTACTTCATGTGCTACTTAATCTGTAATCTTGCAGTCCTTGTCCCAATTCTGTGTAAAAGGTCTAGAGAAATTGGAAATGTGTGCAAAGTGTCGATTTTGTAAATTAAGTAAAATGGTCGACCCTCAGAAGATCTTTGAAGGTGGAGGTCTGCACGGTTGTGTCAATAACAAAGATTGGGTTTACAGTTAACCATGCCCCACTGTTGGTGATCAATACTCATTTTACTGCATAGAAAATAAGAACTTTCCTGCTTGGATTGAAGTCCAATTTGATAAACAAATATAAACAAAGAACTCGAAGGAGGAAGATTTTGATATTTTTACCCCCAAGCAAAGATATGATCATCTCTCTGATGTAATGGATGGATCATACCCAACTTTTAATCTGCCAATCTCTCCAATGCCTTTGCTACTAAGTATTCGAAATCACATACTATGATTTCAGTGCCAAAAAGCCATTTTATTTCGTGAGTTTACGCAAGAACTCACAGTGAGAGCCCGCTCAACGCGCGCGCAGTCATATCGCTTCTTCGCACGTTTTGCACGAGGGGCTAAGTTCCCTCATCGCAGTCTAAATCCAGTTTTATTCGTCCTTTTAACTGTGCATCTTCGCAATATCTTATCATATTGTGGATTGTTATTATTTATAGCTCAGTTAGAGCTGACTTTGCTTCGGAAGTGGATTTTTATTCACGAGATATCGCGGGATGGAAATTCCGCTTTCCGCTCCCCCACAGCATACAGCTAAGCCTGTCGTGGGTGGCACCACTAGTACGAGCGCCCTGCATACAGCTAAGTCTGTCGTGGCGATGGTGACTACAGCCGTGCATCATGAACCCAAGTGTTCGCCGGCTAGTATTAAGGCTCCAACAAAGAAAGAAGGGAATGGGAAAACCCTTAAAAAACCCACCAAACCGGGCCTAAGTAAGAAGGCAGCTCCCCCTAAAGAGAAGACGGACGCGGAGGTGCTTTCCCGCCTTTCTGAACTCGAATCCATGTTTGAAAAGGTCATGGAAATACTGCCGTCTCAGCCTACTCGTATCCAACAACAGCAACTACGTGCCGGCCATGTTGGCACGGCTTGTACCGCAGAAAACCACGGTGGTGTGCCGTTTGGGGGCATGGATGTGTGTGCTACAGACGATAGTACGCAAGCACGCGGTACGCTGCACGACGACCACGGCGGCAGCAGCTACAGTGGGGATGAATGCGATTTCCCTGCGGCGGCAGCGGGTTACGCACCCGCAGAGCTCACGGGGCGGCCAGTACAAGTGCCATCCTTTGCTGCAAAATTTGCGGTCTCCGCCTGTGTGGGCGACCCTATCAATGACGAATTGGCAAATTCTACAAATTATCTCATCTCCCATTGTCTGGAGGAAAAATCTATGGAAGAGTCAGCGGCAAACTACCCAGCACCGAGCAATTGCCCCAACTTACTAGTCCCTAAAGTCAATCCAGTGATTTGGGATAATGTGACACAGACTACGCGCAGCAGAGACGTTAAGCTGCAGAGAGTACAGAAATCTCTTACCCGCGGGCTGTGTGCGTTCCTACAAACTCTTCCTACTGACTTGAACGAGGCGCAACAGGACGCACTCGCTTTACTCTGTAATGCCAATTACGAGATGAATTGCTTGAGAAAGGAGCTGATCAAGCCCGATATGAACGCTGCTTACGCACATCTGTGCAAGCCTACTACGCCCGTGACCGCGTTTCTATTCGGTGATGACTTGGGACAACGTGTAAAAGATCTCAAGGAGGAGAATAGGGCTGCCTTTAGTGTGGTTAAAGGCCAGGCTAAGAGATCTACTCATCAGCCGTACCACCCATACAAGCGCACGGCCAGCGGTGGATTCAGCCGGAAGCAATATCGGAACGCAGGCTGGCTCGCAGCTGGCGATACATCCAGGCCTTTTTTAGGCCAGCAGCAGCGGGGATACAGACATTCAGCCCCGCACACGCAGACTCGCCCACCTCCAGCTCATGCGCACAACCGGGGGCAGAGCTACTCGACAGCAACCCCAGCCAAGCCAAACACTGTGTCACGGAGAAAGTAACTGCACTACCCAAGGAGGTAAGTTGCAGGCCTAGCTCTTGTTGTGGAAATACACAATCTACTCACACTGTACAGTCAGTTTTTGACATTGAACATGTAGATGTTCCATTAGACCTGCCCGTTGGGGGTCGATTGAGGCATTTTAGCAAACAGTGGAATCATATTACCACTGATCCTTTCATACTTGATGCAATTAGCGGTTACAAACTTGAATTTCAAGAGGTGTATAGCCCACCTCACAGAGGTAAACCGCCTTACCACTACAGAGTGGGTAATGCTGAGGAGAGCAAGATTGACATTGAAATTCGAAAACTGGCCGAGAAAGGCGTAATCGAAGAATGCCAGCATGTGGCTGGAGAATTTGTGTCCAATATCTTTACACGCCCAAAGAAAAATGGGGACATACGCCTAATTTTAGATTTATCGGACCTCAATGACAGTCTGAATGTACAGCATTTCAAAATGGATAACATCCATACGGCTACAACCCTAATTTCCCCTGGTTGTTACCTTGCCTCAATCGACCTTCGAGATGCCTACTACTCTGTCCCTGTTCACCCCTCATATCGCAAGTATTTGAGATTTGTCTGGCACGAGAAATGTTGGCAATTTAAGGTACTCCCCAATGGCCTTAGTACAGCGCCTAGGCTCTTCACAAAGCTTATGAAGCCGGTGTTCGCAAAGCTGCGACAGGCAGGCCACCTGGTTGTGGGGTATTTAGATGACACTCTCATAATCGGTGAAACTGAATCACAAGCACTAGAAGCGGTGCAAGCAACCACAAAACTGCTCTCTGACCTTGGTTTTGTCATTCATTCAGAGAAATCTATCCTAAAGCCTCAGCAACGGCTCCAATTTTTGGGGTTTATCTTGGATTCGGAAAGCATGACTATAACGCTCCCGCATGAGAAATGTCAAAATATCAGGGCAGTATGTGCGGAATTGCTAGGGAAACAAAACCCTACTATCAGGCAGGTGGCGCAGGTCATTGGGAAACTGATTGCTACTTTCCCTGCTATTCAATATGGCCCCCTCTTCTATCGTAACCTAGAAAGAGACAAAATTCTTGCACTAAAATCAAGCAAAGGGCATTTTGATCGACCTATGAATTTGTCTGAAGCTTCTAAACAGGAGTTAATGTGGTGGTTCAATAACATTCACTGCCAGTCGGCACCAATTAGTCGAGATCGGCCAGCTTTAGAGCTACGTACTGACGCCAGTGGGCAAGGATGGGGTGCCACTGATTTAAGCAATGAAACTGGCGGTAGATGGGATGATCAGGAGATAGTGCATGCTCTAAACAATGAAATCAACTATCTTGAAATCTTAGCTGCAGGGCTTGGTTTGAAGTCATTTTGCGGCCACCTGCATGATACACATGTGCTCATTAGAACTGACAACACAACAGCTGTAGCCTACCTGAACAATATGGGAGGCATTAAATCTCGAGCCTGCGACAGGGCAGCACGAGACATTTGGGTTTGGTGTAAGGAAAGGAATATCTGGATCACAGCAGCCTATTTACCAGGTCGTGACAATACAGAAGCAGACAGGAGATCTCGTCATTTTAATGACAGAACAGAATGGATGCTGAATAAGAAAGTTTTTACTGATATCACTAAGAAATGTGGTACTCCCCAAATTGATCTTTTCGCGTCCAGACTCAATAAGCAGCTGCCTGCGTACGTTACGTGGCTGCCTGACCCAGATGCGGTTTCTGTGGATGCATTCACTCTGAATTGGGGTGATCTGTATTTCTACGCATTCCCTCCTTTCTGCCTCATCCCCAAATGTCTCCAAAAAATAGAAAACGACAAGGCACATGGTCTCTTGATTGTCCCAAACTGGCCTACGCAAGCGTGGTTTCCTCGCATGAGGAGAATGCTTAAAGATGAACCACTCTTAATTCCTAGACACAGGAATTTGATTACGCAACCCGTATCTGGGGAACCGCACCCTTTACACGCTTGCCTTGATCTGTTATGTTGCAGGTTTTGAAGCTGCCGTTCGAGAACTCTGGCATGAGCAGCAGAACGGTGGACATCTTGGCAGCATCTTGGAGGGCATCAACCCAAAGACAATATTGTACATATATAAGGAAATGGAGAAAGTTTTGTACACTTAAGAAGGAAAGTCACCTTCATGCCAAGATTAATTTTGTTTTGGAGTTTTTTACACACATGTTTTATGAAGAGAACTTGAGCTATTCAGCTATTAACTCAGCACGGAGTGCACTTGCTACCTTTCTAGTGTTAGAGGATGAACAATTTACTGTCAGCACTCATCCGCTTCTCTCTCGTTTTATGAGAGGTGTGTTCCAGCTCAGGCCCCCAAGGCCGCGGTATTCGGAAATTTGGGACGTGAATATTGTTTTTAGATATTTGAGAAGTCTAGCTCCCGCTAACTCGCTTAGCTTGAAGCAATTAACAATGAAGCTGTGCATGTTACTGGCCTTGATATCCACCCAGAGGGTACAGACTTTGCATTGCCTGAATCTAGACAGCATGATTCTCAAACAATCTATGGTGTCATTCAAAGTTAATGAACATCTTAAGCAGTCTAGACCTGGGAATTTTGGATTGGACGTACTTTTGAAAGCGTACCCCCCAGACAGACGTTTGTGTGTAGTTACATACATTAAGGCCTACCTTCGGAGAACCAAAGAGATCCGAGGAGAGGAAAGTCATCTCTTCATTAGTTTTCGCAAGCCTTTCAAGAGAGTAACGGCACAGACAATTTCTCGATGGATCAAAGAAATCATGACTGGCGCTGGCATTGACACCACAATGTTCAGTGCACATTCAACCCGAGCAGCATCTAGCTCAGCAGCAAACAGGGCGGATGCACCTATTCCTCTGATCCTCGCAAAAGCAGGCTGGTCAAAAGAACGAACATTCCGTAAATTCTACGACAAACCTCTACAAGAAGAGGGACAGTGCCTGTCACAACTCATTGTGAGGGAATAATGGCCTCAGACCAAGGTAATTTGAGCTTACATTTTGCTTGCCATTGTGCATGCTTGAGTTTGTTCAGTTGGAACAAATGTGACTTCTGTGCTACAAAATCTCACTGTGAGTTCTTGCGTAAACTCACGAAATAAAAAAAAAAAGATTAAACGAGAACTTACCTGTTTGAAGTTTGATCTTTATTTTATGAGGGAGTTGGAGAAAGAATTCACAGTCCCTCCTCTCCCTTCCCATGGCATGAATACTATTACAAAATGTATAGATCAACTTCAAGTAAGTTCTCAATCTTTCCACTCTGACAGAAGTCACATCTTGTTGCTACGAAGTATGACTGCGCGCGCGTTGAGCGGGCTCTCACTGTGAATTCTTTCTCCAACTCCCTCATAAAATAAAGATCAAACTTCAAACAGGTAAGTTCTCGTTTAATCTTTCTATTAACTAGAAGGACCTACATGCAGACAATTTCTTATTGCAAGAGTGTATACTCAGTTGTGTTTGAGACTAGATGTCAGAATTGAACAGCTTTTTTCTTTTCTTCACTCTTTCTTTTTCCCAGGATGGGAACAAGTAAAGATCTGTATATTTTGCCTCATGTTTTTACTTATAGTTGCAGTCACATGTGGTCCCAGTGAGTTCCAGTGCAGTGAGGGTGTGTGTATCCCAGAATCCTTTGTGTGTGACGGTGATGTGGACTGTGGTGAAGGAGACAACAGTGATGAGCAAGGATGTGGTAAGGAATGTCATAGCACTGCTGTTTAATAGGGGGTCTTAGTGGCAGGTGTCAGGATCTACCATGTCAACAGACACAGGGAGAAATCCTTCTTTGTATGTCACAATGTGCCTGGTTGATACTGTTTGCTGACTATTGCTATTCACCTGGGGGCGAACTGAAAGGGGTCAGCAGCATGCCCATTTTGTAAATGATATCATTCACAAAACAACAATGAGGGGAAAAATTAGATACAGCTATTTCAGAACACACTAGAATTCATTTTTCTATTTATTTATCTATTTATTTATTTATTCCGTTTTCTGTTATCAGGGTAGCCCTTTCAGCTCACTCGGAACTGCTCTGCCAAGGGGCCCTGCATCACAACTGAAATACAACACCTCCCAGAATTATATTGAATGTGACATACAAAGACAAAGCAGTTGACGTTGTGATGTTGAACACTAAAATGTATATATGCCATAATGAGCCTGTTTTCATATGCCAGCCCCTTGGCAAAATACAAGCATGGCTGTAGCATGCTTCCTGTTCTTTTTCAACAGATTTTGATTCACTGTGTGATTTTTTTAGCTTGCTTTGACATGCTGTGTTCAGACCCCCCTCCCCATTTTGGTATTAACTCTGTTAAGCATTCTTTCCTCTGCTTGTGAAATAGAAACTCCAAGCCCAACACCACCCAGGAATGCCACCTGTGCTCCCAGTGAGTTCACCTGTAACAATGGCCAGTGTGTCCCCGGAGGAAACAACAGTGTCGTTTGTGATGGAGTGAATGACTGTGGAGACATGTCCGATGAAAGCTACTGTGGTATGCACTTTTTATCAATTCTTTTTCTCAGACATAATTATGTGCAAGACAATGAACATCATGCTTCTGTGAATTGTATGCCTGTAACACATTATGGTGCCAAAGGTTATATGTTTTCAGAATAGCCATTCATTCAGCTGCACATGTTAATGGTTTGCCACCAGGATATTTCCTGAGAATAGCTTAAAGTATTCTAATGATACTTAAGATATTCGAAATAGAAATCAGAAAGGTGAACTGGATTATTTGTAGCTCTTCTCCAAGATTTGACATCTGTTGCTATCACTTTTTTCGGTCTTCGGTTGTGCATTGCCTGGCTATCCTTTGCACTATAACATTTTCCTCATCTTCAAATACACATGGTCTGATTTCAACCAAATATGGCAGCAATCATTTGTGAGGACAGGGATTGGAAAAATCAAAAGGTTCTGATGTCCCCCATAGAGCCCGAAGGTCAGGGCCCAACATGTTTAAACCTATTTCTCAGGCATTCATCTCTAGATCTAGGAAGTAGGACAACCATGCCACCTTGCATTTAGATTCTCATGAAAGTGGAGAAAGTGATTTGTTCATGGTGTGAAATTAAAGAGACAGGTTACTATAGGGATCAAGATGTCAAAATTTTCTCTTCTGCATAATAACTCCAATTTCCCAACTTCTGTTAGTGTGTACAAACCATTGGGAGAGCTGTGACTAATTTTGTGGCTTCGTGAAATCATAGAAAATTTAAATGTTCAATAGCTTCATCATGTTTTGTTGGATTTTAATAAAAGTCTTCTCTTCTCACCATTATAGTTCACATGAACATTGAGTGGAATTGCCCTTTCATGACCTTTCAGAAGTTGTCCAGTGTTGAAGCATTGGGATGTGGATACCAGCATTGCATCAATTAAGATTATATATG
The DNA here is from genome assembly GCF_040938485.1 of Diadema antillarum. Taxonomy (NCBI): domain Eukaryota; kingdom Metazoa; phylum Echinodermata; class Echinoidea; order Diadematoida; family Diadematidae; genus Diadema; species Diadema antillarum. Next base: position 1,307,815 of record NW_027271250.1, on the reverse strand, counting down.
ATAGGAATGATGAATAACAGTAGATTGTCAAACTTGAAAAATGTATGCATACTTCACTAGGTTTAAATAACAAAAAAATCTGGTCTCAGAATTCCTATTCATACATGAGGATGTGTTTCTGGAAGGGTCTATCTGCATTTGTGTCATTAAAACAGCTCATGTATATTTTTTTTTTCAGGCACTACACCACATCCTCATCCATCAACAGTGAAACCAAACTGTCTGGATAGTCAGTGGCGGTGTCTTAATTCAACAATGTGCATCAATGCCACTCAACGATGCGATGGTGTTGCTGACTGTGCATTTGCCTCGGATGAAATCGGTTGCATCCAGCTGACAATTCCTCCAACTACAAAAGTCACCACACAAGCCACAAATAATCCTACTACCACATCAATTGTAATTACACATGTGTCTACATCAAGTGTCAGCACGTTGCCTCCAAATATCACAACACCAGAGGCCACTCAAGCTCCAACTACACATCTACATATCACTACAGAAAAGAATACACCTGCAGCTTCGGTAACACCAGTGGTAACTCAAGCAGTTACAACACCAGCAGTTACCGCAAGAAAAATTACAGCTCCTACACTTGCAGTAACATCACCCGCTGTAACTACGCGTGAACTGACCACTCAAATACTCACATCACCAGCTGTATCTACAGAGGCGGTTACTACACCTGAATTGACCACTCAGACTGTTACTAGTCCAGCAGAAACAACAATTGTTGTGACATCACAAGCTGTAACTACATCAGAGGTGACCACACCTGCAATGACGACTCAGGCAGTGACTTCACCTGCAGTGACCACTCAAGCTGTGACTACACCTGCAATGACGACTCAGGAAGTGACTTCACCTGCAGTGACCACTCAAGTATTCACTTCACCTTCCGTGACTTCGCCTGCAGCTACAACACCTGAACTGACCACTCAAGTAGTTATATCACCTGCAGTATCTACTGAGGCAGTGACTACACCTGAATTGACCACTCAGGCTGTTACTAGTCCAGCAGTAACAACAATTGTTGTGACATCACCTGCTGTAACTACATCAGAAATGACCACTCAAGCATTGACCACTCCTGCAACAACTGCGCTGGCAGTCACTACACCTGCAGTGACGACTCAGGCAGTAACATCACCTGCATCAACTACTCGAATAGTGACGACACGTGCAGTGACTTCTCCAGAAGTAACAACATCTGAACTGACCACTCAGGCTGTTAGTAGTCCAGCAGTAACAACAATTATTATGACATCACCAGCTGTAACTACATCAGAAATGACCTCTCCTGCAACGACCTCACTAGCAGTCACTACACCTGCTCTGACGACTCAGGCGGTAACATCACCAGCATCAACTACTCAAATAGTGACGACACCTGCAGTGACTTCTCCAGAAGTAACAACACCTGAACTGACTACTCAGGCTGTTACTAGTCCAGCAGTAACAACACTTGTTGTGACATCACCTGCTGTAACTACGTCAGAAATGACCACCCAAGCATTGACCACTCCTGCAACAACCACGCTGGTGGTCACTACACCAGCAGTGACAACTCAAGCAGTTACATCCCCTGTGCAGACAACTGAAGCAGTTTCTACACCAGCAATAACTACAGTCCTTGTGTCCACTCCTGCTATTTCTTCACCAGCAGTAACTTCTCCAGCTGTGACTACATCTGAATTGACTACACCAACAACTTCAAGTACTCCAGCAATGACCACAGTAGCTGTTACCACGCCTGCAGTTACTTCTCCAGCAATTACTTCACCTGAAGTGACCACATCCCCAAAGTCAACAACAGGATACTTCTCCCCCTCTTCATCTCCCATTTCTTACATAACAACACAGGCAGTCAGCACAGAGTCTAGCACAGAAACACCTACACCTGCACTGACATCAAAGTTGTATCCCACCAGTGCAGCAACACCTACTATTCTAACAACTCCACCAAGCCAAACAGAGATTCTTGAGAATGGTTACACAACCACCTTACCTATCTTTACCAGGCCAGAGACGACTCCAGAAATGAGTACAGCTGCCTTGTCAACTCCCGCCATTACCACATCGGCCTTGACTACTCCCGAAGGAACAACACAAATTTTGACAACAAATGCAATGTCAACAGAAGCCGTGACAATTACAACACAAGTGGTAACAACACCATTAGTGAGTACTCCAAAAATGACTACAGTTGTTGTTACTTCACCAGCCATAACGACACCTGCAGTGACCACTCAAGCTGTGACTACACCTGCAATGACGACTCAGGAAGTGACTTCACCTGCAGTGACCACTCAAGTATTCACTTCACATGCTGTGACTTCGCCTGCAGCTACAACACCTGAACTGACCACTCAGGCTGTTACTAGTCCAGCAGTAACAACAATTGTTGTGACATCACCTGCTGTAACTACATCAGAAATGACCACTCCTGCATTGACTACTCAGGCGGTAACATCACCTGCATCAACTACTCGAATAGTGACGACACCTGCAGTGACTTCTCCAGAAGTAACAACACCTGAACTGACTACTCAGGCTGTTACTAGTCCAGCAGTAACAACAGTTGTTATGACATCACCTGCTGTAACTACATCAGAAATGACCACTCCTGCAACGACCACACTGGCAGTCACTACTCCTGCATTGACAACTCAGGCGGTAACATCACCAGCATCAACTACTGGAATAGTGACGACACCTGCAGTGACTTCTCCAGAAGTAACAACACCTGAACTGACTACTCAGGCTGTTACTAGTCCAGCAGTAACAACAGTTGTTGTGACATCACCTGCTGTAACTACGTCAAAAATGACCACCCAAGCATTGACCACTCCTGCAACAACCACGCTGGTGGTCACTACACCAGCAGTGACAACTCAAGCAGTAACATCCCGGTGCAGACGACTGAAGCAGTTTCTATACCAGCAATAACTACAGTCCTTGTGTCCACTCCTGCTATTTCTTCACCAGCAGTAACATCTCCAGCTGTGACTACATCCGAATTGAGTACACCAACATCTTCAAGTACTCAAGCATTGACCACAGTGGCTGTTACCACACCTGCAGTTACTTCTCCAGCAATTACTTCACCTGAAGTGACCACATTCCCAAAGTCAACAACAGGATACTATTCCCCCTCTTCATCTCCCATTTCTTACATAACAACACAGGCAGTCAGCACAGAGTCTAGCACAGAAACACCTACACCTGCACTGACATCAAAGTTGTATCCCACCAGTGCAGCAACACCTACTATTCTAACAACTCCACCAAGCCAAACAGAGATTCTTGAGAATGGTTACACAACCACATTACCTATCTTTACCAGACCAGAGACGACTCCAGAAATGAGTACAGCTGCCTTGTCAACTGCTGCCATTACCACATCTGCCTTGACTACTCCTGAAGCAACAACACAGATTTTGACAACAAATGCAGTGTCAACAGAAGCAGTGACAGTTACAACACCAGTGGTAACAACACCATTAGTGAGTATTCCAGAAATGACAACAGTTGTTGTTACTTCACCGGCCATAACCACACCTGCAGTGACCACTCAAGCTGTGACTACACCTGCCATGACAACTCAGGAAGTGACTTCACCTGCAGTGACCACTCAAGTATTCACTACACCTGCCTTGACTTTGCCTGCAGCTACAACACCTGAACTGACCACTCAAGTAGTTACATCACCTGCAGTATCTACGGAGGCAGTGACTAGACCTGAATTGACCACTCAGGCTGTTACTAGTCCAGCAGTAACAACAATTGTTGTGACATCACCTGCTGTAACTACATCAGAAATGACCACTCCTGCAACGACCACACTGGCAGTCACTACACCTGCATTGACGACTCAGGCGGTAACATCACCAGCATCAACTACTCGAATGGTGACGACACCTGCAGTGACTTCTCCAGAAGTAACAACACCTGAACTGACTACTCAGGCTGTTACTAGTCCAGCAGTAACAACAGTTGTTGTGACATCACCTGCTGTAACTACATCAGAAATGACCACTCCTGCAACGACCACACTGGCAGTCACTACTCCTGCATTGACAACTCAGGCGGTAACATCACCAGCATCAACTACTCAAATGGTGACGACACCTGCAGTGACTTCTCCAGAAGTAACAACACCTGAACTGACTACTCAGGCTGTTACTAGTCCAGCAGTAACAACAGTTGTTGTGACATCACCTGCTGTAACTACGTCAGAAATGACCACCCAAGCATTGACCACTCCTGCAACAACCACGCTGGTGGTCACTACACCAGCAGTGACAGCTCAAGCAGTAACATCCCCTGTGCAGACAACTGAAGCAGTTTCTACACCAGCAATAACTACAGTCCTTGTGTCCACTCCTGCTATTTCTTCGCCAGCAGTAACTTCTCCAGCTGTGACTACATCTGAATTGACTACACCAACAACTTCAAGTACTCCAGCAATGACCACAGTAGCTGTTACCACGCCTGCAGTTACTTCTCCAGCAATTACTTCACCTGAAGTGACCACATCCCCAAAGTCAACAACAGGATACTTCTCCCCCTCTTCATCTCCCATTTCTTACATAACAACACAGGCAGTCAGCACAGAGTCTAGCACAGAAACACCTACACCTGCACTGACATCAAAGTTGTATCCCACCAGTGCAGCAACACCTACTATTCTAACAACTCCACCAAGCCAAACAGAGATTCTTGAGAATGGTTACACAACCACCTTACCTATCTTTACCAGACCAGAGACAACTCCAGAAATGAGTACAGCTGCCTTGTCAACTCCCGCCATTACCACATCGGCTTTGACTACTCCCGAAGGAACAACACAAAGTTTGACAACAAATGCAATGTCAACAGAAGCAGTGACAATTACAACACAAGTGGTAACAACACCATTAGTGAGTACTCCAAAAATGACTACAGTTGTTGTTACTTCACCAGCCATAACGACACCTGCAGTGACCACTCAAGCTGTGACTACACCTGCAATGACGACTCAGGAAGTGACTTCACCTGCAGTGACCACTCAAGTATTCACTTCACATGCCGTGACTTCGCCTGCAGCTACAACACCTGAACTGACCACTCAAGTAGTTACATCACCTGCAGTATCTACGGAGGCAGTGACTACACCTGAATTGACCACTCAGGCTGTTACTAGTCCAGCAGTAACAACAATTGTTGTGACATCACCTGCTGTAACTACATCAGAAATGACCACTCCTGCAATGACCACACTGGCAGTCACTACACCTGCATTGACGACTCAGGCGGTAACATCACCAGCATCAACTACTCGAATGGTGACGACACCTGCAGTGACTTCTCCAGAAGTAACAACACCTGAACTGACTACTCAGGCGGTTACTAGTCCAGCAGTAACAACAGTTGTTGTGACATCACCTGCTGTAACTACATCAGAAAGAAATGACCACTCAAGCATTGACTACTCCTGCAACGACCACACTGGCAGTCACTACACCTGCATTGACAACTCAGGCGGTAACATCACCAGCATCAACTACTCGAATAGTGACAACAGCTGCAGTGACTTCTCCAGAAATAACAACACCTGAACTGACTACTCAGGCTGTTACTAGTCCAGCAGTAACAACAATTGTTGTGACATCACCTGTTGTAACTACATCAGAAATGACCACTCCTGCAACGACCACACTGGCAGTCACTACACCTGCATTGACGACTCAGGCGGTAACATCACCAGCATCAACTACTCGAATTGTGACGACACCTGCAGTGACTTCTCCAGAAGTAACAACACCTGAACTGACTACTCAGGCGGTTACTAGTCCAGCAGTAACAACAGTTGTTGTGACATCACCTGCTGTAACTACATCAGAAATGACCACTCCTGCAACGACCACACTCGCAGCCACTACTCCTGCATTGACAACTCAGACGGTAACATCACCAGCATCAACTACTCGAATAGTGACGACACCTGCAGTGACTTCTCCAGAAGTAACAACACCTGAACTGACTACTCAGGCTGTTACTAGTCCAGCAGTAACAACAGTTGTTGTGACATCACCTGCTGTAACTACGTCAGAAATGACCACCCAAGCATTGACCACTCCTGCAACAACCACGCTGGTGGTCACTACACCAGCAGTGACAACTCAAGCAGTAACATCCCCGGTGCAGACGACTGAAGCAGTTTCTATACCAGCAATAACTACAGTCCTTGTGTCCACTCCTGCTATTTCTTCACCAGCAGTAACATCTCCAGCTGTGACTACATCCGAATTGAGTACACCAACATCTTCAAGTACTCAAGCATTGACCACAGTAGCTGTTACCACACCTGCAGTTACTTCTCCAGCAATTACTTCACCTGAAGTGACCACATCCCCAAAGTCAACAACAGGATACTATTCCCCCTCTTCATCTCCCATTTCTTACATAACAACACAGGCAGTCAGCACAGAGTCTAGCACAGAAACACCTACACCTGCACTGACATCAAAGTTGTATCCCACCAGTGCAGCAACACCTACTATTCTAACAACTCCACCAAGCCAAACAGAGATTCTTGAGAATGGTTACACAACCACCTTACCTATCTTTACCAGACCAGAGACGACTCCAGAAATGAGTACAGCTGCCTTGTCAACTCCCGCCATTACCACATCTGCCTTGACTACTCTTGAAGCAACAACACAGATTCTGACAACAAATGCAGTGTCAACAGAAGCAGTGACAATTACAACACCAGTGGTAACAACACCATTAGTGAGTACTCCAAAAATGACTACAGTTGTTGTTACTTCACCAGCCATAACGACACCTGCAGTGACCACTCAAGCTGTGACTACACCTCCAATGACGACTCAGGAAGTGACTTCACCTGCAGTGACCACTCAAGTATTCACTTCACCTGCTGTGACTTCGCCTGCAGCTACAACACCTGAACTGACCACTCAAGTAGTTACATCTCCTGCAGTATCTACGGAGGCAGTGAGTAGACCTGAATTGACCACTCAGGCTGTTACTAGTCCAGCAGTAACAACAGTTGTTGTGACATCACCTGCTGTAACTACATCAGAAATGACCACTCCTGCAACGACCACACTGGCAGTCACTACACCTGCATTGACAACTCAGGCGGTAACATCACCAGCATCAACTACTGGAATAGTGACGACACCTGCAGTGACTTCTCCAGAAGTAACAACACCTGAACTGACTACTCAGGCTGTTACTAGTCCAGCAGTAACAACACTTGTTGTGACATCACCTGCTGTAACTACATCAGAAATGACAACTCCTGCAACGACCACACTGGCAGTCACCACTCCTGCATTGACAACTCAGGCGGTAACATCACCAGCATCAACTACTGGAATAGTGACGACACCTGCAGTGACTTCTCCAGAAGTAACAACACCTGAACTGACTACTCAGGCTGTTACTAGTCCAGCAGTAACAACACTTGTTGTGACATCACCTGCTGTAACTACATCAGAAATGACCACTCCTGCAACGACCACACTGGCAGTCACTACTCCTGCATTGACAACTCAGGCGGTAACATCACCAGCATCAACTACTCGAATAGTGACGACACCTGCAGTGACTTCTCCAGAAGTAACAACACCTGAACTGACTACTCAGGCTGTTACTAGTCCAGCAGTAACAACAGTTGTTATGACATCACCTGCTGTAACTACGTCAGAAATGACCACCCAAGCATTGACCACTCCTGCATCAACCACGCTGGTGGTCACTACACCAGCAGTGACAACTCAAGCAGTAACATCCCCGGTGCAGATGACTGAAGCAGTTTCTATACCAGCAATAACTACAGTCCTTGTGTCCACTCCTGCTATTTCTTCACCAGCAGTAACATCTCCAGCTGTGACTACATCTGAATTGACTACACCAACAACTTCAAGTACTCAAGCATTGACCACAGTAGCTGTTACCACACCTGCAGTTACTTCTCCACCAATTACTTCACCTGAAGTGACCACATCCCCAAAGTCGACAACAGGATACTATTCCCCCTCTTCATCTCCCATTTCTTACATAACAACACAGGCAGTCAGCACAGAGTCTAGCACAGAAACACCTACACCTGCACTGACATCAAAGTTGTATCCCACCAGTGCAGCAACACCTACTATTCTAACAACTCCACCAAGCCAAACAGAGATTCTTGAGAATGGTTACACAACCACATTACCTATCTTTACCAGACCAGAGACGACTCCAGAAATGAGTACAGCTGCCTTGTCAACTGCTGCCACTACCACATCTGCCTTGACTACTCCCGAAGCAACAACACAGATTTTGACAACAAATGCAGTGTCAACAGAAGCAGTGACAGTTACAACACCAGTGGTAACAACACCATTAGTGAGTACTCCAGAAATGACAACAGTTGTTGTTACTTCACCGGCCATAACCACACCTGCAGTGACCACTCAAGCTGTGACTACACCTGTAATGACGACTCAGGAAGTGACTTCACCTGCAGTGACCACTCAAGTATTCACTACACCTGCCTTGACTTCGCCTGCAGCTACAACACCTGAACTGACCACTCAAGTAGTTACATCACCTGCAGTATCTACGGAGGCAGTGACTACACCTGAATTGACCACTCAGGCTGTTACTACTCCAGCAGTAACAACAATTGTTGTGACATCACCTGCTGTAACTACATCAGAAATGACCACTCCTGCAACCACCACACTGGCAGTCACTACACCTGCATTGACGACTCAGGCGGTAACATCACCAGCATCAACTACTCGAATGGTGACGACACCTGCAGTGACTTCTCCAGAAGTAACAACACCTGAACTGACTACTCAGGCTGTTACTAGTCCAGCAGTAACAACAGTTGTTGTGACATCACCTGCTGTAACTACATCAGAAATGACCACTCCTGCAACGACCACACTGGCAGTCACTACTCCTGCATTGACAACTCAGGCGGTAACATCACCAGCATCAACTGCTCGAATAGTGACGACACCTGCAGTGACTTCTCCAGAAGTAACAACACCTGAACTGACTACTCAGGCTGTTACTAGTCCAGCAGTAACAACAGTTGTTGTGACATCACCTGCTGTAACTACCTCAGAAATGACCACCCAAGCATTGACCACTCCTGCAACAACCACGCTGGTGGTCACTACACCAGCAGTGACAACTCAAGGAGTAACATCCCCTGTGCAGACAACTGAAGCAGTTTCTACACCAGCAATAACTACAGTCCTTGTGTCCACTCCTGCTATTTCTTCACCAGCAGTAACATCTCCAGCTGTGACTACATCTGAATTGACTACACCAACAACTTCAAGTACTCCAGCAATGACCACAGTAGCTGTTACCACGCCTGCAGTTACTTCTCCAGCAATTACTTCACCTGAAGTGACCACATCCCCAAAGTCAACAACAGGATACTACTCCCCTCTTCCTCTCCCATTTCTTACATAACAACACAGGCAGTCAGCACAGAGTCTAGCACAGAAACACCTACACCTGCACTGACATCAAAGTTGTATCCCACCAGTGCAGCAACACCTACTATTCTAACAACTCCACCAAGCCAAACAGAGATTCTTGAGAATGGTTACACAACCACCTTAAGACCAGAGACGACTCCAGAAATGAGTACAGCTGCCTTGTCAACTCCCGCCATTACCACATCTGCCTTGACTACTCCCGAAGGAACAACACAAATTTTGACAACAAATGCAGTGTCAACAGAAGCAGTGACAGTTACAACACCAGTGGTAACAACACCATTAGTGAGTACTCCAAAAATGACAACAGTTGCTGTTACTTCACCGGCCATAACCACACCTGCAGTGACCACTCAAGCTGTGACTACACCTGCAATGACAACTCAGGAAGTGACTTCACCTGCAGTGACCACTCAAGTATTCACTTCACCTGCCGTGACTTCGCCTGCAGCTACAACACCTGAACTGACCACTCAAGTAGTTACATCACCTGCAGTATCTACGGAGGCAGTGACAACACCTGAACTGACTACTCAGGCTGTTACTAGTCCAGCAGTAACAACACTTGTTGTGACATCACCTGCTGTAACTACATCAGAAATGACCACTCCTGCAACGACCACACTGGCAGTCACTACTCCTGCATTGACAACTCAGGCGGTAACACACCAGCATCAACTACTCGAATAGTGACGACACCTGCAGTGACTTCTCCAGAAGTAACAACACCTGAACTGACTACTCAGGCTGTTACTAGTCCAGCACTAACAACAATTGTTGTGACATCACCAGTTGTAACTACATCAGAAATGACCACTCAAGCATTGACTACTCCTGCAACGACCACACTGGCAGTCACTACACCTGCCTTGACAACTCAGGCGGTAACATCACCAGCATCAACTACTCGAATAGTGACAACAGCTGCAGTGACTTCTCCAGAAATAACAACACCTGAACTGACTACTCAGGCTGTTACTAGTCCAGCAGTAACAACAGTTGTTGTGTCATCACCTGTTGTAACTACGTCAGAAATGACCACTCAAGCATTGACCACTCCTGCAACAACCACGCTGGTGGTCACTACACCAGCAGTGACAACTCAGGCAGTAACATCCCCGGTGCTAACAACTGAAGCACTTTCTACACCAGCAACAACTACAGTACTTGTGTCCACTCCTGCTATTTCTTCACCAGCAGTAACTTCTCCTGCTGCTACTACGTCTGAATTGACTACACCAACATCTTCAAGTACTCCAGCAATGACCACAGTAGCTGTTACCACACCTGCAGTTACTTCTCCAGCAATTACTTCACCTGAAATGACCACATCCCCAAAGTCAACAACAGGATACTACTCCCCCTCTTCATCTCCCATTTCTTACATGACAACACAGGCAGTCAGCACAGAGTCTAGCACAGAAACACCTACACCTGCACTGACATCAAAAGTTGTATCCCACCAGTGCAGCAACACCTACTATTCTAACAACTCCACCAAGCCAAACAGAGATTCTTGAGAATGGTTATACAACCACCTTACCTATCTTTTCCAGACCAGAGACGACTCCAGAAATGAGTACAACTGCCTTGTCAACTCCCGCCATTACCACAACAATTGTTGTGACATCACCTGCTGTAACTACGTCAGAAGTGACCACCCAAGCATTGACCACTCCTGCAACGACCACACTGGCTGTCACTACACCAGCAGTGACAACTCAAGCAGTAGCATCACCAGTACTAACAACAGAAGCAGTGACTACGCCAGTCGTGACTACTCCAATTGCCACTACACCTGGCGTGACATCTTCCATTTTTACCACGCCTTCAGTGACCAGCTATTATACTGTGCATCCCTCTACATCAGCCATTACCACAGTACCTCTGTCTTACACAACTGTGTCAGGTTTGTTTTCTTTAGACTTTTGCCTTCTCAACATTTGAATAATGTAGACATGTACAGCATTTAAAGGATGATATATAGTGGGTTTGTTGTTGTTGTTGTTGTTGTTGTCGTCGTTGTTGTTGTTTTGTTATTTCTTTGAGATTGGGCTTGAGGTTTCCAACCTCTTGTGTGAAGTAATGCGAAACCTGTCAGGAAAATGAAAAAAACAGCATGCATCTCTAAAATTGATTTCAAAGTTTATTTGATGAGAATTTGTTTTGAAATGCCTGAGATACCCCAAGACAAAGAGGTCCTATAAAAGGTGGGACTCACCTTTATCAGGTCCACTTTGTTTTACTTTTTCTTTTTTTTTTTGCTATCTCAGCCATTTCAATACTGACTTACATCAAATAAAGTTTGGATTCCACGTAAAACTGATTGCTCTTTCATATTTCATAAGTGGTTTCTATTTATCCTGCAAAGAGTTAAAGTATGCATCCCCCATCTCAACCAAAACTATACTCTTCCTTTAAGGCTTGGGAAAATGGAGTATTCCTTCAGATTTGTATGGTCACCCTTTGTAGTTTTAGTGCCTTAGATTTCAATCGTATTCTAGCATACACTCACAGAAATTAACAGAAAGAAAGAAGTTCTCTGGGCACCTCCAAGTTTACTTTACACTCTTTCTTTTGGGCAGTTTGATGAATCCTAAATAGTCATTACTTCTGTCTGTAAATGGAAGAACTGAATTTGAATTTAGAGGACTTCTGATATTGTCAGTAGTTGTGTTAGTGTTGCCTATGTCCTCTTACACAATAACTGAAGCTTATTCATACCTTTTTTCATCATTGCATCATTTAATTTTCTTATGTGATCTTTAAGGATATCACTCTTATGCAAAAATAGTTCTAATTTGAAATTCTGTGGTATTCTTACTGTGTGTGGTTTTTATGAACATACTCCTCTGTTTGACAAACAGTACTCAGACCTTTCAAAGTCAACTTGAACACAAATTGGGAGTTTTCTTGAAAGTGTTTTTACAAGTGTGCTTTGTTAGTGATCCTTGAAAAGAAATCAATGCACCCCTATGGTTTTTATATCTTGTCTTATGCTTGCATGCCATTAGTGACAATCACAACTTGAAAATCCTTACGAAACACCGCTATTCCATCATCATGCACCACAAGCTATATGTGTGAAGAATAGAATCATAGGCAATGCATTCAGAGTATGCGACTTATTGCAATTTATTGATCAGTTTGTCTTCAGATGTGCATTTGAGCAAAATATGCATTTGAGCAAAATCTGCAAAGTATGCAAAGTTGACAAGCCGTCAACTGAGTTGGGCACGTGGAAAAAAAAGAATGCTGATATGTTCCATGCCATTCCACAGAGAGTACTACCACTGAAGTGATCACAGTGACGGGAACAGAACCCACGGCATGTCAGGTTGGACAGTTCCAGTGTGACAATGGCAACTGTGTGCAGAGTGGTCCTCATGGTCAGCTCTGCGATGGCGTCAACGACTGTGGTGACTTCTCTGACGAACGAGGATGCGGTGAGGATTTGGTTGTCGAGGGGAAAAGCACTGGATGCAAGTCATTTTTTGTTTTTGTTTGCAGGAACAAAAGGGGATGACATATGTGGCAAAACCCAGCGAGGAGCTGTGACTTGAACATGAGCTGATAGATAGTGATGATGTTTGAGAGCTTTGTGGTCACAAAAGTTCTCTTAACACTGGAAGTCCTTGCTTTGATCTATCATATCTATCATAGGCACATACAAATGTATGAAGACAATCTCTAAGAACCTTGTGTTGATGATATTGTTTTCAGTGCATTGCAGGAATGGTCATGATAAGGGTTTTCAACTTGACCAGTGAGTGCTTGACAAGCCAAGACAGAAGTACAGTGTAGCTGCAGTTCATGAATGAGCAAATGTTCACTGCTCTCTCTGTTGGCAGAATCTGTAATGAGAAAAGGAAAATAACATGGAACCAAGTGTGTCATGATTTTGCAAGCAAATCTGGTGTCTTAAAGTTGATGGGACTTCATACATGTCCTTGCATATTTTTTACCACTTTCGTCATACTTATATATCAAAATCTTTGTGTTAATTGTACTCTTCATACAGTAACAACCCCACCCGCAACATATCACACTACAACAATGGCTGCCACAAGTGGAATGTACACATCAGAAATGGTAACAACAACCAAGCAGACTACTCCAGTGACAGTAACAGTGGCCGTGCACCCAACAACATCAGAGCAGCTAACCACTCCAAGTTTGTCGTATACCACAACATCTACATCTACCACCATCAAGCCAACCACGGCATTGACAACTTCAGCCCATGAAACTACCCAAGGTAAAACCTTGAATTTTCTTTGTTCCCTTGTCCATTATTACTACAAACGTCACCTCTGGTGTGCTTCTGTCAAGATTTTACTTGTTATATACTTCTCCACATAGTCAGGGTCCTCATTTTTGAATTTTGAATTTTTGTGGAGAGTATGAAAACTAAACATTTTTGGAAACGCTACAGTAGAAGCAATCAGACAAACAATGTTTCCATTTATCCCGAGACATTTATGACCGCCACCTTGGATTTTTCAAAATGGCCGCCATAAATAATGTTTTGTTAATGTATCTCAATTTTTAAGTGATATAGAGCGAAACCACCATTTCCAAGGCCAAAGAATCGAATTCCCCTAGTTACAAGTGTGTTGAGATGTTTCGTATAGCAGTTCTTGCAAACACTTACTAATTTTTTAATAGGTATGTGATATAAATTGACAGAGATTTTATCTAAGAACTAATGAACTGTCAACCTATATAGGTCATCATACTTCATCCACAGTGTTTAAGCAATCTATTTCAAACCTGGTATGTAGGGTCTGTAATGATATATAGGTGTGGTTATGCAAGACACTCTTTGTGTTTGTACCTGACAAGGTGTTGCCATGGTAACTGCATCTTTTCTTGAAAATCTTGTGGAGTGAAGTACTTTCACAATTGTGAGCTGTCAAACTCATAAGGTACTCACAAGGTACTACACACATACACACAGAAACACATATACACATAATCTTTTATCAGCTCATTGTAGATCCTTTCATTTGGCAGGACAGTTTCTATAACCCTCTTACTCCCAGCTCAGAGTAGGCCCTTTCATTTTGCAGGACAATTTCTATAACCCTTTTATTCTCAGCTCAGAGTAGACCCTTTCATTTTGCAGGACAATTTCTTTAACCCTTTTATTCCCAGCTCAGTGTAATAAACCCTTTCATTTTGTAAGACAGTTTCCATAACCCTTTTATTCTCAGCTCAGTGTAGACCCTTTCATTTGGCAGCACAGTTTCTATAACCCTTTTATTCCCAGCTCAGAGTAGACCGTTTCATTTTGCAGGAGAGTTTCCTATAACCCTTTCATTCCCAGCTTATTGTAGATCCTTTCATTTGGCAGTACAATTTTTATAACCCTGTCATTCCAGCTCAGTGAAGACCTTTTCACTTGGCAGGACAGTTTCTATAACCCTTTTATTCTCATCTCAGTGTAAACCTATTCATTTTACAGTACAATTTCTGTAACCCTTTCAGTGCCAGCTCAGTGTAGACCCTTTCATTTTGCAGGACAGTTTCTATAACCCTTTTATTCTTAGCTTAGAGTAGACCCTTTCATTTTGCAGGACAGTTTGTATAACCCTTTTATTCTCAGTTCAGAGTAGACCCTTTCATTTGGCAGGACAGTTTCTAAAACCCTTTTATTCTCAGCTCAGTATAAACGGTTTCCTTGGGCAGTACAATTTCTAAATCTTTTCATTCCCAGCTAAGTGTTGACCCTTTCATTTGGCAGGACAGTTTCTATAATGCTTTTACAGCCCCAGTGATACGGTGCAATTAACTCACTGATAAGAGGCCAAAGCTTTTGAATTCCTAATGGTCATCAAGCACTGTGCAGAGGGAAGGACAAAAAAATCTTGAAACTTCACCTCCTCGTATCTCCATTATTTTATCACCAAAGCCCTTGAAACTTCAAACCTATTTCTAATATGGATATATCATCCTTCATATCTTTTGAGATATGTGTGCTTTTCTGTTTGAGTCGTCCATGGGGAAAGGGTTATGTTTTTTTCTGGACATAAGTCTGCGCCTGTATGAATTTGCATTTGATTAACATATTGCTAGTCTGTATACACCTGCAAAGTTTCGTGTTGGAACAATTAGTAGTAAGGTGAAAATAAGAGCAAAAAGACAACAGGATTTAAGAGATAATACTGGACATGCACAACTAGATCATCCCCCTGCGCTTGCATTCTCTGCTGGTCAGTGCACGCTTGGCCAATCAGCAGTGTCAGGTTGGGCGCAATGCGACAGGTTTCGGTTTTCGGTCCACAGGGTGGTGAATAGGCAAGAGAGGAACCCTGCAATGTGCTTCAACTGTTTCACACAGCACCAAAGCCGATACATCGTACTGCATACTGCTAATGCCATGGATTTTACATGGGTGACAAGTGACAATGATCTCTATTTTTTCTGGATATACAACGTTTATCCTTGCGCCAAATGATACAGAAAAGATATTTGGAATACAGTATGGATATGATATACTACCTTAAGTCATATACGGAAGTTTCATTTTGAAGCAATGAAGGAAAAAGTGAAAAAAATACACTTTTTTAAAGACCAAATTTTCTGTTTTGGAAGCTAAGTTTCGATGTTATTTTCACAGGTTTATCCTCAATAAAACCCAAAATAACAAACATCGCAAGTAAGAGAATAGTTTCCTCTTCAATTTGCTGTATAGATTTAATCATTTGATGGCTTCTGAGGTGAGATATTGCGATTGTCCTGCAACACTTTCCCAGGGGTTTTGCGTACACAAGCTGTCTACTTTATCCAAATGAGGCTTCGACATGTAATGCTTTTGGCTAGTTAATTGCACCGTATCGCCCTGCCTGATTATTCTCAGTTCAGTGTAAACCCTTGCATTCTGCAAGACAGTTTGTATAGCCCTTTTATTCTCAATTCAGAGTGGACTCTTTCATTTTTATACCCCCGCCAAACGAAGTTTGAAGGGGGTATATAGGAATCAGCGGACGGTCGGTCGGGCGGGCGGTCGGTCGGGCAGTCGGTCCGTTGCAAATCTTGCGTTTTCAACCGATTCCCATAAAACTTGGCACAGATGTGTGCCTTGGGTTGTAGATGTGCAAGACATATTTTTTGACAGTACCCAAAAGTACGTTGCCATGGTAACGGCATATTTATGAAATTTTTGAAATTTATGAAATTAGGTACAGATGTTCATCTGAATATGTTAATGTGCAAGACACATATTTCCGCAGTGGCAAAAAGTGCGTTGCCATGGTAACGGCATGTTATTGGTAAAATATAGGGCAAAATGCTTCATGGCAAAACTGCTTCATCAGTGTTCTTCCAATTCTCATGGAATTCATATTGAATGTTTGTCTTAGGATATAGGTCAGCATGACACATTTCTTGACAGTTACAAAAAGTATGTTGCCATGGTAACAGCTCACATATTATGAGCCAAAATGATGGAAAATTTTGTGTTGCAAACTACTTCCTCAGTTTTTGCCCAATTTCCATGAAACTTGGTACAGATGTGTGCCTTTGGTTGTAGATGTGCAAGACGCATTTTTTGACAGTACCCGAAAGTATGTTGCCATGGTAACGGCATATTAATGGCAGAAGATCAAGGAAAGATCTTGCGGATTTAACTACTTCCTCAGTTTTTTGACCAAAGCTTATGAAATGTGGCACACATCTTGATCTTGGTGGGAGGATGTGGAAGACATAGTTTTCGGACGTGTCGGAAGCTGCGTTGCCATGGTAACGGCATATAAATGGCAGAAGATCAAGGAAAGATCTTGCAGATTGAACTACTTCCTCTGTATTCGACTGAAGCTCATGAAATGTGGCACACACATTGGTCTTGGTGGGAAGATGTGCAAGACATATTTTTTGGACGTGTCGGAAGCTGCGTTGCCATGGTAACGGCATATTAATGGCGGAAGATCAAGGAAAGATCTTGTGGATTGAACTACTTCCTCAGTTTTTGACAAAAGCTTATGAAATGTGGCACACACAATAGTCTTGGTGGGAAGATGTGCAAGACATATTTTTCGGACGTGTCGGAAGCTGCGTTGCCATGGTAACGGCATTTAAATGGCAGAAGATCAAGGAAAGATCATTCCTTGGGTAAGACTGTCGTCACGGGGCGGGGGTATTAATCACCTTAAGTGATATTTCTAGTTTAAGACAGTTTCTATAACCTTTTTATTCTCAGCTCAGTGTGGACCCTTTCATTTTGCAGGAAGGTTCCTATAACCCTTTTATTCTCAATTCAGAGTAGACCCTTTCATTTGGCAGAACAGTTTCTATAACCTTTTAAGTCCCAGCTCTGCTCAGTGTAGTCCCTTTCATTTGGCAGGACAGTTTCTATAACCCTTTTATTCTCAATTCAGAGAAGACCCCTTCATTTGGCAGGACATTTTCTTATAACCCTTTTATTCCCAGCTCAGTGAAGCTCTTTCATTTGGCAGTACAATTTCTATAGCCTTTTTATTCTCAATTCAGAGTGGCCTCTTTCATTTTACAAGACAGTTTCTATAACCCTTTCATTCCCAGCTCATTGTAGTCCCTTTCATTTGGCAGGACAGTTTCTATAACCCTTTTATTCTCAATTCAGAGTAGACCCTTTCATTTGGCAGAACAGTTTCTACAACCTTTTAAGTCCCAGCTCTGCTCAGTGTAGTCCCTTTCATTTGGCAGGACAGTTTCTATAACCCTTTTATTCTCAATTCAGAGAAGACCCCTTCATTTGGCAGAACAGTTTCTATAACCCATTAATTCCCAGCTCAGTGTAGTCCCTTTCATTTGGCAGGACAGTTTCTATAACCCTTTTATTCTCAATTCAGAGTAGACCCTTTCATTCGGCAGGACATTTTCTATAATCCTTTCATTCCCAGCTCAGTGTAGGCTCTTTCAATTGGCAGTACAATTTCTATAACCCTTTTATTCTCAGCTCAGAGTAGACCCTTTCATTTGGCAGAACAGTTTCTATAACCCATTAATTCCCAGCTCAGTGTAGTCCCTTTCATTTGGCAGGACAGTTTCTATAACCCTTTTATACTCAATTCAGAGTAGACCCTTTCATTTGGCAGTACAATTTGTATAACCCTTTTTATCTCAGCTCAGTGTAGTCCCTTTCATTTTACAGGACAGTTTGTATAACCCTTTTATTCTCATCTCAGTGTAAACCTATTCATATTGCAGTACAATTTCTATAACCCTTTCATTCCCAGCTCAGTGTAGACCCCTTTCATTTGGCAGTACAATTTTTATATCCCTTTTATTCCCAGCTCAGTGAAGACCCTTTTATTTGGCAGGACAGTTACCTATAACCCTTTCATTCCCAGTTTATCATAGTCCCTTTCATTTGGCAGTTCAATTTCTATAATCCTGTTGTTCTCAGGTCAGAGTAGACCATTTAATTTTGCAGGACACTTTTTGTAGCCCTTCAATTCCCAGCTTAAAGTAGACCGTTTCATTTGGCAGTACAATTTGTATAACTCTTTTTATCTCAGCTCAGTGTAGGCCCTTCCATTTGGCAGAACAATTTCTATAACCCTTTTATTCTCAGCTCAGAGTAGACCCTTTCATTTGGCAGGACAGTTTCTATAACCCTTTTATTCCCAGCTTAGAGTAGACCGTTTCATTTTGCAGGACAGTTTCTATAACCCTTTTATTCTCAGCTCAGTCTAAACTCTTTCATATTGCAGTACAATTTTTATGACCCTTTCATACCCAGCTGAGTGTAGACAGTGTAGGCAGGACAGTTTCCTCTCTAACCCTTTCATTTCCAGGTAATTGTGGGATTGGCAGTACAATTTTTATAACCCCTTTATTCCCAGCTAATTGTAAACCCTTTCACTTGGAAGTACAATTTTTAAAACCCTTTCATTCCTAGCTCAGTGAAGACCCTTTCATTTGGCAGGAGAGTTTCTATAACCCTTTTATTCTCATCTCAGTGCAAACCCATTCATATTCCAGTACAATTTCTATAACCCTTTCTTTGCCAGCTCAGTGTAGACCCTTTTATTTGGAAGGACAGTTTCTATTTAACCCTTCCATTCTCAGCTCATAGTAGACCCTTTCATTTTACAGGACAGTTTCTATAATGATATTATTCACAGCTCAGTGTAGACCCCTTTCATTTGGCAGTAACATTTTTTATAACCCTTTCTTTCCCAGCTCAGTGAAGACCCTTTTATTTGGCAGGACATTTACATATACCCCTTTCATTCCCAGTTTATCATAGACCCTTTCATTTGGCAGTTCAATTTCTATAACCCTTTTGTTCTCAGGTCAGAGTAGACCCTTGAATTTTGCAGGACACTTTTTATAACCCTTTAATTCTCAGCTTAGAGTAGACCATTTCATTTTTCATTACAGTTTCTACAACCCTTTTATTCTCAGCTCAGTGTAAACCCTTTCATATTGCGGTACAATTTTTATGACCCTTTCATACCCAGCTCAGTGTAGGCAGTGTATGCAGGACAGTTTCCTATAACCCTTTCATTCCCAGCTTGTTGTAGATCCTTTCATTTGACAGTACAATTTTTATAACCCTGTCATTCCCAGCTAATTGTACACCCTTTCATTTGACAGTACAATTTTTATTACCCTTTCATTCCCAGCTTAGTGTAGACCCTTTCATTTGGCAGGACAGTTTCTATAACCCTCTTATTCTCATCTCAGTGTAAACCTATTCATATTGCAGTACAATTTCTATAACCCTTTCATTCCCAGCTCAGTGTAGACCCCTTTCATTTGGCAGTACAATTTTTATATCCCTTTTATTCCCAGCTCAGTGAAGACCCTTTTATTTGGCAGGACAGTTACCTATATCCCTTTCATTCCCAGTTTATCATAGTCCCTTTCATTTGGCAGTTCAATTTCTATAATCCTGTTATTCTCAGGTCAGAGTAGACCCTTTAATTTTGCAGGACACTTTTTGTAGCCCTTTAATTCCCAGCTTAAAGTAGACCGTTTCATTTTTTATTACAGTTTCTACAACCCTTTTATTCTCAGCTCAGTGTAAACCCTTTCATATTGCAGTACAATTTTTATGACCCTTTCATTCCCAGCTCAGTGTAGACAGTGTAGGCAATACAGTTTCCTTTAACCCTTTCATTCCCAGCTTGTTGTAGGTCCTTTCATTTGACAGTACAATTTTTATAACCCTTTCATTCCCAGCTAATTGTATACCCTTTCATTTGACACTACAATTCTATAACCCTTTCATTCCCAGCTCAGCATAGACCCTTTAATTTTGCAGGACAGTTTCTATAACCCTTTTAGAGTTCCTGCGATGCGGTGTAATTTACTCACTGATAGGAGGCCAAAGCTTTTGAATTCCTAACGGTCATCGAGCACTATGCGGAGGGAAGGACAAAAAAATCTTGAAACTTCACCTCCTCGTATCTTCCTTATTTTATCACCAAATCCATTGAAACTTCAGACATATATCTAATATGGATATATCATCCCTCATAGGATTTTTGGGCGAAAGTGCTGATGTATCTTTCGAGATATGTGTGTTTTTCTGTTTGAGTTGACCGTGGGAAAGGGTTACAATTTTTTCTGGACATAAGTCTGCGCCTGCATGAATATGCATTTGCTTAATATGTTGCTAGTCTGTATACACCAGACTGACTATCTGCAAAGTTTCATGTTGAAGCAATTAGTAGTAAGGTGAAAATAAGAGCACAGAATAAGACAACAGGATTTAAGAGAAAATACTGGACATGCACAGCTAGTTCATCCTCCTGCGCATGCGTTCTCTTCTCGTCAGTGGACGCTTAGCCAATCAGCGGTGTCAGGTTGGGCGCAATGCGACAGGTTTCGGTTTTCGGTCCACAGGATGGTGAATAGGCAAGAGAGGAACCCTGCAATGTGTTTCCACTGTTTCGCCCTGCCTGATTTATTCTGAGTTCAGTGTAAACCCTTGCATTTTGCAAGACAGTTTGTATAACCCTTTTATTCTCAATTCAGAGTGGACTCTTTCATTTTTTAAGACAGTTTCTATAACCCTTTTATTCTCAGCTCAGTGTGGACCCTTTCATTTTGCAGGAAGGTTTCTATAACCCTTTTATTCTCAATTCAGAGTAGACCCTTTCATATGGCAGAACAGTTTATATATCCCATTAATTCCCAGATCTGCTCAGTGTTGTCCCTTTCATTTGGCAGGACAGTTTCTATAACCCTTTTATTCTCAATTCAGAGTAAACCCTTTCATTTGGCAGGACATTTTTTTATAACCCTTTTATTCCCAGCTCAGTGTAAGCTCTTTCATTTGGCAGTACAATTTCTATAACCCTTTTATTCTCACCTCAGAGTAGACCCTTTCATTTTGCAGGACAGTTTGTATAACCCTTTTATTCTCAATTCAGAGTAGACCCTTTCATTTTATAAGACATTTTCTATAACCCTTTTATTCCCAGCTCAGTGTAGTCCCTTTCATTTTGCAGGACGGTTTGTATAACCCTTTTATTCTCAATTCAGAGTAGACCCTTTAATTTTACAAGACATTTTCTATAACCCTTTTATTCCCAGCTCAGTGTATTCCCTTTCAATTGGCAGTACAATTTCTATAACCCTTTTATTCCCAGCTCAGTGTAGGCTCTTTCAATTGGCAGTACAATTTCTATAACCCTTTTATTTTCAGCTCAGAGTAGACCCTTTCATTTGGCAGAACAGTTTCTATAACCCATTAATTCCCAGCTCAGTGTAGTCCCTTTCATTTGGCAGTACAATTTCTATAACCCTTTTATTGTCAGCTCAGAGTAGACCCTTCCATTTGGCAGAACAGTTTCTATAACCCTTTTATTCCCAGCTTAGAGTAGACCGTTTCATTTTGGAGGACAGTTTCTATAACCCTTTTATTCTCAGCTCAATGTAAACTCTTTCATATTGCAGTACAATTTTTATGACCCTTTCATACCCAGCTGAGTGTAGACAGTGTAGGCAGGACAGTTTCCTCTAACCCTTTCATTTGCAGGTAATTGTGGATCCTTTCATTTGGCAGTACAATTTTTATAACTCCTTTATTCCCAGCTAATTGTAAACCCTTTCACTTGGAAGTACAATTTTTATAACCCTTTCATTCCCAGCTCAGTGAAGACCCTTTCATTTGGCAGGAGAGTTTCTATAACCCTTTTATTCTCATCTCAGTGCAAACCCATGCATATTCCAGTGCAATTTCTATAGCCCTTTCTTTGCCAGCTCAGTGTAGACCCTTTTATTTGGCAGGACAGTTTCTATTTAACCCTTCCATTCTCAGCTCATAGCAGACCCTTTCATTTTACAGGACAGTTTCTATAACGCTATTATTCACAGCTCAGTGTAGACCCCTTTCATTTGGCAGTAAAATTTGTATAACCCTTTCTTTCCCAGCTCAGTGAAGACCATTTTATTTGGCAGGATAGTTACATATACCCCTTTCATTCCCAGTTTATCATAGACCCTTTCAATTGGCAGTTCAATTTCTATAACCCTTTTGTTCTCAGGTCAGAGTAGACCCTTTAATTTTGCAGGACACTTTTTATAACCCTTTAATTCTCAGCTTAGAGTAGACCGTTTCATTTTCCATTACAGTTTCTACAACCCTTTTATTCTCAGCTCAGTGTAAACCCTTTCATATTGCAATACAATTTTTATGACCCTTCCATACCCAGCTCAGTGTAGGCAGTGTATGCAGGACAGTTTCATATAACCCTTTCATTCCCAGCTTGTTGTAGGTCCTTTCATTTGGCAGTACAATCTTTATAACCCTGTCATTCCCAGCTAATTGTACACCCTTTCATTTGACAGTACAATTTTTATTACCCTTTTATTCCCAGCTCAGTGTAGGCTCTTTCAATTGGCAGTACAATTTCTATAACCCTTTTATTGTCAGCTCAGAGTAGACCCTTTCATTTGGTAGAACAGTTTCTATAACCCATCAATTCCCAGTTCAGTGTAGTCCCTTTCATTTGGCAGTACAATTTCTATAACCCTTTTATTGTCAGCTCAGAGTAGACCCTTTCATTTGGCAGAACAGTTTGTATAACCCTTTTATTCTCAATTCAGAGTGGACTCTTTCATTTTACAAGACAGTTTCTATAACCTATTCATTTGGCAGGACAGTATCTATAACCCTTTTATTCTCAATTCAGAGTAGACCCTTTCATTTTACAAGACATTTTCTATAACCCTTTTATTCCCAGCTCAGTGTAGTCCCTTTCATTTTGCAGGACAGTTTGTATAACCCTTTTATTTTCAATTCAGAGTGGACTCTTTCATTTTACAAGACAGTTTCTATAACCCTTTCATTCCCAGCTCAGTGTAGTCCCTTTCATTTGGCAGGACAGTTTCTATAACCCTTTTATTCTCAATTCAGAATAGACCCTTTCATTTTACAAGACATTTTCTATAACCCTTTTATTCCCAGCTCAGTGTAGTCCCTTTCAATTGGCAGTACAATTTCTATAACCCTTTTATTGTCAGCTCAGAGTAGACCCTTTCATTTTACAGGACAGTTTGTATAACCCTTTTATTCTCAATTCAGAATGGACGCTTTCATTTTACAAGACAGTTTCTATAACCCTTTCATTCCCAGCTCAGTGTAGTCCCTTTCATTTGGCAGGACAGTTTCTATAACCCTTTTATTCTCAATTCAGAGTAGACCCTTTCATTTTACAAGACATTTTCTATAACCCTTTTATTCCCAGCTCATTGTAGTCCCTTTCATTTGGCAGGACAGTTTCTATGACCCTTTTATTTTTGATTCAGAATAGACCCTTTCATTTGGCAAAACAGTTTGTATAACCCATTAATTCCCAGCTCAGTGTAGTCCCTTTCATTTTGCAGGACAGTTTCTATAACCCTTTTATTCTCAATTCAGAGTAGACCCTTTCATTTGGCAGGACATTTTCTTATAACCATTTCATTCCCAGCTCAGTGTAAGCTCTTTCATTTGGCAGTACAATTTCCATAACCCTTTTATTCTCAGCTCAGAGTAGACCCTTTCATTTTGCAGGACAGTTTGTATAACCCTTTTATTCTCAATTCAGAGTGGACTCTTTCATTTTACAAGACAGTTTCTATAACCCTTTCATTCCCAGCTCAGTGTAGTCCCTTTCATTTGACAGGACAGTTTCTGTAACCCTTTTATTCTCAATTCAGAGTAGACCCTTTCATTTTACAAGACATTTTCTATAACCCTTTTATTCCCAGCTCAGTGTAGTCCCTTTCATTTTGCAGGACAGTTTGTATAACCCTTTTATTCTCAATTCAGAGTGAACTCTTTCATTTTACAAGACAGTTTCTATAACCCTTTCATTCCCAGCTCAGTGTAGTCCCTTTCATTTGGCAGGAGAGTTTCTATAACCCTTTTATTCTCAATTCAGAGTAGACCCTTTCATTTTACAAGACATTTTCTATAACCCTTTTATTCCCAGCTCAGTGTAGTCCCTTTCAATTGGCAGTACAGTTTCTATAACCCTTTTATTGTCAGCTCAGAGTAGACCCTTTCATTTGGCAGAACATTTTCTATAACCCTTTTATTCCCAGCTTAGAGTAGACCGTTTCATTTTGCAGGACAGTTTCTATAGCCCTTTTATTCTCAGCTCAGTGTAAACTCTTTCATATTGCAGTACAATTTTTATGACCCTTTCATACCCAGCTGAGTGTAGACAGTGTAGGCAGGACAGTTTCCTCTAACCCTTTCATTTGCAGGTAATTGTGGATCCTTTCATTTGGCAGTACAATTTTTATAACTCCTTTATTCCCAGCTAATTGTAAACCCTTTCACTTGGAAGTACAATTTTTATAACCCTTTCATTCCCAGCTCAGTGAAGACCCTTTCATTTGGCAGGAGAGTTTCTATAACCCTTTTATTCTCATCTCAGTGCAAACCCATTCATATTCCAGTACAATTTCTATAACCCTTTCTTTGCCAACTCAGTGTAGTCCCTTTTATTTGGGAGGACAGTTTCTATTTAACCCTTCCATTCTCAGCTCATAGCAGACCCTTTCATTTTACAGGACAGTTTCTATAACGCTATTATTCACAGCTCAGTGTAGACCCCTTTCATTTGGCAGTAAAATTTGTATAACCCTTTCTTTCCCAGCTCAGTGAAGACCATTTTATTTGGCAGGATAGTTACATATACCCCTTTCATTCCCAGTTTATCATAGACCCTTTCAATTGGCAGTTCAATTTCTATAACCCTTTTGTTCTCAGGTGAGAGTAGACCCTTTAATTTTGCAGGACACTTTTTATAACCCTTTAATTCTCAGCTTAGAGTAGACCGTTTCATTTTCCATTACAGTTTCTACAACCCTTTTATTCTCAGCTCAGTGTAAACCCTTTCATATTGCAGTACAATTTTTATGACCCTTCCATACCCAGCTCAGTGTAGGCAGTGTATGCAGGACAGTTTCCTATAACCCTTTCATTCCCAGCTTGTTGTAGGTCCTTTCATTTGGCAGTACAATCTTTATAACCCTGTCATTCCCAGCTAATTGTACACCCTTTCATTTTACAAGACAGTTTCTATAACCCTTTCATTCCCAGCTCAGTGTAGTCCCTTTCATTTGGCAGGACAGTTTCTATAACCCTTTTATTCTCAATTCAGAGTAGACCCTTTCATTTTACAAGGCATTTTCTATAACCCATTAATTCCCAGCTCAGTGTAAGCTCTTACATTTGGCAGTACAATTTCGATAACCCTTTTATTGTCAGCTCAGAGTAGACCCTTTCATTTTACAGGACAGTTTGTATAACCCTTTTATTCTCAATTCAGAATGGACGCTTTCATTTTACAAGACAGTTTCTATAACCCTTTCATTCCCATCTCAGTGTAGTCCCTTTCATTTGGCAGGAGAGTTTCTATAACCCTTTTATTCTTAATTCAGAGTAGACCCTTTCATTTTACAAGACATTTTCTATAACCCTTTTATTCCCAGCTCAGTGTAGTCCCTTTCAATTGGCAGTACAATTTATATAACCCTTTTATTCTCAATTCAGAGTGGATCCTTTCATTTGGCAGGACATTTTCTATAACCCTTTTATTCCCAGCTCAGTGTAGGCTCTTTCAATTGGCAGTACAAGTTCTATCACCCTTTTACAAGACAGTTTGTATAACCCTTTCATTTGGCTGGACAGTTTCTATAACCCTTTTATTCTCAATTCAGAATTGATCCTTTCATTTTACAAGACCTTTTCTATAACCCTTTTATTCCCAGCTCAGTGTAGTCCCTTTCATTTGGCAGGAGAGTTTCTATAACCCTTTTGTTCTCAATTCAGAGTAGACCCTTTCATTTTACAAGACATTTTCTGTAACCCTTTTATTCCCAGCTCAGTGTAGTCCCTTTCAATTGGCAGTACAATTTCTATAACCCTTTTATTGTCAGCTCAGAGTAGACCCTTTCATTTGGCAGAACAGTTTCTATAACCCATTAATTTCCAGCTCAGTGTACTCCCTTTCATTTTGCAGGACAGTTTCTATAACCCTTTTATTCTCAATTCAGAGTGGACTCTTTCATTTTACAAGACAGTTTCTATAACCCGTTCATTTGGCAGGACAGTTTCTATAACCCTTTCATTCTCAATTCAGAGTAGACCCTTTCATTTTACAAGACATTTTCTATAACCCTTTTATTCCCTGCTCATTGTAGTCCCTTTCATTTGGCAGGACAGTTTCTATGACTCTTTTAATTTTGATTCAGAATAGACCCTTTCATTTTACAAGACATTTTCTATAACCCTTTTATTCCCAGCTCAGTGTAGTCCCTTTCAATTGACAGTACAATTTCTATAACCCTTTTATTGTCAGCTCAGAGTAGACCCTTTCATTTGGCAAAACAGTTTGTATAACCCATTAATTCCCAGCTCAGTGTAGTCCCTTTCATTTTGCAGGACAGTTTCTATAACCCTTTTATTCTCAATTCAGAGTAGACCCTTTCATTTGGCAGGACATTTTCGTATAACCCTTTCATTCCCAGCTCAGTGTAAGCTCTTTCATTTGGCAGTACAATTTCCATAACCCTTTTATTCTCAGCTCAGAGTAGACCCTTTCATTTTGCAGGACAGTTTGTATAACCCTTTTATTCTCAATTCAGAGTAGACCCTTTCATTTTACAAGACATTTTCTATAACCCTTTTATCCCCAGCTCAGTGTAGTCCCTTTCATTTTGCAGGACAGTTTGTATAACCCTTTTATTCTCAATTCAGAGTAGACCCTTTCATTTTACAAGACATTTTCTATAACCCTTTTATCCCCAGCTCAGTGTAGTCCCTTTCATTTTGCAGGACAGTTTGTATAACCCTTTTATTCTCAATTCAGAGTGGACTCTCTCATTTTACAAGACAGTTTCTGTAACCCTTTCATTCCCAGCTCAGCGTAGTCCCTTTCATTAGGCAGGAGAGTTTCTATAACCCTTTTATTCTCAATTCAGAGTAGACCCTTTCATTTTACAAGACATTTTCTATAACCCTTTTATTCCCAGCTCAGTGTAGTCCCTTTCAATTGGCAGTACAGTTTCTATAACCCTTTTATTGTCAGCTCAGAGTAGACCCTTTCATTTGGCAGAACAGTTTCTATAACCCTTTTATTCCCAGCTTAGAGTAGACTGTTTCATTTTGCAGGACAGTTTCTATAGCCCTTTTATTCTCAGCTCAGTGTAAACTCTTTCATATTGCAGTACAATTTTTATGACCCTTTCATACCCAGCTGAGTGTAGACAGTGTAGGCAGGACAGTTTCCTCTAACCCTTTCATTTGCAGGTAATTGTGGATCCTTTCATTTGGCAGTACAATTTTTATAACTCCTTTATTCCCAGCTAATTGTAAACCCTTTCACTTGGAAATACAATTTTTATAACCCTTTCATTCCCAGCTCAGTGAAGACCCTTTCATTTGGCAGGAGAGTTTCTATAACCCTTTTATTCTCATCTCAGTGCAAACCCATTCATATTCCAGTACAATTTCTATAACCCTTTCTTTGCCAACTCAGTGTAGTCCCTTTTATTTGGGAGGACAATTTCTATTTAACCCTTCCATTCTCAGCTCATAGCAGACCCTTTCATTTTACAGGATAGTTTCTATAACGCTATTATTCACAGCTCAGTGTAGACCCCTTTCATTTGGCAGTAAAATTTGTATAACCCTTTCTTTCCCAGCTCAGTGAAGACCATTTTATTTGGCAGGATAGTTACATATACCCCTTTCATTCCCAGTTTATCATAGACCCTTTCAATTGGCAGTTCAATTTCTATAACCCTTTTGTTCTCAGGTCAGAGTAGACCCTTTAATTTTGCAGGACACTTTTTATAACCCTTTAATTCTCAGCTTAGAGTAGACCGTTTCATTTTCCATTACAGTTTCTACAACCCTTTTATTCTCAGCTCAGTGTAAACGCTTTCATATTGCAGTACAATTTTTATGACCCTTCCATACCCAGCTCAGTGTAGGCAGTGTATGCAGGACAGTTTCCTATAACCCTTTCATTCCCAGCTTGTTGTAGGTCCTTTCATTTGGCAGTACAATCTTTATAACCCTGTCATTCCCAGCTAATTGTACACCCTTTCATTTGACAGTACAATTTTTATTACCCTTTTATTCCCAGCTCAGTGTAGGCTCTTTCAATTGGCAGTACAATTTCTATAACCCTTTTATTGTCAGCTCAGAGTAGACCCTTTCATTTGGTAGAACAGTTTCTATAACCCATCAATTCCCAGTTCAGTGTAGTCCCTTTCATTTGGCAGTACAATTTCTATAACCCTTTTATTGTCAGCTCAGAGTAGACCCTTTCATTTGGCAGAACAGTTTGTATAACCCTTTTATTCTCAATTCAGAGTGGACTCTTTCATTTTACAAGACATTTTCTATAACCCTTTTATTCCCAGCTCAGTGTAGTCCCTTTCAATTGGCAGTACAGTTTCTATAACCCTTTTATTGTCAGCTCAGAGTGGACTCTTTCATTTGGCAGAACAGTTTGTATAACCCATTTATTCTCAATTCAGAGTGGACTCTTTCATTTTACAAGACATTTTCTATAACCCTTTTATTCCCAGCTCAGTGTAGTCCCTTTCAATTGGCAGTACAGTTTCTATAACCCTTTTATTGTCAGCTCAGAGTGGACTCTTTCATTTGGCAGAACAGTTTGTATAACCCTTTTATTCTCATTTCAGAGTGGACTCTTTCATTTTACAAGACATTTTCTATAACCCTTTTATTCCCAGCTCAGTGTAGTCCCTTTCAATTGGCAGTACAATTTTTATTACCCTTTTATTCCCAGCTCAGTGTAGGCTCTTTCAATTGGCAGTACAATTTCTATAACCCTTTTATTGTCAGCTCAGAGTAGACCCTTTCATTTGGTAGAACAGTTTCTATAACCCATCAATTCCCAGTTCAGTGTAGTCCCTTTCATTTGGCAGTACAATTTCTATAACCCTTTTATTGTCAGCTCAGAGTAGACCCTTTCATTTGGCAGAACAGTTTGTATAACCCTTTTATTCTCAATTCAGAGTGGACTCTTTCATTTTACAAGACATTTTCTATAACCCTTTTATTCCCAGCTCAGTGTAGTCCCTTTCATTTGGCAGTACAATTTCTGTAACCCTTTTATTGTCAGCTCAGAGTAGACCCTTTCATTTGGCAGAACAATTTGTATAACCCTTTTATTCTCAATTCAGAGTGGACTCTTTCATTTTACAAGACATTTTCTATAACCCTTTTATTCCCAGCTCAGTGTAGTCCCTTTCAATTGGCAGTACAGTTTCTATACCCTTTTATTCTCAATTCAGAGTGGACTCTTTCATTTTACAAGACATTTTCTATAACCCTTTTATTCCCAGCTCAGTGTAGTCCCTTTCAATTGGCAGTACAGTTTCTATAACCCTTTTATTGTCAGCTCAGAGTAGACCGTTTCATTTGGCAGAACAGTTTCTATAACCCTTTTATTCCCAGCTTAGAGTAGACCGTTTCATTTTGCAGGACAGTTTCTATAGCCCTTTTATTCTCAGCTCAGTGTAAACTCTTTCATATTGCAGTACAATTTTTATGACCCTTTCATACCCAGCTGAGTGTAGGCAGTGTAGGCAGGACAGTTTCCTCTAACCCTTTCATTTGCAGGTAATTGTGGATCCTTTCATTTGGCAGTACAATTTTTATAACTCCTTTATTCCCAGCTAATTGTAAACCCTTTCACTTGGAAGTGCAATTTTTATAACCCTTTCATTCCCAGCTCAGTGAAGACCCTTTCATTTGGCAGGAGAGTTTCTATAACCCTTTTATTCTCATCTCTGTGCAAACCCATTCATATTCCAGTACAATTTCTATAACCCTTTCTTTGCCAACTCAGTGTAGTCCCTTTCATTTTACAGGACAGTTTCTATAACGCTATTATTCACAGCTCAGTGTAGACCCCTTTCATTTGGCAGTAAAATTTGTATAACCCTTTCTTTCCCAGCTCAGTGAAGACCATTTTATTTGGCAGGATAGTTACATATACCCCTTTCATTCCCAGTTTATCATAGACCCTTTCAATTGGCAGTTCAATTTCTATAACCCTTTTGTTCTCAGGTGAGAGTAGACCCTTTAATTTTGCAGGACACTTTTTATAACCCTTTAATTCTCAGCTTAGAGTAGACCGTTTCATTTTCCATTACAGTTTCTACAACCCTTTTATTCTCAGCTCAGTGTAAACGCTTTCATATTGCAGTACAATTTTTATGACCCTTCCATACCCAGCTCAGTGTAGGCAGTGTATGCAGGACAGTTTCCTATAACCCTTTCATTCCCAGCTTGTTGTAGGTCCTTTCATTTGGCAGTACAATCTTTATAACCCTGTCATTCCCAGCTAATTGTACACCCTTTCATTTGACAGTACAATTTTTATTACCCTTTTATTCCCAGCTCAGTGTAGGCTCTTTCAATTGGCAGTACAATTTCTATAACCCTTTTATTGTCAGCTCAGAGTAGACCCTTTCATTTGGTAGAACAGTTTCTATAACCCATCAATTCCCAGTTCAGTGTAGTCCCTTTCATTTGGCAGTACAATTTCTATAACCCTTTTATTGTCAGCTCAGAGTAGACCCTTTCATTTGGCAGGACAGTTTCTATAACCCTTTTATTCCCAGCTTAGAGTAGACCGTTTCATTTTGCAGGACAGTTTCTATAGCCCTTTTATTCTCAGCTCAGTGTAAACTCTTTCATATTGCAGTACAATTTTTATGACCCTTTCATACCCAGCTGAGTGTAGACAGTGTAGGCAGGACAGTTTCCTCTAACCCTTTCATTTGCAGGTAATTGTGGATCCTTTCATTTGGCAGTACAATTTTTATAACCCTTTTATTGTCAGCTCAGAGTAGACCCTTTCATTTGGCAGAACAGTTTGTATAACCCTTTTATTCTCAATTCAGAGTGGACTCTTTCATTTTACAAGACAGTTTCTATAACCCTTTCATTCCCAGCTCAGTGTAGTCCCTGTCATTTGACAGGACAGTTTTTATGACCCTTTTATTCTCAATTCAGAGTAGACCCTTTCATTTTACAAGACATTTTTTAAAACCCTTTTATTCCCAGCTCAGTGTAGTCCCTTTCATTTTGCAGGACAGTTTGTATAACCCTTTTATTCTCAATTCAGAGTAGACTCTTTCATTTTACAAGACAGTTTCTATAACCCTTTCATTCCCAGCTCAGTGTAGTCCCTTTCATTTGGCAGGAGAGTTTCTATAACCCTTTTATTCTCAATTCAGAGTAGACCCTTTCATTTTACAAGACATTTTCTATAACCCTTTTATTCCCAGCTCAGTGTAGTCCCTTTCAATTGGCAGTACAGTTTCTATAACCCTTTTATTGTCAGCTCAGAGTAGACCCTTTCATTTGGCAGGACAGTTTCTATAACCCTTTTATTCCCAGCTTAGAGTAGACCGTTTCATTTTGCAGGACAGTTCCTATAGCCCTTTTATTCTCAGCTCAGTGTAGTCCCTTTCAATTGGCAGTACAATTTCTATAACCCTTTTATTGTCAGCTCAGAGTAGACCCTTTCATTTGGCAGAACAGTTTCTATAACCCCTTAATTCCCAGCTCAGTGTTGTCCCTTTCATTTGGCAGTACAATTTCTATAACCCTTTTATTGTCAGCTCAGAGTAGACCCTTCCATTTGGCAGAACAGTTTCTATAACCCTTTTATTCCCAGCTTCGAGTAGACCGTTTCATTTTGGAGGACAGTTTCTATAACCCTTTTATTCTCAGCTCAATGTAAACTCTTTCATATTGCAGTACAATTTTTATGACCCTTTCATACCCAGCTGAGTGTAGACAGTGTAGGCAGGACAGTTTCCTCTAACCCTTTCATTTGCAGGTAATTGTGGATCCTTTCATTTGGCAGTACAATTTTTATAACTCCTTTATTCCCAGCTAATTGTAAACCCTTTCACTTGGAAGTACAATTTTTATAACCCTTTCATTCCCAGCTCAGTGAAGACCCTTTCATTTGGCAGAACAGTTTCTATAACCCATTAATTCCCAGCTCAGTGTAGTCCCTTTCATTTGGCAGTACAATTTCTATAACCCTTTTATTGTCAGCTCAGACTAGACCCTTCCATTTGGCAGAACAGTTTCTATAACCCTTTTATTCCCAGCTCAGAGTAGACCCTTTCATTTGGCAGAACAGTTTCTATAACCCATTAATTCCCAGCTCAGTGTAGTCCCTTTCATTTGGCAGTACAATTTCTATAACCCTTTTATTGTCAGCTCAGAGTAGACCCTTCCATTTGGCAGAACAGTTTCTATAACCCTTTTATTCCCAGCTTCGAGTAGACCGTTTCATTTTGGAGGACAGTTTCTATAACCCTTTTATTCTCAGCTCAATGTAAACTCTTTCATATTGCAGTACAATTTTTATGACCCTTTCATACCCAGCTGAGTGTAGACAGGTAGGCAGGACAGTTTCCTCTAACCCTTTCATTTGCAGGTAATTGTGGATCCTTTCATTTGGCAGTACAATTTTTATAACTCCTTTATTCCCAGCTAATTGTAAACCCTTTCACGTGGAAGTACAATTTTTATAACCCTTTCATTCCCAGCTCAGTGAAGACCCTTTCATTTGGCAGGAGAGTTTCTATAACCCTTTTATTCTCATCTCAGTGCAAACCCATGCATATTCCAGTACAATTTCTATAACCCTTTCTTTGCCAGCTCAGTGTAGACCCTTTTATTTTGCAGGACAGTTTCTATTTAACGCTTCCATTTTCAGCTCATAGCAGACCCTTTCATTTTACAGGACAGTTTCTATAACACTATTATTCACAGCTCAGTGTAGACCCCTTTCATTTGGCAGTAAAATTTGTATAACCCTTTCTTTCCCAGCTCAGTGAAGACCATTTTATTTGGCAGGATAGTTACATATACCCCTTTCATTCCCAGTTTATCATAGACCCTTTCATTTGGCAGTTCAATTTCTATAACCCTTTTGTTCTCAGGTCAGAGTAGACCCTTTAATTTTCCAGGACACTTTTTATAACCCTTTAATTCTCAGCTTAGAGTAGACCGTTTCATTTTCCATTACAGTTTCTACAACCCTTTTATTCTCAGCTCAGTGTAAACCCTTTCATATTGCAGTACAATTTTTATGACCCTTCCATACCCAGCTCAGTGTAGGCAGTGTATGCAGGACAGTTTCCTATAACCTTTCATTCCCAGCTTGTTGTAGGTCCTTTCATTTGGCAGTACAATCTTTATAACCCTGTCATTCCCAGCTAATTGTACACCCTTTCATTTGACAGTACAATTTTTATTACCCTTTTATTCCCAGCTCAGTGTAGGCTCTTTCAATTGGCAGTACAATTTCTATTACCCTTTTATTGTCAGCTCAGAGTAGACCCTTTCATTTGGTAGAACAGTTTCTATAACCCATCAATTCCCAGCTCAGTGTAGTCCCTTTCATTTGGCAGTACAATTTCTATAACCCTTTTATTGTCAGCTCAGAGTAGACCCTTTCATTTTGCAGAACAGTTTGTATAACCCTTTTATTCTCAATTCAGAGTGGACTCTTTCATTTTACAAGACAGTTTCTATAACCCTTTCATTTGGCAGGACAGTTTCTATAACCCTTTTATTCTCAATTCAGAGAAGACCCTTTCATTTTACAAGACATTTTCTATAACCCTTTTATTCCCAGCTCAGTGTAGTCCCTTTCATTTTGCAGGACAGTTTGTATAACCCTTTTATTTTCAATTCAGAGTGGACTCTTTCATTTTACAAGACAGTTTCTATAACCCTTTCATTCCCAGCTCAGTGTAGTCCCTTTCATTTGGCAGGAGAGTTTCTATAACCCTTTTATTCTCAATTCAGAGTAGACCCTTTCATTTTACAAGACATTTTCTATAACCCTTTTATTCTCAATTCAGAGTAGACCCTTTCATTTTACAAGACATTTTCTATAACCCTTTTATTCCCAGCTCAGTGTAGTCCCTTTCAATTGGCAGTACAATTTCTATAACCCTTTTATTGTCAGCTCAGAGTAGACCCTTTCATTTTACAGGACAGTTTGTATAACCCTTTTATTCTCAATTCAGAATGGACGCTTTCATTTTACAAGACAGTTTCTATAACCCTTTCATTCCCAGCTCAGTGTAGTCCCTTTCATTTGGCAGGACAGTTTCTATAACCCTTTTATTCTCAATTCAGAATGGACGCTTTCATTTTACAAGACAGTTTCTATAACCCTTTCATTCCCAGCTCAGTGTAGTCCCTTTCATTTTGCAGGACAGTTTGTATAACCCTTTTATTCTCAATTCAGAGTGGACTCTTTCATTTTACAAGACAGTTTCTATAACCCTTTCATTCCCAGCTCATTGTAGTCCCTTTCATTTGGCAGGAGAGTTTCTATAACCCTTTTATTCTCAATTCAGAGTAGACCCTTTCATTTTACAAGACATTTTCTATAACCCTTTTATTCCCAGCTCAGTGTAGTCCCTTTCAATTGGCAGTACATTTTCTATAACCCTTTTATTGTCAGCTCAGAGTAGACCCTTTCATTTGGCAGAACAGTTTCTATATTCCTTTTATTCCCAGCTTAGAGTAGACCGTTTCATTTTGCAGGACAGTTTCTATAGCCCTTTTATTCTCAGCTCAGTGTAAACTCTTTCATATTGCAGTACAATTTTTATGACCCTTTCATACCCAGCTGAGTGTAGACAGTGTAGGCAGGACAGTTTCCTCTAACCCTTTCATTTGCAGGTAATTGTGGATCCTTTCATTTGGCAGTACAATTTTTATAACTCCTTTATTCCCAGCTAATTGTAAACCCTTTCACTTGGAAGTACAATTTTTATAACCCTTTCATTCCCAGCTCAGTGAAGACCCTTTCATTGGGCAGGAGAGTTTCTATAACCCTTTTATTCTCATCTCAGTGCAAACCCATTCATATTCCAGTACAATTTCTATAACCCTTTCTTTGCCAACTCAGTGTAGTCCCTTTTATTTGGGAGGACAGTTTCTATTTAACCCTTCCATTCTCAGCTCATAGCAGACCCTTTCATTTTACAGGACCGTTTTTATAACGCTATTATTCACAGCTCAGTGTAGACCCCTTTCATTTGGCAGTAAAATTTGTATAACCCTTTCTTTCCCAGCTCAGTGAAGACCATTTTATTTGGCAGGATAGTTACATATACCCCTTTCATTCCCAGTTTATCATAGACCCTTTCAATTGGCAGTTCAATTTCTATAACCCTTTTGTTCTCAGGTCAGAGTAGACCCTTTAATTTTGCAGGACACTTTTTATAACCCTTTAATTCTCAGCTTAGAGTAGACCGTTTCATTTTCCATTACAGTTTCTACAACCCTTTTATTCTCAGCTCAGTGTAAACCCTTTCATATTGCAGTACAATTTTTATGACCCTTCCATACCCAGCTCAGTGTAGGCAGTGTATGCAGGACAGTTTCCTATAACCCTTTCATTCCCAGCTTGTTGTAGGTCCTTTCATTTGGCAGTACAATCTTTATAACCCTGTCATTCCCAGCTAATTGTACACCCTTTCATTTGACAGTACAATTTTTATTACCCTTTTATTCCCAGCTCAGTGTAGGCTCTTTCAATTGGCAGTACAATTTCTATAACCCTTTTATTGTCAGCTCAGAGTAGACCCTTTCATTTGGTAGAACAGTTTCTATAACCCATCAATTCCCAGTTCAGTGTAGTCCCTTTCATTTGGCAGTACAATTTCTATAACCGTTTTATTGTCAGCTCAGAGTAGACCCTTTCATTTGGCAGAACAGTTTGTATAACCCTTTTATTCTCAATTCAGAGTGGACTCTTTCATTTTACAAGACAGTTTCTATAACCCTTTCATTCCCAGCTCAGTGTAGTCCCTTTCATTTGGCAGGACAGTTTCTATAACCCTTTTATTCTCAATTCAGAGTAGACCCTTTCATTTTACAAGACATTTTCTATAACCCTTTTATTCTCAATTCAGAGTAGACCCTTTCATTTTACAAGACATTTTCTATAACCCATTAATTCCCAGCTCAGTGTAAGCTCTTACATTTGGCAGTACAATTTTGATAACCCTTTTATTGTCAGCTCAGAGTAGACCCTTTCATTTTACAGGACAGTTTGTATAACCCTTTTATTCTCAATTCAGAATGGACGCTTTCATTTTACAAGACAGTTTCTATAACCCTTTCATTCCCATCTCGGTGTAGTCCCTTTCATTTGGCAGGACAGTTTCTATAACCCTTTTATTCTTGATTCAGAGTAGACCCTTTCATTTTACAAGACATTTTCTATAACCCTTTTATTCCCAGCTCAGTGTAGTCCCTTTCAATTGGCAGTACAATTTCTATAACCCTTTTATTCTCAATTCAGAGTGGACCCTTTCATTTGGCAGGACATTTTCTATAACCCTTTTATTCCCAGCTCAGTGTAGGCTCTTTCAATTGGCAGTACAATTTCTATAACCCTTTTACAAGACAGTTTGTATAACCCTTCCATTTGGCAGGACAGTTTCTATAACCCTTTTATTCTCAATTCAGAGTAGATCCTTTCATTTTACAAGACCTTTTCTATAACCCTTTTATTCCCAGCTCAGTGTAGTCCCTTTCATTTTGCAGGACAGTTTGTATAACCCTTTTATTTTCAATTCAGAGTGGACTCTTTCATTTTACAAGACAGTTTCTATAACCCTTTCATTCCCAGCTCAGTGTAGTCCCTTTCATTTTTCAGGAGAGTTTCTATAACCCTTTTATTCTCAATTCAGAGTAGACCCTTTCATTTTACAAGACATTTTCTATAACCCTTTTATTCTCAATTCAGAGTAGACCCTTTCATTTTACAAGACATTTTCTATAACCCTTTTATTCCCAGCTCAGTGTAGTCCCTTTCAATTGGCAGTACAATTTCTATAACCCTTTTATTGTCAGCTCAGAGTAGACCCTTTCATTTTACAGGACAGTTTGTATAACCCTTTTATTCTCAATTCAGAATGGACGCTTTCATTTTACAAGACAGTTTCTATAACCCTTTCATTCCCAGCTCAGTGTAGTCCCTTTCATTTGGCAGGACAGTTTCTATAACCCTTTTATTCTCAATTCAGAGTAGACCCTTTCATTTTACAAGACATTTTCTATAACCCTTTTATTCTCAATTCAGAGTAGACCCTTTCATTTTACAAGACATTTTCTATAACCCATTAATTCCCACCTCAGTGTAAGCTCTTACATTTGGCAGTACAATTTCGATAATCCTTTTATTGTCAGCTCAGAGTAGACCCTTTCATTTTACAGGACAGTTTGTATAACCCTTTTATTCTCAATTCAGAATGGACCCTTTCATTTTACAAGACAGTTTCTATAACCCTTTTATTCCCATCTCAGTGTAGTCCCTTTCATTTGGCAGGACAGTTTCTATAACCCTTTTATTCTTAATTCAGAGTAGACCCTTTCATTTTACAAGACATTTTCTATAACCCTTTTATTCCCAGCTCAGTGTAGTCCCTTTCAATTGGCAGTACAATTTCTATAACCCTTTTATTCTCAATTCAGAGTGGACCCTTTCATTTGGCAGGACATTTTCTATAACCCTTTTATTCCCAGCTCAGTGTAGGCTCTTTCAATTGGCAGTACAATTTCTATAACCCTTTTACAAGACAGTTTGTATAACCCTTTCATTTGGCAGGACAGTTTCTATAACCCTTTTATTCTCAATTCAGAGTAGATCCTTTCATTTTACAAGACCTTTTCTATAACCCTTTTATTCCCAGCTCAGTGTAGTCCCTTTCATTTGGCAGGACAGTTTCTATAACCCTTTTATTCTCAATTCAGAGTAGACCCTTTCATTTTACAAGACATTTTCTATAACCCTATTATTCCCAGCTCAGTGTAGTCCCTTTCAATTGGCAGTACAATTTCTATAAGCCTTTTATTGTCAGCTCAGAGTAGACCCTTTCATTTGGCAGAACAGTTTCTATAACCCATTAATTTCCAGCTCAGTGTAGTCCCTTTCATTTTGCAGGACAGTTTCTATAACCCTTTTATTCTCAATTCAGAGTGGACTCTTTCATTTTACGAGACAGTTTCTATAACCCTTTCATTTGGCAAGACAGTTTCTATAACCCTTTCATTCTCAATTCAGAGTAGACCCTTTCATTTTACAAGACATTTTCTATAACCCTTTTATTCCCAGCTCATTGTAGTCCCTTTCATTTGGCAGTACAATTTCCATAACCCTTTTATTCTCAGCTCAGAGTAGACCCTTTCATTTTGCAGGACAATTTGTATAACCCTTTTATTCTCAATTCAGAGTGGACTCTTTCATTTTACAAGACAGTTTCTATAACCCTTTCATTCCCAGCTCAGTGTAGTCCCTTTCATTTGGCAGGAGAGTTTCTATAACCCTTTTATTCTCAATTCAGAGTAGACCCTTTCATTTTACAAGACATTTTCTATAACCCTTTTATTCCCAGCTCAGTGTAGTCCCTTTCAATTGGCAGTACAGTTTCTATAACCCTTTTATTGTCAGCTCAGAGTAGACCCTTTCATTTGGCAGAACAGTTTCTATAACCCTTTTATTCCCAGCTTAGAGTAGACCGTTTCATTTTGCAGGACAGTTTCTATAGCCCTTTTATTCTCAGCTCAGTGTAACCTCTTTCATATTGCAGTACAATTTTTATGACCCTTTCATACCCAGCTGAATGTAGACAGTGTAGGCAGGACAGTTTCCTCTAACCCTTTCATTTGCAGGTAATTGTGGATCCTTTCATTTGGCAGTACAATTTTTATAACTCCTTTATTCCCAGCTAATTGTAAACCCTTTCACTTGGAAGTACAATTTTTATAACCCTTTCATTCCCAGTTCAGTGAAGACCCTTTCATTTGGCAGGAGAGTTTCTATAACCCTTTTATTCTCATCTCAGTGCAAACCCATGCATATTCCAGTACAATTTCTATAACCCTTTCTTTGCCAGCTCAGTGTAGACCCTTTTATTTGGCAGGACAGTTTCTATTTAACCCTTCCATTCTCAGCTCATAGCAGACCCTTTCATTTTACAGGACAGTTTCTATAACGCTATTATTCACAGCTCAGTGTAGACCCCTTTCATTTGGCAGTAAAATTTGTATAACCCTTTCTTTCCCAGCTCAGTGAAGACCATTTTATTTGGCAGGATAGTTACATATACCCCTTTCATTCCCAGTTTATCATAGACCCTTTCATTTGGCAGTTCAATTTCTATAACCCTTTTGTTCTCAGGTCAGAGTAGACCCTTTAATTTTGCAGGACACTTTTTATAACCCTTTAATTCTCAGCTTAGAGTAGACCGTTTCATTTTCCATTACAGTTTCTACAACCCTTTTATTCTCAGCTCAGTGTAAACCCTTTCATATTGCAGTACAATTTTTATGACCCTTCCATACCCAGCTCAGTGTAGGCAGTGTATGCAGGACAGTTTCCTATAACCCTTTCATTCCCAGCTTGTTGTAGATCCTTTCATTTGGCAGTACAATCTTTATAACCCTGTCATTCCCAGCTAATTGTACACCCTTTCATTGGACAGTACAATTTTTATTACCCCTTTATTCCCAGCTTAGTGTAGACCCTTTCATTTGGCAGGACAGTTTCTATAACCCTCTTATTCTCATCTCAGTGTAAACCTATTCATATTGCAGTACAATTTCTATAACCCTTTCATTCCCAGCTCAGTGTAGACCCCTTTCATGTGGCAGTACAATTTTTATATCCCTTTTATTCCCAGCTCAGTGAAGACCCTTTCATTTGGCAGGACAGTTACCTATAACCCTTTCATTCCCAATTTATCATAGTCCCTTTCATTTGGCAGTTCAATTTCTATAATCCTGTTATTCTCAGGTCAGAGTAGACCCTTTAATTTTGCAGGACACTTTTTGTAGCCCTTTAATTCCCAGCTTAAAGTAGACCGTTTCATTTTTCATTACAGTTTCTACAACCCTTTTATTCTCAGCTCAGTGTAAACCCTTTCATATTGCAGTACAATTTTTATGACCCTTTCATTTCCAGCTCAGTGTAGACAGTGTAGGCAATACAGTTTCCTTTAACCCTTTCATTCCCAGCTTGTTGTAGGTCCTTTCATTTGACAGTACAATTTTTATAACCCTTTCATTCCCAGCTAATTGTATACCCTTTCATTTGGCAGTACAATTTTTATAACCCTTTCATTCCCAGCTAATCGTATACCCTTTCATTTGACAGTACAATTGTTATAACCCTTTCATTCCCAGCTAATCGTATACCCTTTCATTTGACAGTACAATTTTATAACCCTTTCATTCCCAGCTCAGCGTAGACCCTTTAATTTTGCAGGACAGTTTCTATAACCCTTTTAGAGTCCCTGCGATACGGTGTAATTTACTCACTGATAGGAGGCCAAAGCTTTTGAATTCCTAACGGTCATCGAGCACTATGCGGAGGGAAGGACAAAAAAATCTTAAAACTTCACCTCCTCGTATCTTCCTTATTTTATCACCAAATCCATTGAAACTTCAGACATATATCTAATATGGATATATCATCCCTCATAGGATTTTTGGGCGAAAGTGCTGATGTATCTTTCGAGATATATGTGTTTTTCTGTTTGAGTTGACCGTGGGAAAGGGTTACAATTTTTTCTGGACATAAGTCTGCGCCTGCATGAATATGCATTTGCTTAATATATTGCTAGTCTGTATACACCAGACTGACTATCTGCAAAGTTTCATGTTGAAGCAATTAGTAGTAAGGTGAAAATAAGAGCACAGAATAAGACAACAGGATTTAAGAGAAAATACTGGACATGCACAGCTAGTTCATCCTCCTGCGCATGCGTTCTCTTCTCGTCAGTAGACGCTTAGCCACTCAGCGGTGTCAGGTTGGGCGCAATGCGACAGGTTTCGGTTTTCGGTCCACAGGGTGGTGAATAGGCAAGAGAGGAACCCTGCAATGGGCTTCAACTGTTTCGCCCTGCCTGATTATTCTCAGTTCAGTGTAAACCCTTGCATTTTGCAAGACAGTTTGTATAACCCTTTTATTCTCAATTCAGAGTGGACTCTTTCATTTTTTAAGACAGTTTCTATAACCCTTTTATTCTCAGCTCAGTGTGGACCCTTTCATTTTGCAGGAAGGTTTCTGTAACCCTTTTATTCTCAATTCAGAGTAGACCCTTTCATTTGTCAGAACAGTTTATATATCCCTTTAATTCCCAGCTCTGCTCAGTGTTGTCCCTTTCATTTGGCAAGACAGTTTCTATAACCCTTTTATTCTCAATTCAGAGTAGACCC
This sequence comes from Diadema antillarum, assembly GCF_040938485.1. Classification (NCBI taxonomy): domain Eukaryota; kingdom Metazoa; phylum Echinodermata; class Echinoidea; order Diadematoida; family Diadematidae; genus Diadema; species Diadema antillarum. The sequence continues at coordinate 1,265,539 of NW_027271250.1, read as the reverse complement.
TTTCATTTGGCAGGACATTTTCTTATAACCCTTTTATTCCCAGCTCAGTGTAAGCTCTTTCATTTGGCAGTACAATTTCTATAACCCTTTTATTCTCAGCTCAGAGTAGACCCTTTCATTTTGCAGGACAGTTTGTATAACCCTTTTATTCTCAATTCAGAGTGGACTCTTTCATTTTACAAGACAGTTTCTATAACCCTTTCATTCCCAGCTCAGTGTAGTCCCTTTCATTTGGCAGGAGAGTTTCTATAACCCTTTTATTCTCAATTCAGAGTAGACCCTTTCATTTTACAAGACATTTTCTATAACCCTTTCATTCCCAGCTCAGTGTAGTCCCTTTCATTTTGCAGGACAGTTTGTATAACCCTTTTAATCTCAATTCAGAGTGGACTCTTTCATTTTACAAGACATTTTCTATAACCCTTTCATTCCCAGCTCAGTGTAGTCCCTTTCATTTTGCAGGACAGTTTGTATAACCCTTTTAATCTCAATTCAGAGTGGACTCTTTCATTTTACAAGACAGTTTCTATAACCCTTTCATTCCCAGCTCAGTGTAGTCCCTTTCATTTGGCAGGAGAGTTTCTATAACCCTTTTATTCTCAATTCAGAGTAGACCCTTTCATTTTACAAGACATTTTCTATAACCCTTTTATTCCCAGCTCAGTGTAGTCCCTTTCAATTGGCAGTACAGTTTCTATAACCCTTTTATTGTCAGCTCAGAGTAGACCCTTTCATTTGGCAGAACAGTTTCTATAACCCTTTTATTCCCAGCTTAGAGTAGACCATTTCATTTTGCAGGACAGTTTCTATAGCCCTTTTATTCTCAGCTCAGTGTAACCTCTTTCATATTGCAGTACAATTTTTATGACCCTTTCATACCCAGCTGAGTGTAGACAGTGTAGGCAGGACAGTTTCCTCTAACCCTTTCATTTGCAGGTAATTGTGGATCCTTTCATTTGGCAGTACAATTTTTATAACTCCTTTATTCCTAGCTAATTCTAAACCCTTTCACTTGGAAGTACAATTTTTATAACCCTTTCATTCCCAGCTCAGTGAAGACCCTTTCATTTGGCAGGAGAGTTTCTATAACCCTTTTATTCTCATCTCAGTGCAAACCCATTCATATTCCAGTACAATTTCTATAACCCTTTCTTTGCCAGCTCAGTGTAGACCCTTTTATTTGGCAGGACAGTTTCTATTTAACCCTTCCATTCTCAGCTCATAGCAGACCCTTTCATTTTACAGGACAGTTTCTATAACGCTATTATTCACAGCTCAGTGTAGACCCCTTTCATTTGGCAGTAAAATTTGTATAACCCTTTCTTTCCCAGCTCAGTGAAGACCATTTTATTTGGCAGGATAGTTACATATACCCCTTTCATTCCCAGTTTATCATAGACCCTTTCATTTGGCAGTTCAATTTCTATAACCCTTTTGTTCTCAGGTCAGAGTAGACCCTTTAATTTTGCAGGACACTTTTTGTAACCCTTTAATTCTCAGCTTAGAGTAGACCGTTTCATTTTCCATTACAGTTTCTACAACCCTTTTATTCTCAGCTCAGTGTAAACCCTTTCATATTGCAGTACAATTTTTATGACCCTTCCATACCCAGCTCAGTGTAGGCAGTGTAGGCAGGACAGTTTCCTATAACCCTTTCATTCCCAGCTTGTTGTAGATCCTTTCATTTGGCAGTACAATCTTTATAACCCTGTCATTCCCAGCTAATTGTACACCCTTTCATTTGACAGTACAATTTTTATTACCCTTTCATTCACAGCTTAGTGTAGACCCTTTCATTTGGCAGGACAGTTTCTATAACCCTCTTATTCTCATCTCAGTGTAAACCTATTCATGTTGCAGTACAATTTCTATAACCCTTTCATTCCCAGCTCAGTGTAGACCCCTTTCATTTGGCAGTACAATTTTTATATCCCTTTTATTCCCAGCTCAGTGAAGACCCTTTTATTTGGCAGGATAGTTACCTATAACCCTTTCATTCCCAGTTTATCATAGTCCCTTTCATTTGGCAGTTCAATTTCTATAATCCTGTTATTCTCAGGTCAGAGTAGACCCTTTAATTTTGCAGGACACTTTTTGTAGCCCTTTAATTCCCAGCTTAAAGTAGACCGTTTCATTTTTCATTACAGTTTCTACAACCCTTTTATTCTCAGCTCAGTGTAAACCCTTTCATATTGCAGTACAATTTTTATGACCCTTTCATTCCCAGCTCAGTGTAGACAGTGTAGGCAATACAGTTTCCTTTAACCCTTTCATTCCCAGCTTGTTGTAGGTCCTTTCATTTGGCAGTACAATTTTTATAACCCTTTCATTCCCAGCTAATTGTATACCCTTTCATTTGACAGTACAATTTTATAACCCTTTCATTCCCAGCTCAGCGTAGACCCTTTAATTTTGCAGGACAGTTTCTATAACCCTTTTAGAGTCCCTGCGATACGGTGTAATTTACTCACTGATAGGAGGCCAAAGCTTTTGAATTCCTAACGGTCATCGAGCACTATGCGGAGGGAAGGACAAAAAAATCTTGAAACTTCACCTCCTCGTATCTTCCTTATTTTATCACCAAATCCATTGAAACTTCAGACATATATCTAATATGGATATATCATCCCTCATAGGATTTTTGGGCGAAAGTGCTGATGTATCTTTCGAGGTATGTGTGTTTTTCTGTTTGAGTTGACCGTGGGAAAGGGTTACAATTTTTTCTAGACATAAGTCTGCGCCTGCATGAATATGCATTTGCTTAATATGTTGCTAGTCTGTATACACCAGACTGACTATCTGCAAAGTTTCATGTTGAAGCAATTAGTAGTAAGGTGAAAATAAGAGCACAGAATAAGACAACAGGATTTAAGAGAAAATACTGGACATGCCCAGCTAGTTCATCCTCCTGCGCATGCGTTCTCTTCTCGTCAGTGGACGCTTAGCCAATCAGCGGTGTCAGGTTGGGCGCAATGCGACAGGTTTCGGTTTTCGGTCCACAGGATGGTGAATAGGCAAGAGAGGAACCCTGCAATGTGCTTCAACTGTTTCGCCCTGCCTGATTTATTCTGAGTTCAGTGTAAACCCTTGCATTTTGCAAGACAGTTTGTATAACCCTTTTATTCTCAATTCAGAGTGGACTCTTTCATTTTTTAAGACAGTTTCTATAACCCTTTTATTCTCAGCTCAGTGTGGACCCTTTCATTTTGCAGGAAGGTTTCTATAACCCTTTTATTCTCAATTCAGAGTAGACCCTTTCATATGGCAGAACAGTTTATATATCCCATTAATTCCCAGATCTGCTCAGTGTTGTCCCTTTCATTTGGCAGGACAGTTTCTATAACCCTTTTATTCTCAATTCAGAGTAGACCCTTTCATTTGGCAGGACATTTTTTTATAACCCTTTTATTCCCAGCTCAGTGTAAGCTCTTTCATTTGGCAGTACAATTTCTATAACCCTTTTATTCTCAGCTCAGAGTAGACCCTTTCATTTTGCAGGACAGTTTGTATAACCCTTTTATTCTCAATTCAGAGTAGACCCTTTCATTTTATAAGACATTTTCTATAACCCTTTTATTCCCAGCTCAGTGTAGTCCCTTTCATTTTGCAGGACAGTTTGTATAACCCTTTTATTCTCAATTCAGAGTAGACCCTTTAATTTTACAAGACATTTTCTATAACCCTTTTATTCCCAGCTCAGTGTAGTCCCTTTCAATTGGCAGTACAATTTCTATAACCCTTTTATTCCCAGCTCAGTGTAGGCTCTTTCAATTGGCAGTACAATTTCTATAACCCTTTTATTGTCAGCTCAGTGAAGACCATTTTATTTGGCAGGATAGTTACATATACCCCTTTCATTCCCAGTTTATCATAGACCCTTTCATTTGGCAGTTCAATTTCTATAACCCTTTTGTTCTCAGGTCAGAGTAGACCCTTTAATTTTGCAGGACACTTTTTATAACCCTTTAATTCTCAGCTTATAGTAGACCGTTTCATTTTCCATTACAGTTTCTACAACCCTTTTATTCTCAGCTCAGTGTAAACCCTTTCATATTGCAGTACAATTTTTATGACCCTTCCATACCCAGCTCAGTGTAGGCAGTGTATGCAGGACAGTTTCCTATAACCCTTTCATTCCCAGCTTGTTGTAGGTCCTTTCATTTGGCAGTACAATCTTTATAACCCTGTCATTCCCAGCTAATTGTACACCCTTTCATTTGACAGTACAATTTTTATTACCCTTTTATTCCCAGCTCAGTGTAGGCTCTTTCAATTGGCAGTACAATTTCTATAACCCTTTCTTTGCCAGCTCAGTGTAGACCCTTTTATTTGGCAGGACAGTTTCTATAACCCTCTTATTCTCAGCTCATAGCAGACCCTTTCATTTTACAGGACAGTTTCTATAACGCTATTATTCACAGCTCAGTGTAGACCCCTTTCATTTGGCAGTAAAATTTGTATAACCCTTTCTTTCCCAGCTCAGTGAAGACCATTTTATTTGGCAGGATAGTTACATATACCCCTTTCATTCCCAGTTTATCATAGACCCTTTCATTTGGCAGTTCAATTTCTATAACCCTTTTGTTCTCAGGTCAGAGTAGACCCTTTAATTTTGCAGGACACTTTTTATAACCCTTTAATTCTCAGCTTATAGTAGACCGTTTCATTTTCCATTACAGTTTCTACAACCCTTTTATTCTCAGCTCAGTGTAAACCCTTTCATATTGCAGTACAATTTTTATGACCCTTCCATACCCAGCTCAGTGTAGGCAGTGTATGCAGGACAGTTTCCTATAACCCTTTCATTCCCAGCTTGTTGTAGGTACTTTCATTTGGCAGTACAATCTTTATAACCCTGTCATTCCCAGCTAATTGTACACCCTTTCATTGGACAGTACAATTTTTATTACCCTTTTATTCCCAGCTCAGTGTAGGCTCTTTCAATTGGCAGTACAATTTCTATAACCCTTTTATTGTCAGCTCAGAGTAGACCCTTTCATTTGGTAGAACAGTTTCTATAACCCATCAATTCCCAGCTCAGTGTAGTCCCTTTCATTTGGCAGTACAATTTCTATAACCCTTTTATTGTCAGCTCAGAGTAGACCCTTTCATTTGGCAGAGCAGTTTGTATAACCCTTTTATTCTCAATTCAGAGTGGACTCTTTCATTTTACAAGACAGTTTCTATAACCCTTTCATTTGGCAGGACAGTTTCTATAACCCTTTTATTCTCAATTCAGAGTAGATCCTTTCATTTTACAAGACATTTTCTATAACCCTTTTATTCCCAGCTCAGTGTAGTCCCTTTCATTTTGCAGGACAGTTTGTATAACCCTTTTATTCTCATCTCAGTGTAAACCTATTCATATTGCAGTACAATTTCTATAACCCTTTCATTCCCAGCTCAGTGTAGACCCCTTTCATTTGGCAGTACAATTTTTATATCCCTTTTATTCCCAGCTCAGTGAAGACCCTTTTATTTGGCAGGACAGTTACCTATAACCCTTTCATTCCCAGTTTATCATAGTCCCTTTCATTTGGCAGTTCAATTTCTATAATCCTGTTATTCTCAGGTCAGAGTAGACCCTTTAATTTTGCAGGACACTTTTTGTAGCCCTTCAATTCCCAGCTTAAAGTAGACCGTTTCATTTTTCATTACAGTTTCTACAACCCTTTTATTCTCAGCTCAGTATAAACCCTTTCATATTGCAGTACAATTTTTATGACCCTTTCATTCCCAGCTCAGTGTAGACAGTGTAGGCAATACAGTTTCCTTTAACCCTTTCATTCCCAGCTTGTTGTAGGTCCTTTCATTTGGCAGTACAATCTTTATAACCCTTTCATTCCCAGCTAATTGTATACCCTTTCATTTGACAGTACAATTTTATAACCCTTTCATTCCCAGCTCAGCGTAGACCCTTTAATTTTGCAGGACAGTTTCTATAACCCTTTTAGAGTCCCTGCGATACGGTGTAATTTACTCACTGATAGGAGGCCAAAGCTTTTGAATTCCTAACGGTCATCGAGCACTATGCGGAGGGAAGGACAAAAAAATCTTGAAACTTCACCTCCTCGTATCTTCCTTATTTTATCACCAAATCCATTGAAACTTCAGACATATATCTAATATGGATATATCATCCCTCATAGGATTTTTGGGCGAAAGTGCTGATGTATCTTTCGAGATATCTGTGTTTTTCTGTTTGAGTTGACCGTGGGAAAGGGTTACAATTTTTTCTAGACATAAGTCTGCGCCTGCATGAATATGCATTTGCTTAATATGTTGCTAGTCTGTATACACCAGACTGACTATCTGCAAAGTTTCATGTTGAAGCAATTAGTAGTAAGGTGAAAATAAGAGCACAGAATAAGACAACAGGATTTAAGAGAAAATACTGGACATGCACAGCTAGTTCATCCTCCTGCGCATGCGTTCTCTTCTCGTCAGTGGACGCTTAGCCAATCAGCGGTGTCAGGTTGGGCGCAATGCGACAGGTTTCGGTTTTCGGTCCACAGGATGGTGAATAGGCAAGAGAGGAACCCTGCAATGTGCTTCCACTGTTTCGCCCTGCCTGATTATTCTCAGTTCAGTGTAAACCCTTGCATTTTGCAAGACAGTTTGTATAACCCTTTTATTCTCAATTCAGAGTGGACTCTTTCATTTTTTAAGACAGTTTCTATAACCCTTTTATTCTCAGCTCAGTGTGGACCCTTTCATTTTGCAGGAAGGTTTCTATAACCCTTTTATTCTCAATTCAGAGTAGACCCTTTCATATGGCAGAACAGTTTATATATCCCATTAATTCCCAGATCTGCTCAGTGTTGTCCCTTTCATTTGGCAGGACAGTTTCTATAACCCTTTTATTCTCAATTCAGAGTAGACCCTTTCATTGGCAGGACATTTTCTTATAACCCTTTCATTCCCAGCTCAGTGTAAGCTCTTTCATTTGGCAGTACAATTTCCATAACCCTTTTATTCTCAGCTCAGAGTAGACCCTTTCATTTTGCAGGACAGTTTGTATAACCCTTTTATTCTCAATTCGGAGTGGACTCTTTCATTTTACAGGACAGTTTCTATAATCCTTTCATTCCCAGCTCAGTGTAGTCCCTTTCATTTAGCAGGACAGTTTCTATAACCCTTTTATTCTCAATTCAGAGTAGACCCTTTCATTTGGCAGGACATTTTCTATAACCCTTTAATTCCCAGTTCAGTGTAGGCTCTTTCAATTGGTAGTACAATTTCTATAACCCTTTTATTCTCAAAACAGAGTAGATCCTTTCATTTGGCAGGACATTTTCTATAATCCTTTTATTCCCAGCTCAATGTAGGCTCTTTCAATTGGCAGTACAATTTCTATAACCCTTTTATTCTCAGCTCAGAGTAGACCCTTTCATTTTGCAGGACAGTTTGTATAACCCTTTTATTCTCAATTCAGAGTGGACTCTTTCATTTTACAAGACAGTTTCTATAATCCTTTCATTCCCAGCTCAGTGTAGTCCCTTTCATTTGGCAGGACAGTTTCTATAACCCTTTTATTCTCAATTCAGAGTAGACCCTTTCATTTGGCAGGACATTTTCTATAACCCTTTTATTCCCAGTTCAGTGTAGGCTCTTTCAATTGGTAGTACAATTTCTATAACCCTTTTATTGTCAGCTCAGAGTAGACCCTTTCATTTGGCAGAACAGTTTCTATAACCCATTAATTCCCATCTCAGTGTAGTCCCTTACATTTGGCAGAACAATTTCTATAACCCTTCAATTCTCAATTCAGAGTAGACCCTTTCATTTTACATTACAGTTTTATTTCCCTTTTATTCCCCTTTTATTCCCAGCTTAGTGGAAACCCTTTCATTTGGCAGTTCAATTTCTATAACCCTTTTATTCTCAGCTCAGAGTAGACCCTTGCATTTTGCAAGACAGTTTGTATGACCCTTTTATTCTCAATTCAGAGTGGACTCTTTCATTTTTAAGACAGTTTCTATAACCCTTTTATTCTCAGCTCAGTGTAAACCCTTTCATATTGCAGTACAATTTTTATGATCCTTCCATACCCAGCTGAGTGTAGACAGTGTAGGCACGACAGTATCTTCTAACCCTTTCATTTCCAGGTAATTGTGGATCCTTTCATTTGGCAGGACATTTTCTATATCCCTTTTATTCCCAGCTAATTGTAAACCCTTTCATTTTGCAGTACAATTTTATAACCCTTTCATTCCCAGCTCAGTGAAGACCCTTTCATTTGGCAGGAGAGTTTCTATAATCCTTTTATTCTAATCTCAGTGGAAACCCATTGATGTTCCAGTACAATTTCTATAATCCTTTCTTTCCCAGCTCAGTGAAGACCCTTTTATTTGGCAGGACAGTTACCTATAACCCTTTAATTACCAGTTTATCATAGACCCTTTCATTTGGCAGTTCAATTTCTATAATCTTTTTGATCTCAGGTCAGAGTAGACCCTTTCATTTTGCAGGACACTTTTTATAACCCTTTAATTCCCAGCTTAGATTAGACCATTTCATTTTTCATTACAGTTTCTACAACCCTTTTGTTCTCAGCTCAGTGTAAACCCTTTCATATTGCAGTACAATCTTTATGACCCTTTCATTCCCAGCTCAGTGTAGACAGTGTAGGCAATACAGTTTCCTTTAACCCTTTCATTCCCAGCTTGTTGTAGGTCCTTTCATTTGACAGTACAATTTTTATAACCCTTTCATTCCCAGCTAATTGTACACCCTTTCATTTGACAGTACAATTTTTATTACCCTTTCATTCCCAGCTAATCGTATACCCTTTCATTTGACAGTACAATTTTTATAACCCTTTCATTCCCAGCTAATTGTATACCCTTTCATTTGACAGTACAATTTTATAACCCTTTCATTCCCAGCTTAGCGTAGACCCTTTAATTTTGCAGGACAGTTTCTATAACCCTTTTAGAGTCCCTGCGATACGGTGTAATTTACTCACTGATAGGAGGCCAAAGCTTTTGAATTCCTAACGGTCATCGAGCACTATGCAGAGGGAAGGACAAAAACATCTTGAAACTTCACCTCCTCGTATCTTCCTTATCTTATCACCAAATCCATTGAAACTTCAGACATATATCTAATACGGATATCATCCCTCATAGGATTTTCGGCGAAAGTGCTGATGTATCTTTCAAGATATGTGTGTTTTTCTGTTTGAGTTGACCGTGAGAAAGGGTTACGATTTTTTCTGGACATAAGGCTGCGCCTGCATGAATATGCATTTGATTAACATATTGCTAGTCTGTATACACCAGACTGACTATCTGCAAAGTTTCTTGTTGAAGCAATTAGTAGTAAGGTGAAAATAAGAGCACAGAATAAGACAACAGAATTTAAGAGAATATACTGGACATGCACAGCTAGTTCATCCTCCTGCGCATGCGTTCTCTTCTCGTCAGTGGACGCTTTATAGCCAATCAGCGGTGTCAGGTTGGGCGCAATGCGACAGGTTTCGGTTTTCGGTCCACAGGGTGGTGAATAGGCAAGAGAGGAACCCTGCAATGTCCTTCAACTGTTTCACACAGCACCAAAACCGATACATCGTACTGCGTACCGCTTACGCCATGGATTTTGCATGGGTCGCAAGTGACAATGATCTCGATTTTTTCTGGATATACAACGTTTATCCTTGCGCCCAATGACACACAAAAGATATTTTGAACACAGTATGGGTATAGTATCCTACCTTAAGTCATAGATTGAAGTTTCATTTTGAAGCAACGAAGGAAAAAGTGAAAAAAAAATAACACTTTTTTTAAAGACCAAAATTTTCTGTTTTAGAAGCTAAGTTTCGATGTTATTTTCACAGGTTTATCCTAAATAAAACTCAAAATAACAAACATCGCAAGTGAGAGAATACTTTCCTCGTCAATTTGCTGTATAGATTTAATCATTTGTTGGCTTCTGAGGTGAGATATTGCGATTGTCCTGCAACACTTTCCCAGGGGTTTTGCGTACACAAGCTGTCTACTTTATCCAAATGAGGCTTCGACATGTAATGCTTTTGGCTAGTTAATTGCACCGTATCGACCTGCCTGATTATTCTCAGTTCAGTGGAAACCCTTTCATTTTGCAAGACAGTTTGTACAACCCTTTTATACTCAATTCAGATTGGATCTCTTTCATTTTACAAGACAGTTTCTATAACCCTTTTATTCTCAGCTCGGTGTGGACCCTTTCATTTGACAGGACAGTTTGTATAACCCTTTTATTCTCAATTCAGAGTAGACCCTTTCATTTTACAAGACATTTTCTATAACCCTTTCATTTGGCAAGACAGTTTCTATAACCCTTTTATTCTCAATTCAGAGTGGACTCTTTCATTTTACAAGACAGTTTCTATAACCCTTTCATTCCCAGCCCAGTGTAGTCCCTTTCATTTGGCAGGACAGTTTCTATAACCCTTTTATTCTCAATTCAGAGTAGACCCTTTCATTTGGCAGTACATTTTCTATATCCCATTTATTCCCAGCTCAGTGAAGGCTCTTTCAATTGGCAGTACAATTTCTATAACCCTTTTATTCTCAGCTCAGAGTATACTCTTTCATTTGGCAGAACAGTTTCTATAACCCATTAATTCCCAGCTCAGTGTAGTCCCTTTCGTTTGGTAGGACAGTTCCTATAACCCTTTCATACTCAATTTAGAGTAGACCCTTTCATTTGGCAGTACAATTTGAATAACCTTTTTTATCTCAGCTCAGTGTAGTCCCTTCCATTTGGCAGAAGAATTTCTATGACCCTTTCATTCTCAATTCAGAGTAGACCCTTTCTATTCTCAGCTCAGAGTAGACCCTTTCATTTTCCATTACAGTTTCTACAACCCTTTTATTCCCAGCTTAGAGTAGACCCTTTCATATTGCAGTACAATTTTTATGACCCTTTCATTCCCAGCTCAGTGTAGACAGTGTAGGCAAGACAGTTTCCTATAACCCTTTCATTTCCAGCTAATTGGGGATCCTTTCATTTGGCATTACAATTTTGATAACCCTTTTATTCCCAGCTAATTGTAAACCCTTTCATTTGGCAGTACAATTTCTATAACCCTTTCATTCCCAGCTCTGTGTAAACCCTTTCATTATACCCGCATACACGAATCAGCCTGTGTTTGTGTGTGTGTGTGTGTGTGTGTGTGTGTGTGTGTGTTTGTTGGAGAAGGCATGGCCATGGTAACCAAAATTTCTCAAAGCCTTTTGGAGGCAACTCCTTCCACAGTTTTTAAGCAATTTATTTCTGAATTGGTATGTACAATTATCTATAGGTGTAGTTCTGCAAGGCGCATTTTTTGTTTGTACCAGATGAGGCGTTGCTATGGTAATGGCATATTTCCTTGGATATCTTGTGGAGTGAACTACATTCACAAATTTAAAGCATTTGAACTCAAATTTGACATACATGATGACATTGAGGTAGATGTGCAAGAAGTTTATTTTTTTTTGTCCGAGAAAGTGTTGCCATGGTAACCAAAATTTCCCTAAATCCCTTTGGAGTAGACTACTTCTACAATATTTTATTAGTTTATTTCAAATTTGGTATGCATAATGATCTGGAGGTGGAGTTATATGCAAGACATATTTTGCGTTTGTACCCACCAAGGTGTCTTCCTTAAATTTGAAGCAACTGTACTCAAATTTGGGGCAATGTTGGTTTTGATGTCAAAATCAAGTTTTTAGGTTATTTTGAAGCCAGTTTATTGAAGAAAACCTGTTTTATGGCCCATTTTTGGAAAAATCCACATTGTAATTGTAAATTGTACTAGGAACTGGTCCCCAGTGGGTTAAGATCCTGTCCCACAACTGGGGTAGCTATTTATCTTGGTGCTCAATTTACATTTTTCTGTCCAGTTCTGAGATATTTTTTGGAATCTCTATTGATAATGTGTGTGGGTATCGGCAATGCCAGTTGTTACTCTATAGAGAAAATCTGCCTAAATCGTATCTGTTCTATATCCTATGGGGAGTGAACTTTTATGTCCCTGACGTGTGCCTGCCACCACAGGGGCAACACTACAGGGTCAACACTCACTAAATGCGTCCCCACCTAACTCATAGTATGTGTGTATTTTTTAGCATTATTTCAGTACAATCCTTGAAAGCGTATCATAGATAGTAGAGTATATTGTTATAATAGCTGCGCAGTATAAATGTCCTTTATTATTATCATCATAGATGTGTTGCCTCTTTTCTGTGAGTATCATGCAATCATGTGATCAAGTACCATTTATGATTATGATAAATGCTTACACCCTTCTCACTGTTTCTTTCTCTATAGTGAATGTTGTTTGCCACGACCGTTTGGGAATCGAGAGTGGGATGATTCCAGAAGAAGACATCGCTGTTTCATCCATCCATGAAGGCAGCTCTGCTGTAAATGTTCGCCTCAACAGTGGGCTAAACTCTGATGGCTATGTCGGCTGGTCACCCACTGGCCAGGACCCCTCGCCCCATGTGACCTTTGACCTGAAGGAGGTCATGCAGGTGTCGGGAGTCATCTTGCAAGGAAGTGGGTCTCAGAGTGATGAGTATGTGACAAAGTTTGCCGTGTCTTTCAGTGTAGATGGAGAGGACTACCTCAATGTTTCTGACTCAGCCAATAACTTGCGGGTAAGAATAACCTTTTTTTTCTCTTTCTAATGAGTGATAATGAATGAGTCATAAATTTGGAGGAGGTGTTTATTGATGACTTGTTATATTTTTTAAACAAAATTGTTGTTGCTCCCAGCATAAACCCCCCAAAATACAGTCTTGGATAACATAGTGAAAGCCATGAAGAAGCACAGATTGTTGGGATTTTCATTTTAAAGTTTTACATTTCAGGGTTCACAGTCTAAATACATACTATTTTGATTGAACCAAATGTCTAATTCAAGATTGATTTAAAGCATGCTAGTCACAATCTTCTTTATCAAAAATAAACAAACAATATTTGAAACAAACATGTTTCCTCAATGAAATTTTCACAAAAATAGGCCATCTTTGATGATTTTATGTGCATTCCAGCTACAAGCAGATTTTTATTTGGTATGTTTATATTGTTCTTTGTAAAGGAATTCACTGGTAGCTTTGACGCAGGGGCAGAAAGGGAAGTTTTGTTCCCAGTAATTCTTCTTGCGAGATTCATCCGCCTCTACCCCACTGAGTATAACAATCGTGCAACTATGAGGGTGGAACTTCTAGGATGCCCTGTAGAAGGTATGGTGAAAGATGAAATCCTACAAATGAAACCAACAGTTTATAGTAGTTCTGCATATTACAGTGATGGAGGATGATAGAGCTTTATGAGGTAGGCCATAAATATAACCAGTGAATTTATACATCATGACATTGAAAAAACAAAAAATAATGATGATTTTGAAATGTGATCAGCTTAATTTAAACTTGTGAGGTTTGTTAATATTCCTATTTGAGTGTATTTCTTTGATTTCTTCCCTGTTTTTCATCCATAAAACTTTAAGGATTGCATGACTTGTCTTCCAAAGACTATGAAACATTGCATTTCCTTGCTTCCTTCTCATCTCAATGCTGTGGCATTGCCGACGATCACATAGGTCATTTCATTTTTTTTATAGTTGTGTTGATGACCAGGAAGACAAGACTAAACAGGAAAAAGTAGGTGCATATTTGCTCTAGGTTTAATGTGATTGTTAAAAATAAGTTTATCCTTTACAGCATGGTATCATCGATTTATCTAATCTGGCACAAGATACCAGTGCATATGACCTGATCCCAAGCTCTTTATTTCTTGCCTACTGCCCTCTACTGACAGGTCATGTAACAACAGTTCCATCGGTCACAACTCGCCACTGCTTCAGTGATGAGTTTACCTGCAACGATGGAGCGTGTGTACCGGGTGATGCTGTGTGCCAGGGAACGTGTGACTGTGGCGACTGTTCAGATGAGGCGCTATGTGGTGGGTGCAACAGTTTCCCTCCAATAATCTCCTTATACATGCTTTTCATTTGTGTGTGTCAGTTTTGATACTAAAATATACTTTCTCTGGCAATCTTACTGCCAACTATACGTCGCATAAACAGGACTACCACATCTCCCCAAGTACTACAGGAGGCTCCTAGAAAAATCAGATATCTTTGTATCCGGACAAAGAAATATGAAAATCTCCTTTAAAAAAAATATATGTATTGATTGTACTGTCACAGCTGACTCTCTTCTTGAGTTTTAAAATTGATGAATAATAATGATAATATGATATATAATGAAAAAAAACACCCTAAACTCTGTTGTTTGATCTCCTCAATATTGCAGGAAGTACAACTACAGCAAGCTACACAACAGCCGAGCTCACTACAGTGTACACTACAACTGCAGCAATCACTACAACTGCAGCAATCACTACAACAGGTAAGATCTGAATGATGTTGGAGTCTTGTGTTGTTGTACGAACAAGTGCAATATTATGTCCCTCGAGCAAGAAAGTGAGTTAGCTCAGTCAGTAGCGCGCTTTCCTCACAATCCAAAGGACCGCGGTTTGATTCCCGCATCCCCTGAGCAATGATGTGAGTAATCATGCCGTCCCCTCCCGAATTAAAGAGTCAAATCACTCTGTCCCTCGGATAGGACATAAAATGGAGGTCCCATGTGTGAGAGAGTAACAACTCATGCACTTAAAAGATCCTGCTTCATTTATTCATCCCAAAGAGCAGAGTATTTAACTTGGTTAAGTGTTCACGCCTTACATCCAACTGGGCCCCATGGAAAACCAGCTATTGCAGCTGAATATGGGCTATCCAGTCATCTTCTCAGATGGAAATGAAACAAACAAACAAACAAAATATTTGTGAATGGGCCAACAGAAATGTTTGATTTCAAGATGAAATAATGGTCATAAGAATAATAACTAAATACGCATTACTGCCAGTAATTCATTATCACTTGGGTGTTTTTTCTCCTCCATGTCACTGCTCACAAATTCTATAATGAGTAGTGACTAAAGGTTAGAACATAGAGTGCTGACTGTTAAGTACAGTACTTGCTCTAGAACAGAGACATAACTTCTAGTGGAACTATTCTAATTATGTACACTCAATCTTATTTTCCAGTCAAGAGGTCGATAGGCATGTGTTGGGCAGTGGTATTTTGATTAGTAGTCCATATCAAATCTACAAACAAAGGAAATGAATGTCAGCTAGGAACATCTGATATTTATGGGATGCTCATTGCAAAAATGTTTCTTAGAGACAAGGGGCATTGCACTATGTTACAACGATTAAGCTTGCAGCATTCTTGTACCATGTAAATATATATATTTTTTTACTTTTTTCCCAGCACCCACCTGTTCCTGGAACCCATGGACATCCTGGAGCCCATGCACAGTCACTTGTGGTGTTGGAACCAGGTACCGCGATAGGACCTCCAACGGCTACTGTCAGAACTCCGATGAATTCTCTCACGAATCTGAGTTTTGCAACACAGATGCTTGCCCGAGTGAGTGTTGCTGCATTTCACATTGAAAACTTAATTTCTAGACTGTAACATATTTTGTAATAGAATCTGCCTCACCATCACCATGTTATATGAAATTCAGGAATTGAAGTCAGAAAGATATGGTTTGTTGAAAATAAGAGCTGCCATTATTGTATCCTTTCCACTTCTTCACCTAGCCCCCAGCCCCATGAAAGGAGATATGTATGTGTGCCAATCCACTCGACAGGCATGAACAATTTGAATGAAGAGTCCAATCAATGCTATTCAGTTGCTTGAAGGAAGAAAATGTGTCATACAAATTTGTTGGGCATTACCATGAGTACAGGGGAATTGATTATTTAACTTGTTACCACATGGGATGAGGTGATGACTCATAATCATATATTTGTAAAACTATACCATACAATTCAAACTGAAGTTGCAGTGCATTATGCAATATATGTCTGATTAAAGACTTTTACTTGAATGAACTAAATCATTAAAGATTTGTTTTTCTCACTTTGCAGCGGATGGTAATTGGAGTCCATGGACAGAATGGACGAACTGCAGTGCTACTTGTAACGGAGGGACTGCCTTCAGGTACAGGAACTGCAGCAACCCAGTGCCTAAGAATGGAGGAGCACCTTGTGTAGGGGAGGCCATCCAAACCATTGTATGCAACACACAGGAGTGTGGTAGGTCTTGGATTTCTGTTTGAGTCTTTGCTGTATGGTGTAGTGCATGTACAGGATGACAACAGCCGTGAATCTGCCACAGATGATTTGTGTGATTTAGAGATCTGATCTATGAAAATCAATAATATACAAATACAAGCTGTATGTGTGATTACAAAATTTGTAATATTTAATACAATATTGATGACAGCAGCATTGATAACAGTAAAGGTTGTGATCATCGTCATAGTCCAATTAATTGTAAAGACTCACTGTAGTGCAATTCAGAATATGAATGTGATGATTATGTTAGAGGGGAATTTACCCCAAATGTACATGTGGTCTAAGTGAATGCAACATCAGAAATACACATCAAATTGAAAAAAAAAAAGAGAAAATATGTTTGTAAGATATGTGACTGTACATCATGCATAAGCTTTGCATGATTTATTAAGTATACTGTGTAGTTTTTTAGCCCGATTGTTAGTTAGTTACGTTGTGTTAATTGAGTTGGGACAAGAAATGTAGAAACAGAGGTTATTGTAATGAGGAGTATTCAATATCAGAAGCACAACTAGAAACCAATGTGTATTGCAATGTTTACATGGAGTGATCATGAAATTTTCTTGACACAGAAATGTTTCTGGGGTGTAGTCTTTCAAAGAGCTCAAATGATTTTGACACAAGCATTGACCATTGAACAAGCAGAACAGGCAAATAACATGGGGCCGTTCTCATTGAGCAGAAACATCATGTGAAGGGGGTCGTGTGTACTCGGAGTGCGCCAACCGATGTCCCTCCAGCTGTTCTGACCTCCAGGTGGGACTGGTGTGTGTGGAGGAAGAGTGTGTAGCGGGATGCCACTGTCCAGATGGGACCCTGGAGCAGGGAGGGGTGTGTGTCCTCCAGCAGCAGTGTGACTGCCTGGATGAGTTTGGTGCCTCGTATCCACCCGGATCCAGCTTCACGGAAGACTGCAGGAATTGGTGAGAAACTACTGTATAGAATGCAATCTTTTCAAAGTTAATCAGTTGAAATGCTGGGCTTCTTTTCTCACATTTATAATATATGAGTGAGAGTATTTTTGTGTAAGTATGTAGTTACAAAAAAAGTCCTGTTTTGTTCATTTTTGTCATGCTTCAGTCATGTGCAAAATTCTCAAAATTTCTGTGTTGCCAAATATTCTGTTTCAACAGTATCAGTCAGTTGACATAAGACAAACTGTGCCATCACACAGTTGTCTGTTTATTTGTTTGTTTTTAGTTTGGTTAAACTTCTCTGAAGTGAGGTGTAGAAGTAGACTTGAACACATCATGATTTTGTTGTTGTCTTTTTCAGCTTGTCACTTAATTCTCTCTCTTGATCTTTGGAGAGCTTGTTTCTTGTTCTTGTTTGTTGCACTCCATGTGAAATTCAGCCAGACGTGTTAATGCTCTGCTGTTGATCAAACTGTCCATAAGGGAGTCGGTATTCATCAGATTGTGTTTGTACTTCCTATGGGAGCCTCTTTGCTGTAAACTGATTGATAATGTCAAAAACCCTTGCAAAACGCAAAACCAAACAAAAACTTGTCTTGATCACTCATATTACTCCATGCACTGTGTATTATATATCATCAAATATATAGCTCTGTTGTGTTTGTCCTGAGAAGCAAAAATGAAAGGAAATCATAAGTCTCTCCTAATCTTCGCCATTATTCATTTGGTGGCTATACACGTAATCTAGATGTGGATTTTAAATTTCTTTGTCTTATGTGATATACATGCCCCTGCACCTTTCTACTTTATGCCAGTTCCTGTGTAAATGGAGTCGTGACATGCAGTGAGGAGGCATGTCCACAGGACTGTGGCTGGAGCAGCTGGTCCTCCTGGACTGATTGCACAGCTACATGTGGTGACAGCACAAAGACAAGATTTAGGTGAGTTCAACAGGATGATAGGATTAAAGAAGTGACCATAGATTAGAGGTTAATGTTGGCCATGAAATTATGTATCTCTTTTCTGCAATCCCTTTTAATGTCTACCATTAACAGTGAGCTGTGCCTGTATATTATTACGTACCAGAATATGCTGACAATGTTAACCACGTTTTGTTAGATCTGAATAACTGATTTTTTTTTTTTTTTCGATGTGACTATTCCATCTTGTGTTTAGATTGAATGCTGAGGTTGTTGTATTTACCACTCTAATTGTCATTCAAGTTACATTTTGCTGTTTTCGGTGTACCTTTGATGCTACTTCTGTTCTTGAACAAGATGTGGTTACTCATCTTATATCTTTCACATGGAATGAAAACAGAATGTCTACTAATTTCTATTCTTGTTCCTATTCATTCTTATGCGGTGCGTTGCAGATCAGCAAACAACCCTCCAGCGGAGAATGGTGGGGAAGAGTGTAAGGGGCCGGACTCCGAAGAGGTGTCATGTGATCTGGAAGAGTGTCCCACCCACTGCATTGTGGGAGGAACAATGTATGAGACGGGTGCTGTAGTCTCTCAAGATCTGTGTAACAGCTGGTAAGCTTATGTCTTCTGACTTGTTAGCTTCAGTGCTTGTCATTACAATGCTAAGCCTGACATTTTGGGTTGGAAGCAGTAGTTTATAAGTTATTGAGGATGCAACAGATTTGATTGTGAGCTAGTGCTGTATGTTTCAGATTATCTTCAACTGAGAGGAAATAATCTTTGTAGGAACTTGTGGGTTTATTTTAAGCGAGATGGCTGGTACAGTGTACAGTGTAGTCATTAGCCAACAGTTAGTGCAACAGTGTGATGAGCAGGTGTCAAAATTTCTGCCAACATTATATCATTTCTATTGTTATTGTTATGTTCATTTTTTTTTCATAGTGAAACAAATGTTGTTGTCATCATTGTCATTGTTTTCAAGCAAATGACAATTGAATGCTTGTGATGATTTGTGATCTTGTGATTTAGACTTTCCAGGTAAAATGTACATCAGTAACACACTGATTGTTGTGTATGCACCCCCCAAGAAAAAAGGAGAAAGAAAGAAAAAAAAATGTGTCTTCTAGAGACAATAAAGTACAAGTTCACAGTGTAGATAAGTACAGCAACAAGATATCATTGGCATGCCATGTTCAGTATAGTGTGATGCATGAATTAAAGAGACCCACTTTGAGAGTATGACATTGTTTTTTGTCCCACCTGTCTGGGTGCAGTACTTGCACCAACGGCTCCCTGGTCTGTTCCAACAACACCTGTGATGGAGACTGGTCCACCTGGTCTCCATGGTCCTCCTGCAATGCAACGTGTGGAGGGGGTGTGGTCGTGAGAAGCCGAGCCTGCTCCATGCCGCCCCCTAGCAACGGGGGCGTGGACTGTGAGGGGGACTCGATAGAAGTAGAAGACTGCAATGCAGATCCATGTCCAAGTAAGCTGAGTCTTTTTTTTTTTTTTTCATTGGACAACCGTTTCCAATCACATGTCTCATTTCTGCTAGATTTTGTCGGCTCCTGGCTAAAGCAACTGTATCTTAAACTTAATTCAGTGTGGATGTAAAAAATGTTTGTCCTGTATTATCTGATGTTCAGTTGTTGCAATGGTCAGCTGTATAATTACAGTTTAAGTTCCATAATTGTGCTATGAGGAATATATGTCAGAACCTGATATCTGATACATATGCATGAATAAGAGCATTTCCACTTAATTGCTTTCAATTGGTCCACAAAATTCAATGACAGGTGGCATAAAAGATAAGATTATAATCCTCTGCAGGATTCCCATGGAACAACACACAAGATGCAAAAGTTAAAAAAAGAATGTATACTTCTGTTTAGCGCAAATTCATTTGATTTTGTCCTGCTAAGTAAAGTTTAATGTACTCTTAACCTGTTGAGGATGGTTTGATTTTGCTACAACACGCATTTCCCATAGACACCTGCCCGAGTATACTCGGGACTAATCCTCAACGGGTTAACTAGAGCATATTCGAAATCATAATGACTTTCTTATCTTTTTAAAGGGGAACTTCTGCCAAACATTGCTTTGGGGGAACAATATGCAAATTTTAGCATGAAAGAATTCAAATAATTGAGTTGAAGTTTGTAGCACATAGGAACTTTGTACACAATAAAGAAATCAAGTGTAAAACACACACCCCTAGTATAATACCAATAACTATAGGGATTGAACAGAAAATCTAATTAGTAGAAAATAAAGCAGTGCTTTGTTTAGCAAAGGTTTGAAATTTCAATCCTTTTTGCCATTTTCCCAGTTGATGGTGAGTGGTGTGATTGGGAGCCATGGAGTGACTGTACAGAGTCCTGTGCTGGTGGCTACCACAACCGCACCAGAGTATGTGACTGTCCCCCTGCCCAGTACGGTGGGGCTGAGTGCCAGGGGCCTGCTGGACAGACGGCAAGCTGCAATGACACTCCCTGTCCAGGTAAATACATGCATGAATAGGGCACATCTTTTTGTCATTAATATCATATTTTAATCTCTTCTTTGCCTCCTCTTCTACGTTTTCTCCATCTTTATGCTATCCCTAGTACCATTATCATCAATATTTTAATTGTTATTATCATTACTATTACCTGTGTTATGATGATGATGATGATGAGGGAGATGAGAATGATGATGATGATAATAATTATCATAATCATTGTCATCATCATTATCATTATCATATTGAGGCTATGTGATGGAAAATAGCTAGCTTAATAAAATCATTTTGATTGGCGTAAATAAATACATTTTTGTGCTGACTATTAAAAATTGTTTTCAGAGGGAGGCAGGTTGGCAAACGTGTAAGATTATCAGTACTACAGAGAGGTAACCTTTGACCTTAACCTCTTAACTTTCAAACGCATCCATTTATTGTATGACTGACCAATGCTCCAACCCTCTTTCAGTTTATCAACCTATACTGTGCTTTGCTTGCCAAAAGGCATGCTCTCTGGAGTGTTTTCTTTGCCTATTGGCACATACGGAAACTCTTTGTCAATGAATGTAGATTCCCTAATCCGTTTTGTGCCACCATTGCCTTCTTGTTCGACCAAGGCACATTGGTAAATGATACACCCATGTGGGCTTGCTGATCTACAACTAGGTGAAGTGTGGATGGCTGAATAAATGCCAGTGAAAATCAGCAATGCGATGTGCGTATCTAGTGCATGATGAAGTGGAGTAGAAATAAATCAGCCAGTAATGGGAAAATTTTGTGTTACTCCCTGTCATCAGTGGACTGTGTTCTCAGTGAATGGACGGAGTGGACTAATTGCAGTGCCCTCTGTGACGGCGGAGTGACCAGGCGACATCGTAACATCACAGTACCTGCATCCTATGGTGGACTGCCCTGCAGTGGCCCCATTCTGGAGACACATGGCTGCAACACGGAACCTTGTGGACGTGAGTAGAATCAGAACTTGTCATATCTAACCTCCTCATGATCACCAAATACTATGCATATGTTGTGCAGTATCACTACCCAATGGTATTGAAGGTTATAGTGGATTGGTGGAAAATGCCAGCATTAAATTTGCGTCTATTGTTTCACACAAGTGTTGTTTTAATGCAGTGATAGACTTGTGTATTATGGATTGGTTGGAGAAAACATTGCTTTTTATAACGGCCTCAGGAGGGTGATGTCATTGGAAGCAGTGACTCCAAGGTACATTCGAGTTTTGTCAACAACCGCAAACCAAATCAGGGAGACATGCTTCTACAATTTTGTTATGCAGTAAACTAAGTAATTGATGTCAGTGAGGGTAGCAATTTCCAACATTCCTCACAGACTTTGTTCTGAGAGGAAAGAAATTATATAAATGATACAATCTCATTGTTATCAATTAGGAAACATTTGTTGTAGTGTTAATCATTTGTGTTGATCTTGGTTTAGCCTTTAGTGTGACATCCAAAAGTGATTTTTTTTTTTCAAACTGAGGGAAAAGAAGAAAAGAATTAGATGTCCTTCTTTAATGGGGATGGCTAGTAATTGATCAGTGGGAATCAGTGGGAATGCTGGGGGATAATTGTTCCAGTCCTTGTGGGATTCATTTTAGAGTATATTATATATCTATTATTGTGTGAAAATTATTTGCTTCAGATTGGTCTCATATTGAAGTAATGTGCAATTCAATGTTTCAAAGTTAGCATGACTGTACAGTGTCGGGGCAATCATTAACGGCCCAGATTTTGAAACGTTAACGATCGCCCCAACACTGTACAGTCATGCTAACAGTAATGGTTTTCAGCTGACCTATTGTAGTGTAACTGCCGTACCTCCAATCTTGCAGCCATATGTGAAGGAGACTTGGTGGTCAGTGATTGCGCCAACCGTTGCCCCCTGACCTGTGCTGACCTCCAGTCTGGCACAGAGTGTATCCAGGACAATTGTACCTCTGGGTGCGCCTGTCCAGATGACATGGTAAGCATTTGTGAAAACTTTCTACAACATACCACAATGTGTTCATTTATTGTCATTGACAGGGGAACACTTTAAAAAAATTCTGAAGTAAACTATTCTTCTTTTTTTGTTTGTTTCTAAGGACTCAGTAGATCCTAACTCAACTTGTTTGCAAAGTTGTGTGGAACTTGTGTCTCCCTTAACACTGTTATGTAATCATTTTCCATACCTCTGTAGAGAGTCAAATCACCAATTTTGTGTTCATTTGCAAAGCCAGAAAAGTAAGTGTTTTTACAGTTTGGAGGAGCACTGGACTAATATGAGATACTCTGTGTCAAAGAAAATGGCTCATCAGCCTGGAAAAATAAAATCATTCAGCATGAGAGGACAGCAAGGCAAATCTGCATGCAGTGTTTGTTTGGTTTTAAGGCAGAGCATAGGGAATCATATTGTCATGTGATGTATTCACAAGGTGAACAGGGTAGAACCAAGTCTGTCATAGAGTCAGATTGCTTTGGTAGCCTAAATGGCCTGCTTAAAAAGACATGTCTGTATAGTATGTTATTCTTTGCATGGTTTGAAAGTGACTTAGGTTTCATAGCGAACATCCCCCATGTTTTTAACTTCATCCAGGTCCTCCAAGATGGGCTGTGTGTTAGCCCTAGTGAGTGTCGCTGCCTAATGGATGCCTCTCACATGATGGAGGCTGATGATATCATCCTCATCGACGGATCCATGATTGTCATCGATGATGACGGCATTGTAGAGTACCCAACAGGGGCCATAGTCATCAAAGACTGCAACAATTGGTAAGAACTGTGGTTATTGTGGATGCATCACTGTTGAGGTGGTAATGGGCATGGGTATGGGCGTGTGGTGATGGTGATGGTGGTGATGGTGGTGATGGTGATGGTGATGATGGTGGTGGTAATGGTGGTGATGGTGATGATGGTGTTTCTGGTGATGGTGGTTATGGTGGTGTTGTGTGTGAGTGGAGCGTAACCAAATACACATCCAGAGATGTGGAGATATGGATGTTTTAGATCATGGAAGTATTATAGAGTTCAATATATCAAGAAAACTTAGACTGACAGATTAAATTATATCCATCATTTGTCACAGCAAAATTTGCTGAATTAGGGTCATGTATGCTAAGGAGTGATGATACCTAGTCTGAAGATTTCATTTTGGAAGGCAAATGCATATGCATGTGTTTGTGTCTGTGTTGTGTAATTTCGTGGCATATTTACTGAAACATGATTGTATTAGAAATGAAGACTGAACCCTGCATGTCTGAAAATGTTAACAATCTACATTATTCATGTATAATTATAGTTTCTTCCCATTGACAACATTGTTGTATACCGAAAGCATTTCTTTGGCTATTCTTTCAACAGCACATGCACAGATGGGACATTCTCATGTACTGATGTCAATTGTGCAGGTAAGTACACCACTTTCCTATGTACGTCCAAATAGAATTTAATTTAATTCCGGCAGTAGATGTTTTTCTCTATGGTCTATTGTTAATTCATCAAAAATGTGAAACCTCATGTCAGATTTGCTAATGTATACCACTCTGTGCTTGACTTGTTATATGGCTTTGTGCAGAAAGATGGTGGGGGGTTGGTGAGTGTAGAAGGCAAAGTATGAGTTTTCCCAAAGAAGTATTGGTAACAATGTTGCAACAACAAATGGCTGACACATGCCTCACCTGTGTTTATAATCCAGTTGACTGTGGATGGAGCGAATGGACTGATTGGTCAGAATGCCCCCAAACTTGTGGTCATGTGACCGACGGCGTCTACCGCGAGCGCTATGCCAACAATCCACCAGCAGCATATGGAGGAGCCGAGTGTGAAGGGGAGACCATTGAATTTGCCGATTGCAACAGGGGAGACTGTCGTAAGTTTACAGCAGTTTTCTTTTCCTTTTCTTCTTTTTGCTGTTTCTCCCTGTGAATAACATTGAATGTGCTATTTATATAATTATTATGAAGTGAAAAAGAATTAACTAGAAAAGCACTCTGAGAGCGCAGACCTCCGCCAAGCAGCTACTTTCCACCGATGATCTTGCTCTTCCCAAAGAGATTTTAAAAGCTCCTTGGGCTCTTCCATAGAGATCCGTGATTTCCACCCATGCTGAAAAATCGCCCGATTTCCCAATATAGAAGCCTTTGTTACGTCATAAACCGTCAGCTGCACGGCACACCTCGCCCTTGCAGAAACTAGAGCACGCACTTTAGTGCGTGCATGCAAACCTCAAATACGTGCAGCCTGAACTCCCAAGTTCATTGACCCTACCTGCCAAAATATCAAAAATCCTTCATAAATTCCCCAAAAATTCTTGGATCACTACCAAAAGTTAATAGTTTGTTGCTTGTGTCATTCTCAACCTTTCCTGCAAGTTTCATCCAAATCCATTGACTAATTTTTGAGTTATTTTGCACACGGACAAACTAATTAACTAACTACAAGGTAACAAACCAACGGTAACGAAAACATAACCTCCTCCCTTGGCGGAGGTAACTAGACTGGGATTTCATTCATTTTGGCATTGCATAAGTTCGTTTACCAGGCTACACTGTCCCTGCTAGTGATCAGTGGTCTGTAGAGTGCAGAAATCGGAGAGTTTATGAGAATGTACGGTAGTGAGAGTATGCAAGTTGACAGAGAATTTTCTTGAATGGACCAGTGATGTGTTTTTCAGTCATCACAAACCTCTAGTATTCTCATATACGTCTCCCAGAAGGGCACCATAGACAATTTTGGCTCTTTCAGAGACACCAGAATGGTTAGCCATTCGACTGAAATATACTAAGCTCTTTCATGCATCATGCTTATATGACAGGTTCTTCTTCAATAAGAGGGGGAGGGGGAATGGACCAAAAATAATTCAAGTCTCTGTGTTAAAAGTATGAAAATTGCTATTCTCTCATTACTATTTTTATGTCTGTTATTTTGTGTACATACTGTGAAAAAGCAGAGGAAAGCTGTAATTTCAGTTAATGTGTTCCTCATATCTGTTTTGCACCATAACTCCATCGATCACATCATCAATCCATTTGTCCATTTATTGTAGTCTTTTTTTGTGTGTGTATATATATGTGTGTGAGTTTATACTGTGTCTTATAGATGTGCAACTTTCAATTTGTACATACAGCATGTGACACCAATGAGGTGTGGTCCACCTCACCGTCCATTTGTGGTATGGTCACCTGCTCTGACCTGGCCAATGGCCACCAGAATACTACCTGCCCGACACCATCATCTCCATTGGAGGAGGCCTGCGTCTGTGCCCCAGGCTACTACCGCAATCTCCACGACGAGTGTGTGCTCCCGTCTGACTGTGAGTGCCTGGATGACCTCGGGTTGGTGCGGAATGCTGGAGAGGTCTGGTCCAGAGGCCAGTGTGAAACTTGCCTTTGCGAAAACGGCGCCACAGTTTGCCACACCGAGTGCGAGCCCATCGTTTGTGAGGAGGTATGAAACGTTGTTGTTAGCTTCTGTTTAATTGAGATATTGCTTTCAGGTGCCTTGAAATTGTGACAGGGTTGACAAGTTACGATGTAGGCTGCATAAGACACTAAAAGGAAGAAATTTCATAACAAGGGTTAATGATATATACACTGTACCAATCACCAGCAGATCAGTCTTTGGGGAAGGCTTCTCTTTCATCTCCAGTATCACCAGCTTTCACTGTATATGCTAAGATCATAAGTATTATAGGGACCTGATAATGGGAAAGAGTATTGAAGTGTCACATCTGGGGATTTACAGGTAGTACCAATCCATTCTGATTTTCAAATATCTATCCCTAATTACTAGCCATTGCAAAAATTTGGCCAGAGGAAATACATGTATACTCTGCAAATAGGTATGTTAAACAAGTGGAGTCTTTTATTCAGTAAACAAAAATCCATGTCATTTCAGGTCATGCATACAGATTTATTCGTTCTTTTTTTTATTTCCTCTCTTTTTTTCTTTTTTTTTTACATGCTGGTAACTGGACCAATGTCTTTCTTTTCATCAATGCTTTCTATATTTTTTCTAGGTTTTTTGCTTGTTTGATCTTTTTTACCATATTGTTCCCAGTTTAAATATTTTTTCACCCTGTTTCCACTGCAGGGTTACATTGCTGTGGAGGAGGATGGCGAATGCTGCCCTGTGTGTAGACACATATCTAGTAAGTTTACTTCAGTGAGATTCTTTGATTTCATTTTGAATCCAGTGCACAGAATGAATTAGTTTTGTGCCTCTGAGCTTTAAACATGGACAGTTTCAATATCCAATGATGTACGATCTCTAGTTATATCATCTGAACTGCAATGTCCCTTTGCATGATGTCAAGAAAATAAATGGACATGAATTTTGTTTTGAAGAGAGATTGGTTGAAATGAGACTTGATAAGCATAGGTGCAGCCTGAATAGTTCATTCAGACTAGTTGATAGCTATCTTACATTTGTTAAAATTTTGTTGCTTATGCCAAACATCCTGTGTTCACTGGGGCTCTTCACAATTCACACATGGTTTTCAGCAATACGAGGTTCAGATTTTTTTTTATCTAAACTATTTGAATCTTTTTATTTCTAAATCATGCAGTTGTAAATATGACTGTATGATTAATTTCTTAAATCAATCTATGGAAAGCTGTGATATCAGAAGTAGATAGTAAAGTAATCTTGCAGCAAACCAATTGTAGCTTTGATGGAAAGTGAATGAATAAAAGTGTTCATAATGACGATGGGAATGGATGGATGAAAATGATTGATGAGAACAGAATAAACGAAATCTGTATCATTTTTATTTGATGACAGCTCCCAACCAGTGTCAGCTGACCAGTGGGTCACATAACTTCACTCTGGATGACTGCATTGCGACGGATGTGAACGTGACCCTGTGTGCGGGCCACTGCCCATCCACCAGCAACATCGTTCTCAATCAGCTGACCCTGGACCTGGGCTGCAGCTGTTGCCGTGGCATCGTCGGAATGCAGGTGCGCGAGATCGAACTCCAGTGTCCAGACGGAAGCTCGGTAGTGGGCCGACTGCCGGTGATTGAGCGCTGCGAGTGCATGGCAACAGAATGCACTGCCTAGGTCTCACAACCATGATAACCAGTGATCCAAAGTGTAGTTAATTCAAATATTTCATCCATGATACTGTGTCAGCAGTGCACAGTCTTGTTTTTGTTGTTGCATACTATGTCTTTACCCCCCAAGTCTAAGGAGAAACTTTGTCTCCAAGGAGAAGGTGCACATTATACTTTCTTGTAGTCAGGGAGACTTCTGGATTCAGATGTGAGAATATTGGTATTTTGTCCTTTTAAGCTCTTATCAATGATTCTTGTAATGTCCAAAAAAGACAGGATGTGCTTTCCTCTTTGAAAGATTTATACATTTGCATATGAGTCTCTTGGAGGATATAAAATGGATGATTTTAATGATTCTTAATGGTTTTGCTACTATTCATAATTGCCAATGGCAGTTTGTCATCAATAATTACTAACAAGCAATTATACACACCTGTAAGTATTTATGATTTGGTAGTACGGTCATATAGGTATTACATGTAATTGCTATGTCTGTGACTACCTTCCATGATTGCTGTACTCCTGCAGAATTTGTGCTGTCTTTTCCAATTGATTCAGAACAATTGCTATCTAATACTTTTGAAAAATGTAGCAGATATTGATATTTTTGGCAAAGGCTAAGATTAAGGCTTTAGTAATGTCAAGCATCCTGTAAGTGTAATGGTTTGAGATTTGCCAGAAGAGTGGGCACGCCAATTTATGGGTGTCACGGTGCCTGTAAACAGGCTACCTCTACCTCAATGATACTGCTGGAAGATTTCATGATGCATTATTTTATTCTTTAAACCCATTGAATGCAAGAAACTAATGGGTCCTACACAAATCAGACAAGGATTTCAGAATCTTAGAATGTCTTTATATTAAGCCACGTGGATGAGAGAATGCTATTCATGGATGGAGAAGCTTGTAAATGACTTGTGTTAAATGTTGCCACATAATCAAGATTAGCATACAGCTCAAGTTCCAGCTCTGTCTGTTCTGTTCTGCAAAACCTGGTCCACTGAGCACAATTTGAGTGTGGCATGCCGTTGATTGAGTTGATGGAGTCTATTGTCATGGCTCAGGGCCTGGAACCGAAAGAGCATTATGAACTTGTCTCGCAATGTCTTTATCTATTGAGCATTCAGTTTTTGAGCCTGTGCACTAATGATATGCAAAGCATTACTTTTTATATAACAATATCTGCTTATCCCTCTGCTTACGATCCTAGGGACATTGTAATCTGTAAGATGGTGATATATGATCCTAATCAGATGATCGGCTGAGAGCAATTACATGACCAGTCTTTCATTATGCTTAACATACCCAGCAGGCATAAATTTTCACCATTGACCACATACTTTTGAGATACGCTCACTGACGTCACAATTGCATACTTTAGCAGTGCGCACTCAATTACTTACAGACCACACGTGCTCAATCACTTCTTCAGTGTTAACAATATTTAAGTTCACGTTTGGACAGTGTGTTTGGAACATTTCTTTGGACATCTTGACTTTTGAAAAAGTTCTACATGTAGCTGACTGATATTTACCCATGAAGGTAAATGAAAAATAGTTCATAGAAGCATTTTATAAAACAAATAATGCACAGGTTTTAAGTTTGTGACATTAGTGGAGATGCGGCTTACTCTCAGGTGTTCACAATGTTGTGTCACATGCAGTCGACTGTGCCCTGTGCATGTTACACCATTGTAAATACCCTCGAGTGCGCTGCATCTCCACTCATGCCCTCTCACCCTTGCATTATTTGTTATATACTTTGAGGTAAGAAGATATATTTACAGAAGTGTCATATCACATCTGATGAAAGCTAGTCAAACTGTACATCCCCCATTTGTGTTTAATAAGTCAAACTAAAATCACACAGAAATTTGTTTCTGGTGAGATGTCATCATGGATCAGAAAAAAAAATAAGTAGGTAAGAAATAAAGAATATGAAATCATGTTGACTTTGATTTGATTTTAATCATATAGCTGCAAGAAAGCATTTGTACATGATTCAATGTAATTCACTGCAGCAGCTTGTAAACATGTTTGCAACAAGTATTCCATTAAGATTCATTGCCTTCTTTTCACATGTATGAGCAAAAATACTGTAACACTGTGAAAGTGATGCCCCTGACTTTAGCTTGCTCCAATGCACTTTGGATCACTGTGTTCAACTGATCTCACAGGACTGAAAAAAATAAAAACAATGTGGATCCCACTGTAGTACACCAGAGATAAATGTTCTTGCATTCTCCATGCAACAGCATATCTTCAATCGAATCATTAATTCTTGCGGTAAGCCTGTTAGATAACCAATGACATTAAAGTCGTGGTAAAACTTCTTTGAAGACATTCATGAGTGTCGCTTACTGTAAAAGTGGATATATATTCGCGCGACTAATTTTCCGCACTCGGCCGGGTAAGATGAGTTACATGTGTTTTTAATTCCGCGGAATCAAGACATCAACTACTGGAATATATGGCAAGCAAATATATTTGTGTGCTTTTTTTGTGTGTGTCCTAATTTCTAGTTGCATGAAATGCACGAAAATTTCAACACCGCAGAAATGTCCATTTTAACAGTAAGTTCAGTAATTTGAATTCACATTGAAACGGTATGAGGAATACATTACAGTAAACTCAGCATCCTGTATTGTTTTGGTACCGAATTGTGTTTTTAAAGAATGGTATGACATGCATAGTTCCCAAAATGTTAAATTGTATTTGAGTTGTGTACAAAACCTGTATTTTGAATGTGTGATATCTTGCTCTTTGTAATTGTACATCATACCAGAGTCTATTAAAATAATTAGCAAACAGTGCAATCAAAAGATATGCTGTCTCAGAGTCATTTATTTGAGCATGTGTTAACAGAAGTAAGCTAGTGTGCTGATATTTTGTTTTGCACTTGTGCAGTGTGCGATGCATGGCATGTAAAATGCCGTTTTGTGCATTTCTCTGCAGCATATCACATTTGTGTGTGTTTGTTTGTGTGAGTACTTCTTGCCTGTCATGTGTTATCTGCCATGAGATTGTGCGCCATGACCTGCCGGCCTTGCGTTGTTGGCCATTGGCAGAGACTCCAACCCCAAGCACCTTCTGATCTGGAGATTCTCCCGCCTGAAACCCCTAGCAAACGGGAGACCTCAAGTTGATGTGTGCGAAGCGCGAAGTTCCTAGGGTTCTAGATGTTCTCTGGTGCTATCTAAGGTTTATTTTTTCAACATACGATGGCAATAAGTAGGAAATCCTTTCCACCGGGAGACACAGAGCCAGGGCGGGAGAAATCAAATCTCAAGCGGGAGAACGGGAGATTTTGCGAAAATGGGCTTTCGGCGGGAAATCTCCCGTCGAAAATGGGAGAGTTGGAGTCTCTGCATTGGTTAGGGGCCATTGGTTGCCTGCCATTGTGTGTCTGCCATTGACTGCCTGCTATTTGTTGTCTGTCATTAGTTGTTTGCCATGAGCTGCCTGCCACCTGTTGCTGGCCTTTTGCTGCTGGCCATCGGTTGCCTGCCATCTGCTGTCCTTGTCTTTTCATCTCATTTTTTACATTAGGTTTTCCCCATTTTTATGTTCCAGTAGACATAAGGTCATTGTAACCATCTTACCAGGAATTATTCCCTTTGGCTGGGAGTACAAAAAGTTATTTGAGTAGAAACAAGTGGCCCTGCTGTAGGTTCGGGTTCAGGGTCTCAGGGGCCAAAATGTGAAATCAAAGATCTCCAGACCAAAAAGCCAGACAGCCAGGTCAGATGATATACATATTCTTAGACTTTAATGACTTCAACTGTACATGACAGTGATAGTGGTAGCCAAATAAAGCACCTATTAAAGGTGACACCAAGTTGGGGGGAAGCTCAGTGGTCATACTTAGTTTCATCTTTTTGTTTTTACAATACGTGGTCAGATTTGGCCAACACACGGTGGCAGGAATTTCTAATGGGCAGGAGATATATGGTTGCTCGAATGGTCTAATTGTGTATCCAAAAAAAATGAGTAGAGTGAACAAGATCTCCCTTTCCAGGAACAGAAGATGTATAACCAATGTATAATAATTGTGATTATGATAATGATAATAATAATAATAATAATAATAATAATAATAATAATAATAATAATAATAATAATGATAATAATAATGATAATGATTATTAGTATTATTATTATTAGTAGTAGTAGTAGTAGTAGTAGTAGTAGTAGTAGTAGTAGTAATAGTATTATTATTATTATTATTATTATTATTATCATCATTATCATCATTATTTCATTCAGCATTTCAGACATTGCACATGTACATGGGTAAACACAAAACTAATTTGATTCAGCATAATAAAAATAAGATAAATTATAACACAGACACAGCACAAATGAGAGAGAGAGAAAAAAATAGATTGTGACATAGAAAACAGGGCTGCCAGGCCAAAATAAAGATAAAATTAATTACCATGACCGGCAGGTCTTCTACATAACAACCCATTAACTGTGTCAAAATCTGTACATGAAATAACACTTACATTGTATCAGTCACAGTGCATTAAACATGCAGTCATACAGGAACAAAATGGGGGGATGAGGAGGGCAACATAATACACTGTAATTATATGTGATTAGATGTGTCAGGGATATATGTGTATGTAGTGTATGATAGATAAAGTATTATACAGTATAGATTTACATAAGTGATGTAGCATAAATTGCTCCGTTACTACTTACCACAGTCATTCCTTTAAAAAAAAATCGCAATGTATATATTTATCCAACATTGGTGCCTAGAAGCAATTCCCAACAAGCCAGAGCACTATTGATGAGTAAAACATCTCCTGTTAATGATAGAAATGGTACACATTACACTGTTGTGCATCATATACCATTGTACCTGCACAGGATAATGATGTTTATGACAAGTGCTTGTGTGACTCAAAAGCAAAATACAAAACAAAACAAACAACAACAACGACAACAAAACCTGCCTTCATCTCCTTCGAAATGTATCCAGATCAGATCCGACACTTACCATTCGCTAGGGAATGCGGAGTTATCCCCAGTTTATACAAGATCCCCATGATGGTTCTGGGATATGGTGCGCATTGCTCTGCACACTGCTCTGTCTCTATGCAGAAATAGTTCAAATAGGTTGTACAGTAATGTATGTGGGTTCCTTAATGGGTATATACTAGAGTAAAATAGAGTATGATAGTGCTTGTTCGCTATAGGGCTCATATAGGGTTCCGTAAGCGGTACTGCCTAGTTGCAACATAATTATGACGCACCTTGCTTTTTTACGTATCAAAATCCCCCGAAAATGTATATATTTCTGATTTCTTTTCTTTAAAAACAAAAAAAAAACTTCAATAGCACCTCTGATTAAAATAAAACATTCATCTTGGAGCTCTCGTGAGCGTGAGCGTCAACCCGGCCTTCCTTTTCGCTTTTCTTTTCTTTCTTCGTTTTACATTCGAAATGAAGATTTGTTTTGAATGATATGGATTTTCATTTGTCTCTCTTCTGTAAGACAACTTCTGAAATATCTATTCTGTATTTAGAAAGAAAGCCATTGTTCCATTAGCTGGCTAACAGATTTCTAGCGACGAATGTTTCAACATTGGACATCGTATGACATAGCCTTTTGTTAAGCATCCTCGACTTGTGATTGACGTCAGTAAGTTTGGCCTTCTGTCAACTCGGCCGATTTTTTAATGTCAACTCGGCCGATTTTACAAGCATTAAAATTATTTCGTCAACATCAACAACAATGTTGCTGTTATTTTAAAGAAAGGAAGAAGAGAGAGAGAATAGATATGGGGCCCTATACAAATAATTTGCCTCAGACAGCACATAACATAAAAACAAACATTATAAATCTTAGAGAGATATTAAAACAAGAATACTAAATATACCAAATCTCCACGAGGGAGCTCATATTGTCTCAACAAAGGAGCTCATTAAGTCTCCACGAGGGAGCTCATATGATATTGATGAATACGGATACCTCTTCTTCTTTCTGTCGAACAACAACAACAACAACATAATACGTATGTATCCACTATAGCGTTGCTATGCTTTTGTCTGATGTTCTATTTTTTATGGTAAAGTAAGGCTTAAATTATCTTTAGGGCCTATTTGGATTGTCAGTGTTACACGAAATCATCCCTTCTGCCAGCAGTGTAACATTATTGCACGGATGAAAGTTCAAAACAATATAAAGTTTGCGGACCTGGTTGGCAAAGAAAAAAAAACGATGCTGGAACCACCCACCACTCCTAATTTATCACAGCGTTATTTGTACCTGCACGTCGGATCAAATCCATGATCTTGGCCTATTTCATGATACAGAATTATATTGTCTGATGTCAGGAAATGCAAACAAAAATGCTTGTATATGAGATATTTATAACGTTCGTTCAAACGGGGAGGTGAGTCACCTCCCTAGTTCAAAACTATGATTTGATTAGTGCATGTGACCGTGAGAGGACACGTGGTTTACACATTACACACTGTATAGGTATAAAACATGGGGGAGGGGGCGCACACACGCACACATATATAGACTCTTGGCTGCAAAAAGTCGCAATTGCTTTTGAACAAGTATAAGGTAAAAAGTGGATTCGTTACCTGAATATGCATAAATTCACACAGGCAACCGACAACGTAAGCCAATAATATCCAATATACACACTTCCACGGTCTTACCACCGAGGTCGGTAGACCTTCAATGGCTCTTGATGAGATTATGATATACATTGTTTTGACTTCTTTTGTTTTTATGCTGCCAATATCCAACATTATGAGCCATCATTACGTCTTCTCATAAAGTTCCATGCAGTTTTCAGTAGCGAACCTGCGCACATGAAATACTATAAGGAGGGCCACCGTTACACCTACATTCTTGACAAGTCTAAAGTTCACCCGCAGTTCGTATTAGTGGATACGATCATGTACAATTATCACGATCACAGATTGAAGTCAATCAAGCGAATACGCGGTTCAGTGTTTGGGGTGCCACCAGCTTGAGACGGTGCGTCCTCGCACATTCGGACATGGGCGGGTAAGTTTTTGTCCTTATTATTGTCGTCTGCTGGAATGAAATGCATTTTATCCATCAAAAATATGGTTCATAATCATCATTCTGTGAAGTGAGGTTTACGCGAAGAGTTTTAATCCAGATTTTAATCTGGAGAAGATTCGTGATTCGTATATATCTAGAACTAAATGTGTACCGGGTACTCAATGGGGGATAAGGAGAGATACAAGGAGGGCATTTAATGATGCTGTATATTTGTGTAGACTAAAATACGCAGCCGCGGTCGAAATGATGTGAAAATGACCTGGATGAGGAGGCTGAAAGGCGTTGGAGAATGATGACGATATGAAGCAACGCGGGTACGAAAGATGATAGCATTAATTAGGCCTCAGTCATGTCAGTGATGAATGTTGCCATCTTCGTATGTGGAATGTGGCTTTGAAAAATATTAAGTTCTTTCTCGTACGAACTCTCCTTCTGTATTCCATCCCACTACTGTATATCCAAGCAAACAAACGTATAATTCTACCTGTATAATTATTTCAACACATGCCTGGTATCAAGAATGCTAGATTTGTAAGTTTTCAGCGATGTCCTTTTTGCAGTCAATCGTATTTTCTCAAGCTTATTTGTTTTTCCTCAAGAGTGGTAGTTGTAGCCCAGCGATAGGTATAGTCTTGAATCGCATGACATATCGTTGTTATTACACTGCTTGATGTATATCTACGATTGCGCTAATTACTCTGGTACAATGAATGGACATCTCAAAGGTCACCAGATCAATTATGTGTGGTCATCTCGCTGCTAGGCTTTAAAGGGACTGTACAGTTCTGGTCGAGGTGAGGATTTAGCTTTTAACGTTTTGCGAGATATTCAGAAACCACTCTATGAGATGTCAAAGAGCATGCAATTCTAAGGGGTATCAAAAGTTTATTTGATGAAAATCGGTTTTGAAATGGCTGAGATATCCACAAACAAGGTGAAACAAAGAGATCCAGGCCTGGCCTGTCGCCTTTCATTATCATTACTTTTTTGATATCTCGGCCATTTGAAAACCGATTTTCATCAAATAAACGTTGAATCCTTCTTAAAATTAGATGCTCTATCATATTTCATAAGAGGTTTCTCATTATCTCACTTAGGAATGTTCAAAACATGAATCCCCATCTAAACCAGTACTGTACAGTCCCTCTAATGGCAAAGAAATTTTGTTGTTGGATAATCTCAATTACTGAGGCATTTCAAATATCTGTTTTACCCTCGTCACATTCAGAATATCGTTCCCGGAAGGAAACACACGGTGTTTTAAAACAACTGTTCTTGATTCGTCGATCTGGCGCTGTCAGACCAAAATGGTCTATCTTCTCTTAATTTTGTCTTCTTCTTTTCTGTTCCGGGTGACATTTTGCAGAGGGTATATTAGGCGTTAATGGGGCGTGAGTTTTGCTATAAAGAAAGTTCGTTAAGGAGGGGGGGGGGGTTTCATCCCTATATAGATCAAGCAACACGCCATCAGCACGTGCTACATTGTCAACGAAGTAGGCCTACAGTGTTCGGAGGATTATTTACTCAATGATACTGCGATTTCTATTCAATGGGTTCAATGAATCCTATATGACGGGCAAAGTTCAAGTCGAGGGAAGTTCATAATCTATGCAGAACAATATGAAATTTGATTAAGCATGTTAATAAGATATTTGAAAACATTCCAACTAACTGATGATAATCACAACAATTAAAAAAACACACACCAAAAGAAACAGCTAAATGTCTGTTCACGTAACGAAGGGCCTATATTCCAATGATATACTTAGTAGGCCTAAATTCAATGTTTCATGAAAAGTTCAAGCGTCTCTTCCACCGTTTCCACTATGTTATTAAACTCAAAGTAACGTGCTAAAGGACCGCATTAAGGCATTGGTCACATAGTAGATTAATAGTTATTGCATACACGTCGCTCTCTCATTCAAAGAAAATCACTATTTGGCACAAATTTACATACTGTGTTATGCTAGAATCTTGATAAGGACAAAATGTAAGACTTTTGCTCATGCCGCAAAGGTTAAAAAATCAGTAAAACGCTCACTAATGAAAACAATAATTACACACTTTTATTCATCTTATACATAAACGATCTTAAAAAATCATCGCAAATTGTATAATTCATTTGTTTTGCCAATGACACAAGCTTGTTTTTTCACATCGAGACCCTAATACATTAATTAATATGATGAATACTGAGCTCAGGACTGTGCAATCCTGGATTTATGCAAACAAATTATCCTTGAACGTAGCAAAAATTCAACATGGTATTTAGTAATTCTTTGAATGTTGTCCCACATGAAAATCATAATAAATTATATTATGTTTAAAGCAGGTTAATAAAATAAAATCTTGTCCAGAAATATCGGAATAGAGTGTATATTCTTCTTTAATATCTCCACACTTTGATTATGGAATTCTGGCGTGGGGAAATGCAATTCTCTCATTATTAGATTCCCTTCTCCGTATTCAAAAGCGTGCAATAAGAATCATAAACCACGCCGGATATTTTTCTCATACCAACTGCTTTTTTCATCAAAAAAAGAATTCTGAAAATTCCAGACCTATTTTATCATAATCTCGAAATTTTCATGTATAAACTAACAACTAATGAATTACCATCTATCTTTATCCACATGTTCAAAAGGAATCGCTCTATTCACTGTTACCCCACTCGCCAGAGTGACGCCTATCACCTTCCCCGTACTTGCACTATTTTTGCAAAGAAAGCAATTATGAATATTATTTACTGGACCCAGATATTGGAATGACCTCCCTCGAGATATTACTTCTTCCTTATCTTTATTCACCTTCAAACGCAAATTGAAACAGCTATTACTTAGTGGACACACACTACCAAGTTTTTAGCAACTTTTTTTTTTATATACTCCAAGTCTTTTGTCTTTGTCCACAGCACCAAGATATCTAACGGTACCGATAGATCAAATATATAGCATTCTTTTTCAAACACGGCGAGATCCGCATACAGTCTGGTTTGAGCGATATCCATGACCGGGGATGTGGTTCATTAGTTTATTCTTTATATCGATTTTTGTACTAGTATAACTTTAGTTGGTCAAGACACACATATCCGTTCTCCGTATGATTCATATGCCTATGAATTCGGGAACCTACCGTTTTACAAGCGTTGTAGCTTTTATGTAGGCCCCACCATATTTCTGATATTTTTTGTGACATCTTTAT
This sequence comes from Diadema antillarum, assembly GCF_040938485.1. Lineage (NCBI taxonomy): Eukaryota > Metazoa > Echinodermata > Echinoidea > Diadematoida > Diadematidae > Diadema > Diadema antillarum. Next base: position 1,227,704 of record NW_027271250.1, on the reverse strand, counting down.
ATGATATGACCATGATTATACATTGTCAGTGTGGTTTCTTTTTTCTTCTTCTTCAATCAAATGACATGATTGTATATATTTTGTATTCTTGTTTTAGTTTCAATCATTTTTGTAATCTCATCATTGAGAAAGTGGAAATACGAAATAAATTTAAACTGAACCGTCATATTTGCTTAATATCACAGAAACATGCAAGTTATGCTGAGTCGAGGGGAAGGTGCATTCCGATGTCTTTTGTTTAACATATCAGTACTATAGCAATGATTGGCAGATGAGTTCATCTGAGGAATATTGGTTTGGAAGGGTTTTTATGTGGGCGTTCCAAAGTATCTGAAGAAAAATAGAAGAAAAAAAATCGTTAAAAATATATGGAATGTTCCTAGATATTTGTTTCATCGCAAAAAGTGATGTTGAGGGTATCATAGATCAACACAAATCAACATGTATTTGCACTTCAGGGGACCCAACTCTATTTGCAATTTCATGAAATATTATTCATGTTTTATATCTTTGAATGGGCAGTTAAATATCCTCATACGTTATTGTGAAGGTGGCATAAAGAGGACATTGAGAACAAAAGGGTCCCCTGGAAGATGCCAAGGACGGGAATAAGCATGGAATTAACCTGGTTCATCGTCAGGGCGCTTATTACGATACCAGACAATAAGACAGCACCTTTGAAACCATTCGTATACCGTATATTACACTTGTGATCCAATCCGGCCCCTCATCTTCCTACCATTTTACTTTATTTGGATAATGTGAACCAATCACTCTCTTCGTGCAATTTTGCTTCATGTGGGTAAAAATCACGTCACGGTACCGTATAGTAATTTATGTGATACCAAGGATTTCCATATCCATTTCCATCTCATGATCAGATTTAGCGAATTTGTCGAGATTTGGGTTATAGGGCGAATCAAATGAAACCCAAACCGAAAGAGAAATGTGGAATGAGTGAAAGCAGCAACATTAGTAAAACACCATCAGTGAAAGTTTGAGGAAAATCGGACAATCGATGCAAGAGTTACGAATTTTTAAGTTTTGGTGTTGGAACTACTGGATGAGAAGACTACTAGAGGACTATGGCGTCATGTTTGGACAACAATATAAAGAAAGTATAAAGTGAATTCCACAAAATCCATCAACTTGATACTGACATAATATAGGTTTTTCCGGTCAATTTCATATTTTTGTCATTCAAGTTACTATTCCGAGCTTTCGATTTCATGCATTCCACGCTCGCAGCACTTAATCAGCAATCAAATTCAAAATCCGGTCATTCGAATTCACTATACCCGAGCATTCAAATTCACTGTCGGAGCATTCAAATTCACTATCGGAACATTCAAATTCACTATCGGAGCATTCACAATAAAGAGAGGAGCACGCATTTCATCAATGAGCATACAAATTCATGTCAAGCTGGCGACGGAATCTCGTCGGTCATTCAAATTCGTGAATAGACAACCACGTTCCAAATAACTGCATTCAATCTAAAAGAAGTCCTGAATTCAGTTAGTTTGGGGCCGTGTATGCATGTGTTTTTCATTTGGCTTTGAATATATTGGGATTTTTGATGATTATTTATTTTGCAGTAGAGGTCCACCTGTTTATTGAAAATTTTGAACTCGCGCTTAGCGAAAAGGAATATACAGGCACATATCCCTAGGATTGGACATAAAATGGAGGTCTCATGTGTGAGAGAGTCACAACACATGCACGTAAAAGATCGCACTTCATTTATTAATCGCAAAGAGCAGGCTTACATCCAACTTGGCCCCACATGGAAGACCAGCTATTGCAGCTGAATATGGGTTATCCAGCCATCTTCTTTGATGGAAAATGAAACAGAGAACAATGTAGAAAAGGTAAACAATCATGATTACACTATATGCAAGCCTTCATTGGTTGTGTTGGCCCTTTTTCCTTTCTTAACAAGGCTACTCCATTTCCTCGTTAAATTGATTGCACAAAATATATGGGAACTTGATCGCCTAAAAATGAAATTGAACGCTCCAAATAAGCTCATTGGGACTATCACAATGACTATCGCATGACTTTGAATGCACGAGTAGGAAAGTCGGTGCTCGCATTTTGAAATTGAATGCCCAATCGTGAATTTGATTTCACGAAAACGAAATAGGATGCCCATCAATGAAATTGATCGCTCGGATTCTGAATTTGAATGCCCGAATATTTTCGCGTTCGTGCGCTGTGTGAATTTGAATGCACATTCATAAATTTGAGTGACAAAAGTATGAAATGGACTGGGAAAACCTATAGTTAGGGGTAGCAATTATTACATGAAAGTGGTTAGTCAAGTGCTCTTTCATTATGCTAGAAAAGTAAACTTTTTTTTAAATTCCGTTTATATTTCTATATTGTTGTCCGAACATACGTCACAATCTCTAGTAGTCTAGTAGTCTCCTCATCCAGTGGTTCCTCCACCAAAACTTAAAGAATTCATAACTTTTGCACCGATTGTCCGATTTTCCCCAAACTTTCACTGATGTGTTCTTCTAATGTTGCTGCTTTCACTCAGTCCACATTTCTCTTCGAGTTTGGGTTTCTTTTAAGTCTTTTTTTTTTGACTGAGAGACTGTGAGATTCCAAAGGAAATATTATAATCCAGCAGGTAACCTGTGGGTGGTACCTATCATTATTATTTAATGAAGCTCTTTCTTTTTCTATCATTTTACACATAATCCACCAGTTTGTCTATCTGACTACCAATGAGTGTATGCGTCCATTAACCGCTAGATATATCCAACCAGCATTACCATTTGTAATACTCGACATAGTAATGTTTGTCATCACCTACATTTTTCCCAGTTTCTCTTAAAGTAGTCAGGATTTAAGAGGAAAAGAGAGGTACCATTGAAGGCACAACCCGTAACTCACCCTCGTCGCGATGGACGCACCGGCACCATCATTCGTGGACGCGGTATCGAGGCGGTTGTTGCTGCTCCTGGTGATCGCTGCCGAGATCTTCGGTCTGCTTGCCCTGATCTTGACGTCGCTATGGGCGGGATACTACTCGACACCCGGCTTCCAGTGGACGTCGACTGGTATGATGAACCTCCACCCCTTCGTCATGACCCTCGGGATGGTCTTTGTCTTCGGTAACGGTGAGAAGCAGCAAAATGAAATAATTATGCAAAATAATAAATCTGGCAAATATACAGTCAAACCTGTCTATAGCGGCCACGAAAGAGAGACGGAAAAAGTGGCCGCTATAACAGGTGGCCCTAGAGACAGTGTCTTTACATGGCTTTTCTCTCAGGGAGGGAGATTTTCTTTTCTTTCAGTGGCCGTATAAAATAGGTGGCCACTGAGGCAAATTTGATTGTACATCGCATGAAGGATTGTAATGGCCAGTATAATGTTGTAAGTATGGCATTACATAATACTACGGCCAAAATTATCAATGAAAACCCTCATTCAGTGAATATACCAGTAAATGTAGGGGAACCCGCGGGGGCAGAGAATAACACTGGGCAAAGTGAAACACCCCCACTAAACCTATGGATATTCAGTCTTATCTAAAGCTTATGCACGAATGACCCTCTAAGGAGGCTGCATCTTTTGATGTTAGAGCCGTGCAGATAAGTCATTGTATGTGCGCTTTTAGGGAAAATGTCTGTTTTTCATACCTCAAAACCAATAATTGATAATCATATATTTCATGTCAAAATTATCATGCTTATCTGAAATATCTCGAAAACAGTGGTAACGATGCATGGGTCTAAGCTGCCATAAATCGTGGTATCAGGGCTAGCAAATATTGACCGACATCACAGTGATGTATGTCGGGAAAATTACATGGTTGGAGCAAAGTGGATTACGCATGGTGGATCATGTTAACTAATGGGCTTATGGGTAAAATGAAGTTTGGTACGTTTCCACCCTCGACACCGTGCAGCAGGGCCGCACGCCGCATGCCTTGCTGCAGCTATGTTCTCCTACAGTTGCTACAATGAATTGCTGGCAGAATCTGATCTCAACTTCGTGCTTACACGTCATCAATCACTATTCTGGGATTGGTCACGTGACATAACAGTTCACGAAAATTGCATAATTCCTCGAATTATCATTACAAATTGTGTTTTCAAGTACAGTTTTAGAAAACGCTTAAATTTATCTAATGGAAATTTACCACCCATAAAAAAAGGTCATTTATGTAGGGCCTACAGATACTCTTGAATGTCAAAACTGTGTAAATAGGTCTTTACATAGAAGATTATAACCTCTAGAAGAAGTGTTTCACTTTTCCACTTTGCCCCAGTGGTTTGGGGCAAAATGGAATTTTCATACTTTTTTAAGGTCACAGTAATTGATAAAACTGATAATTTGAAAACAAAATTTTACTGCCATTTGTTAGCGGCAGTACCAAGGTAATATAAACCAAAAATCTCATGCTTCACTCTGCTTTGGATTCCCGTTTTGGCTGGACAGAAATTTTTGGTCCACTTTGCCCCGGGTTCCCCTGTATTATAAAACTATATGACTCAATCAGCTGACTGAGAGCGCATGTACGGAGTATATTCTTCAAAGTTTTGTTGCAGATTGATACATTCTCAATACTGCTCCATCCTGTCCTCACGTATAGCGCTCATCACATACCGCGTTCTCAGCCGACTCTCCGTCCAGCGAAAAGTCATCAAGGCACTCCATGGGGCCCTGATGCTCGCAGTGGCCGTCTGCACGGGACTGGGCATCTATTTTGCCGTGGCGCATGCGCACTCGACAGGTTACAGCGGCTTCAACAGTTTTCATGGAATGATTGGGCTTTCAACAATAGCCCTGTTCGGTCTGCAGGTAAATATTTTTGTTCCTTTTCTTCTTCATTTTAATGTATTTTTTCTTCCACTCCTCTTCTTGTTCTTTTATCAATTGATCTCCTACGCCCTCTTTTCAGAACTTTCTCATTCTATATGAAAATTAAAAAATCTACACAATTTCGCTCACGACAAGGCAATCGAAGATGGAGCATTACAAAGAGCGTTGGCCCATGACCCGTACATTATGTCAACAGCCGGTGTTCACAGCCAAATTCCTTTATAAGCTGTTGATCAAAAATCAAAGTAAAATAAATTATGATCAATCCAACTTTAAAGTTTATCTCATGAAAGGGACAGAATTTGCCTATTCGTCTATCTCCTTCTTCCACTTTTCACCCTTTTGATTATTGTTGCCACTATTATTCTTTGTCTTCTTTCCTTCTCCTTGCCTTTTGCCTCCTTGCCTTGTCAATTCGTAATTCAAGGACAGAAATGAAGGCTGTACATTCTATTTCAATCTGAATTATTCTTTTCCGGAAGTAAGGGGAAGGGGAGGGGGGGGGGGGGGCATCGATATCCCACGAGCTCGAAACCAAGTAAAACAGGTCCATTAGCTAGCCATGAAGTAAATGGGGGCGCTGTGGCATAGTGGATAAGAATCCCGACTCCCACTCGAATGACCCAAGTTCGATTCCAGGCTAGTGCTTACGTCCTTGGACAAGATGTGTTTTTACCCGCCACGTCCCTCTCGACCAAGGTGTATAAATGGGTACCTGGCAACACTTTAGGGTAATGATAATGACAGGGCCCTCTGGTAGAGCAGTGGCAACACTGAAGAGGCTGCCCTGGATAAAGAAGACCTTATCATTAGTGAAACAGGCCCATCGGAGTTGTACACCAGGCAAATACTATAAGGCCCAGGAGGTCGACGCTATCAGCAGAAATACGTACTCTAAGCCCTAAGAAGCAATGCCGAGCTCATGAGCCTTTTTCCCTTGTGTTGAGCTCGTGAACCTTGTTTTCGTAGTGTCGAGCTAATGGGCCTTATTATTTTAACCAGTGTGTATAGCTCATGAACTGTATATAGGCCTATAGCTCGTCGGTCTATCTTAGCTGATGTCAAGCTCGAAGGCCATATTCACTTCGTGTTCAGGTCTTGGGCTGTATAACTCGTGGGTGTCGATGAGCTCGTGATGTGCACCTAGTTCTAGAGTATTCGTCGGAACCTTTAACCTATTGTAAAGATATTACGTAAGTTATAGTCTTAAGAAACAACTACTAAGTAGACCTATCATTCTAAACTGCCTCCTCTCTCCGTGTCATGTGTCGTTAAATATCGTGAAATTCCTCTTCTTTTATGTTAGACTGGTCTTTACTAAATTACGTTACCGTACCTGCAGAATATCTTGCTGAATGCACAAATATATAGCGTGCATGACATTGGCCAAAAGATGACTTTCGTGCAGAAAACGTGACGATTTTCGACATGGTTGTTGTACATTCAACATGTGTATTCAATTCAGTTCAATTATATGTCCTTTGTATGTCTTTTGTATGTCCTTTGTAGTTTATTTTTGCTGCCGCCATTTTTGTCTGCCCAATGTCGCCGCAGTGGATAAGGAAAGCGTACATGCGAACTCACGCTTTCTTTGGGACACTTGCCTTCACTCTAGCCGCCGCGACGTCATTCTCCGGTATGCAGTGGTGAGTTAGCTCTGACAGGGCAAGTAGTAGTAGTAGTAGTAGTAGTAGTAGCAGTAGTAGTAGTGGTGGTGGTAGTAGTAGTAGTAGTAGAAGAAGTAGAAGAAGAAAAGGAAGAAGGAGGAGAAGAAGAATAGAGAGAGAGAAAGATTTTATTGACTCTTCCGACCCCATTCCGGGGTATGAGAGTACAACAGATATATACAAGATATGGTCATTACATTAACAAAGAATACATGTTTGTGATATATTACAATGATGTATAGAAAATAGTCTATACCTACTAAACATATATATAATGATATACAAATTGGCAAGCAATGTTAACTAATCGTATGAACCATACGACCAAACAATCGTAACATACAACTACTATAGATCGAGTATCACTGGATGCTTAATTTTTCTACCAGTACGAGTTACAATATTTTCTTTCTTAACTAAAGTACACTCAACTTGTTCAGGCTTCTGCAAATTTGCAAAATATGACATGATCAGCCTCACAAATAATACTAATCTAATAGAATAGTAGATTGAAGCAATAGTAAAGGGAGAGGGCTGAGAGGAAGAAGGAGGAGGAGCTTGGGTGGACGAAAATGACGAAAAATGGCGACAAGATCCTGGCGAAGATGGAACTGAATAGAGAAAGAGGAGGCGCTATTCCAAAAGAGCAGATCTAGACTATTCATAGTCCTAAAACGTTAAATATGGAAAGGGCAAGGGCCTTTACAATGGAAATTCACGAATGCTGCTATACTTCTCCCTAAAAATCAAAACACAACAGCCACTGAAAAAAGCTGTCAAATTCATAAATAGCGACCTCATTCTCCAACTTTGTAGTGTAAGTTCTTTCTCACAATGAGAAGGTGATATAATGGATTTACCTCATTGAATCATTTCATTTCATTTTCATTTATGCTGCGCCAAGAAAACTGTGTATTTTGATTCTTTTTTTTTAACTCATTCCACGTAGCGCGAGTTCAGAGATCAATGTATACCCTTGTATTGTGTTTATTCTCATTTTAACCACCACAGATCTCTCTCTCTCTCTCTCTCTCTCTCTCTCTCTCTCTGTCTTCCACATTTTGTCTATTCCTCTATCCACCTCTCCTGTCATCCCTCTCTCTTTCCTTTTCCTCTTCCTTGTCCTTCTTTCTTTATTCTAATTTTTTGATTTCCTTCCTCACTTTCGTGTGCGATGACAGGAGCACGGATTTCGGCCTCCTGACCGGACCAGCAGCCGTCTACCTCTCGGCTGGATTCTTTATGGTCACCTTCGTGGTGACCGTCATCTACATCTTGTCCAGGGACCAATACCAGGCCATCCGGCCAGACCCAACCATCAACCAGAGCCTTATCAACAAGGACGTCGTTGGGGATGCCTAAAGAAGTTGGCCAGTCCTCAATGTCTGCCATAGTTCTCTTTTCTTGTCTGATGAAAGTCACCAAAGATAAACGTAATTGTTATCACTCCAGAATGATGTCCTTTACATTTTGAATGGTAACTGATTGTTGTCTGTTTATTATCGTTTATAAGTCAAAGAAACTTAAAGAATGTAGAAAAAAATCAAAAAGATACGTATACCTACTGATGCTTGTAAACAATGATCGAAATTTGGTAAAAAATTCAAGAAACACAGTTGATCTTTTTTCATCAGGAAGGAATATTTAGAATGGGTGTCATTAACTCTTAATAACTTATATGCAAATGGACGCAAACACTTCGGTCTCGTTTGACTCATGATCGTTAGTCCCCCTTTTTTTGTGGTAAGTTTGGGACTGGCATTCTTTACAGCGGTATATATTCCTTGCCATATTAAATTTGGTTGTATCAAGTCGGTAAATATTCGTTATTCCGAAGGTTCACTATTCCGAACATTGTGTTGTGTTACTCCGAAGGTTGGCTAATCCTACAATGAAAAGAAGGTACTTACTGAATTTAATAATAACAGCTAGATTGTTAGTGTTATTATTATTATTATCAACATTAATGTTATCATCACTCTGACTCTTATTATTATTACTGTCGCTATTGTGACTCTGCATCACCAAATCACGAAAGTCACACATTTTCGTTTTCCAGTGGGCCTGAAAAGAGCTATTTAGGTCAATATAGGGTGGTCTGGGAGTTTCAGTGTTTTCTGATATTCAGAAGTTTGTATGCGTAAAATGAATGTAATGAATGTCGTGCTTAACATGTTTTGTTGATCTAGATTTTCCATGTCTGTTCCAATTCTCCGATGGCCACCCACAAATCTGAAAGTATGTGAAAGTGTGCATAAATGCCATTTCAGGTACTTTGAAAACATTCAGCAGTAACTTTGATACTTCGTCGAATTCACGAAAATTACGTTATTAACATACCAAATCTTAAAGGTTAATTTAATAATCTCTGTAATAGTAGTTGCAAAGGAGTTCTGAATCGCGATTTTTCTCCAAGCACACACACAAGGTTGACTCGGCACACTTGAATTTACCCTTAGCTTAATCTCCTATATAAGGCAGTCCTACATGTATCACATTTCATTATTTGCCTTAATGAGTTAGGAGAATCACGTCACTATGTCATTTCAAACATGAAAGTCTCCTCTTTCGGATTTTGATCTTGACAAAAAAAGGTCTCATATATCTGGCAACTTATTTGTGTGAGTTTTGTGATGCAGAGTCCTGTCTCATGATATCAAATCATTACATATAGTTTGTTACTTTCCTTTCATGTTGATAGACTGTCAGCTCTGTTTATTTGTTTGCTTGTTTTCTATAATCACGTCCAGTTAATGTTTTCTGTTTGCTGTGTTTGTGAATCAGTGAAGTTGTGCAATAGTTCGTTTTGAGAAGGAACAACTAAATGCTCAAAGTATTGTACCATGTGCCTCATACAATATGACCAAGCTCAGTTATGCACAAGTTTATCAACAGCAACTACCCATTGTGCTCGGTAGTTCGTTTTAAGAAGGAACAACTATTGACGGGTATCAACATTTATTTTATAATATTGGATTTTGCTTTTATACCATGCCGTGCTTCAAATAGCTGAGAATCAATGCAAGTTCAAAGTTTGATACTACATAGTATTTGTTAGTACTAATGTAAGCGATCGTTTTGTGCACGTGACATGTGATAATACAGTACAGTACTCTCCGCGTAATCGGGTATCGCTTAAACGGGTACTCCGTTTAATTGGGTAGTAATGTCAGAATCAGTTCCAATGCACATTAAAATTATCTTATAATCGGGTTGCCTCTCCGCATAAATGGGTAGATAATTTTATTCTTATCTCGTTTCTACCCACATTATCATCGCATATAACACTTTAAGAAATCACGAATGTCAAATTTTCCACGGCTAATCGCATTCTCTGCTTAATTTGCAAAGCAGACCGATCATTTGGGGAGTGATTAAACATGAAAGCACGTGTACACGTACCGACTTGTCACACGTAAACGAACATTACACATGTAGCTGGCACTCACAATTGCATAGACAGACAGGTGTTTAGTGCAGTGTACAATGCATGTACATGTACATACACATTGTGTGTGTCCATTGTGAATGAGCCGGGTTCTTCTGTTAATCGGGTACTCCCCTTAATCGGGTAAGAAACGCTCTGCCCGAGCCTACCCGATTATGCGGAGAGTACTGTACTACTTTTTTCTTCTCTTGATATTGATGAGTAACTTCGTTCTCTTGCACTTTTTTTTTTATACAAAGCGTGTTGTGAAGAAGGCATACAAACAATACGATACTCTATTGGGAATCTGCAATTGATATAGCAGATATATTTTGTTATAGAGACATAATTTTAATGAGTGTAATAAACATTGTTGTGGACTTGTGCAATAGTTCGTTCTGAGAGGGAACAATTATTGGCGATTATCAATCAATATAGGCTTAAATGCTGCAAGATATGTAATATCTTATTGGAATTCTATCTACCATCAACAAGATGTTAGGGCAAATGTAAACTTTCAGGTAAATGTACTCAAGTACTAATGGAGTGTAGTTTTCATGACTATCAATAAGAAAATCTCCACACGATTCTGCCCATTTGTGCATCTAATGTCGTTATTTACCATTGGAATCAAGTTTATAACGTATAAGTGAGAAGTGTTTCAACAGCCATGTATTTTCATGTATTCGACCATACATTTGCTTAAAAGTTCGTCTTCAAAAAGAATAACTACGGTTCACTGTTACTTGCAGCCATGCATTATTTTCTATGACACAGGAAAGTAACAGTTTATTATTGTATTCCCATACACAATATTTGCCTTTATCATATGACGTGAACTGCACTGATTTCTTATAACTATGAATATGTAAACTGTTGTACTGCAATTATATTCTTGTTGGAAATGAAATAAATGAAATGAAATTATGAGATATCTGATTTGGTGAGCAGAAGCGGCATCTACCTTAACGAATCCTAAACCATTAGTATAATAATAATAGTGGCTACTTGTATAGCGCACAGGTCCATTTTCAGTGCTCATGGCGTTTCAAAAATGAAAAGATAAATATACATGCATATATACATGTTCAAACATGTCAACAAAGAAGAAAATGGCAAACAACAAACAAATATATACCAAATAAAGAATACAACAGATATCAATTAGAAATACAATATTGTTAATGACATACAGCAATTACAGTCCTCAGTGTGAGAGGAACAGATAAGTTTTAAGTTTGGATTTGAATGACTCTGTAGATGACAGTTCCCTTAACTGAATAGGGAACTGATTCCACAATTTGGTCCCATAACGGAGAAAGCACGATCACCCCATCCATGTTTTACTCTGGGTGTTTGGAGTAACAATGTATCTGATGATGAACGTAGCCTTCGTGTCGGATTGTATTTTTGAAGAGAATTACATGTACTTATGTATACGGGGGAAAAAGAATGAACTGCATGATGTACTAATAACAGAATCTTGAAAATAATCCCTTTTTTTCTACAGGTAACCAATGTAAGGAACGGAGAACTGGTGATTGGAATCAAACTTATAGTAAAAGTTAACAATCGGGCAGCAGAATATTCCAACCGTTGAAGTTTTGTGACATCTTTTTTCGGAAGATTACACAACAATGAATTCGAAAAATCCAACCGAGAAGAAATCAAAGCATGAATAAGTATCTCAGCTGCAGATTTAGACAAATATTTCCTTTTGAAACTTAGATTACGAAGCTGATATCGAACATTCCGCTGAATTTGTGTTACATGACTTCGAAATGACATTTCCTGATCAAACATGACACCTAAATTACGGGCTGTTTTCGACGGAGTAATGCAAGTGCTACCGATGTTGACATGACATGATTGATTATCAACTTTTCTTAACACATGCTTTGAGCCCAATAACAAAAACTCAGATTTATCATCATTTAGTTTAAGGCCATTGGATGTAAGCCAGATTTTCAGGTCTTACAAACATGCTTCGAGTTTTGCAATGGCGGATGGCAATGAAGACACAGTGGGTTTAAAAGACAAATAAAGTTGTATATCATCCGCATAACAATGATAACCAATACGATGCTTGCGAAATACTTTACTAGTTGGTTGCATATACAGAGAAAAAAGCAGCGGGCCTCCAACAGAACCCTGAGGTACACCAATCTTCGTCATAGTTTTACAAGAGGTAGAATCACCAATTCTGACATAATGAGATCGTTCACATAAGTAGGATATAAACCAATCAAGGACAGTTCCTTTGATGCCCAAATATCTCACTCTTTGAATCAGAATAGCATGATCGACTGCGTCAAAAGCTGAGCTCATATCAAGCATGATAAGAGCAGTGATGTTACCACTATCTAATTCTCTGAACACAATATCTGTTAAGTTGACTAACAGTGTTTCTACACTATGACCAGGCTTGTACGCAGATTGAAATGAATCAAACAATTCATTATCTTGCAGATATGTACATCTTGCAGATATACACTTTAATGTTTGACATTATCGAGATGCTATTACATTCTCCGCAAGTCCTTTGAATGACAATCATACAAGCCGCAACAGAGATGTAGAGCTAAACAATGATGATCAATGAACTTTAGAAATGTAACCGCAGACTGCGAAGACAGATAAGACGAGCTAGCAATCGTGACAAACCAGCCGTGTTCACAAGAACTAATACAAAATCAATGGTAAAGAATCTAATTAATTTCAGCTGGTACAATATCAGTTGATTAATGAGGGTAAAAACGAGTTCGTGAGGTGTGTGCTCCAAAGGTAGACCTCTCGATATAGTTTTCCAGTGCAACCCCATGCCACGCCATTATCAAATTGGCTTTCACAAATAAACTAGGCCTAAACTAAAATGGTGTAGGCTACATTAAAGCACTCAAATCCGAAATTTATGGAATTTTATTGTTTCGCATCGTTAACCATGGTTCTAAGAAGCAGTGATAGGTTAGGCGCAACTAACATGATAGACACGTGAAAATAAGAGGATGTGACGAAGTCGTCACTTCACACTTCTGCATTGATGTGGGACTACACGGTTATTGTATACACTCTTCCGTAACTTTGCATGTCAGTGGTATGATATTGTGCAGTACAGTGGACTCCCATTATAACAAAGTCCTCGGAACCGGCATTTTTTTCTAACATTGTATAGAAATTTCGGGATAACCGAAATAACCGGAAAAAACCCCAATAAAAAACAAAAAGCCTGTAATGTTGCTTCCCGAATTTTTATTTCGTTGTAAGCAGAATTTCGTAATAACCGTGTTCGTTATAACGGGAGTTCACTGTATTAAGACAGGGAGGTGAGAGGAAACCTAACCCTTTCCTCTCACCTCCCTGATTAAGACTAGGTCTACAACCCTTTTAATGATGCCGTGGATTGCCAAATTATTACATGCAGGTCTAGAACGATTTGATGCTATTATTATGTATCGTTTTCGTAATTGAGTTCCTTTAGAATGCAAGGACACTAATTAGTAAAGACTTGTGTACAAAGTGAATGGGAAACGTTGGACGCACTATTACCACTCTGACTATGATACAGTTACCCGTGCTACATGCTACCAGAGGTACTGTTTCGTCATGAAACTCAGTGGTATACAAGTTAACAACCTTCCTTTTCTGAGCGATTTTAGAACTTTGAATTTTGCTCACCTGATCACAGCATTGCGCATACATCATTACACATAAATGGGGAATGCATGAAAATTCACTAGATATTTCGATAACATAGATAGAAAAATAGATAGATAGATTATAAGAGAGGGAGAGAGAGGGAGAGGGAGGGAGAGAGCTAGGGAGTTAAATCGGCGCACCTAAAACAGATAAAGAAAATTGGGAATTCAAAAACACTACTATAAACTACAAGTGTCACTTTTTATTAGGTTTCTTCATATTATCATTATCATTTTTATTATCATTATCATAGTACGGTTCTGTCTGATTTCTTCCGTTCAAGTTTCCCCCTCAAAGCCACAGAGGTTCTTTTTGATAATGCTCGTCCAAGTCTATATTAGATGGCAAGATTAGCACACACCAAGCCTAAATCGTTTGTCGACCGAGAGAGAGGATTTTCATACAGTGACAGTTGGGCCTATAGCATGCTTTTGAACCGGTTTAGCATAACGTACGACTAGCGACAAAAGAAAAGTACCCTGTGAATTTCACAAAGTTTACTTTGGGGGAAGGGGAACTGTTGACCGAGAGTTTTTAAACTGCAATAATACGCGTGCGCATTTTGTCCCTCAGCTCCGTGCGCTCGTATATTCACTTCCCTTCTAATACTCAATGCTCTCGGAGATTCGCTGCTGCTATAGGTGACAAATAGATCGCAGTACTACATGTTACGCAATTCTTCCGAAGCAGATGATCTGCCATAATTGGCATAAAGGTATGACTCTATATGATCATTCTCCTAGACTTCATCACCGAAGTGCTCTTTACATAATTGTGAACTATTGTGGGAACGTTACCCTTATCTTGGATGAACTTTGAAATTTGGAGTGCTCCGGGGTTAGTGAAACCCCAGTCGCAAAAGCGAGGACATTATTGCACGTTCTCTGGTGACTAGAAACACTAGTTTCGTCACGTAAACTCCGCCGGGATCGCGGTCGGAAAAGTTGACAGGATCACGAAAGGTCGCCGGTTAACTTTTTGCGATAAATCGCGCTGATACAGGCAGACCTATACTTGCCGAGAAACAGTGTCGGGAACAAAGCGAACTCTATACACCCAGCATGTATTGTCACTATGCGTCACTGGCTTATATACCCTGAGTGTGAAACGGTTTTCAAGGGATTTAACCTGACTATTGGTCGTCTTGCCGTGTAGTATAGTTCCATTGCATTAATCCTGTAGCTGATAACGCGACAGAATTTCACTGACTGCCCCACTACACTTCCTGTGAAACCGCCCTTTCAAACTCCTCTCGACCACAACAAAGGGGTGCGTGTTCTCTCTCTCACACGGCCTGTAAAACTCCTATACAGAGGGTAAGTGTTGATACACAAAGTACTGTACTCTCATCCGACTCGTTATTGTGATGTCGTACTGAGCTGTTGGATTAACTTCTTTAGTTTAGTCCAACGCTAATTGTAGATATTGATTAAACTCCCCATGCTCACAGTACCGATGAAGCTTTTCATCTTGACTTTAATATGACTTCGGTTTGTGAATTAGTCTGGTGAGTGTAGGCCTAACTTAGTCATGACCAAGTGTACCGTAGTACATCAGTCATCAGTGGAATTTTAATTATTACTCTTCAACTATACTTGAATGATGATTTTATCATCTAACTGCACAACAAGAGCAGTATAATTTGTGCATTGCTTTAAGCGGTTCGGCCATTTTATGAAGAATCAGTGTGTTTGTTAGGGATCAATAAGTGACAATGATTTGTTGTGAAATGTGTATTGTATTTAATGCTGCAGTGAAATGTACTTGATTTCTTGCGTACGATTTGTTATATAGCCTCAAATTGTCCTTCAAGACATGCTAATCATTGCGTTATGGTATGATTTTGCAGAAAGGTCTTACGAGTAATATACATAAACACAAAATAACATGGTCATCGGCATGACCTATAGTATAGGATGGTAAAAGTACGGAACACCAAAGCGAATGAACGTTCTACTTATAACATTCTGATTTTCCCGATTCTGTGATACTAACACGGAAGGGTTTTTTTTTTGACAAGTTAAGACGTTTTTGTTTCTACCCATTCATCTGGAATTTATCTTCAATTTACATATAGGCCTTTGGCTGTATCGTCACATGCATTTCCTGAGTACTGCTGAGACAAGAGGCATCATGACGTGTTATTCAAGTCACAGTGCGATAAAAATGGGTCATGAACGAGAGGTGTAGGTTTCGACGAAATCATTTTAGGGGATATTGAACTCGCGCAACTGTCATTTTGTTTTATGAGGGCGCCGGGTTTGGAGGGGGAGGGGTTACGGGAGGGCTAAGGGAACATGAGGGGGATGTTTAGAAAGGGACTTGGCAACACGAGCAGGTAGTATGCACCTGGCTACCGTCCATTTCCTGTTGACTGTTGTGATGACATCACAATGATATGAGACGTCATGTGTCGAGACAATAAAAACACATCATGCATAATGTATCATTGCACTTTCCTTTGCGATAGCGGGTATCGCGTAATAGTGTTTAAAGGGTGCTAACTTTGTTGCATCGCTGATCGGGGGGGGGGGGTGTTTCATCAACGTTTGTCAGCGCAAAAAGTTGTCATCGCTGACAATCACCACAGTAACAGTCAGTGACCAGAGCATCTCAGCCAATCAAAACCAAGGATTTTGCTGAAATTGTCAGCGCTGACACTTGTCAGCGCTGACAAACGTTGATGAAACACCCCCAGGTATCCAGTGATATATATCATGCCACTCTTCGACAAGAACTTTTTTATTTAATAATTTTTTTTACCGTGACGTTGCTTAGTGTTAGCGCGCCCCCTTCATTTTCAGTTAAAACAAAAGAAGTGAAAATGGGGGGGGGGGGGGGGGAGGCGCCTACACCCCCTTTAGTTATACAAAGGTGCTCCTCTTTACATATCCGCTCTTGAAGTTAGTAACTGAATAGAGTCCAGTGGTTGGTTTACTTGTGCTTTTATAGATTTAAGAATGAATTAATCATTGTTAAATCTTGTTATATATATCGTTTTATTATATTTGTTAAAAATGAAACCGGTAATATTAGTTGCTATTTATAGCTGTTCCTAAGTCGGACATAAGTCTGGGGTATAATTCTATGATTGCCGTACAAAGCCACTGTGGTTTTAAAAGTGAAAATCAATTGGATAAAGTAGTAAATCGTTTAATTAAGTCAATGGATTTATAGTGTATTCATGTGTTTGCTCATGAAGGAATACACAGTCTCACGGGAATTAGTAGCATCTCACGAGACCTCTGACCTCTCACCGCTGACCTCTCTCTGACGTCACCATGGAGGCGCTTTTCTGGACACTCGTCCTCCTGTCGCAAGTCCTGGGCTTGGCCGGGGTCATTCTCATCGCTACATGGTTGTCGGAGCATGGAGGCGGCTACGACTGGGAGTGTCGCAGCGGCATCGGGGGCTACCATTACCTCCTGATGACCATCGGCATGGCCTTTCTCTATGCGGAAGGTAAGTCGAGGAACTGACCACTGCCTTTTCATCTTCACTTTAATATGGTTTTGTTACCAGCTTACATTCCGAACAATGAGGGTCAGAGTCTCTATAATATAGAGACTCCATAGGCTTAATGTGGGAAAAAATGAAAACCAAAATGTTTACGGAATACTGCTTTAGATGATTATACACTGCAGCGTCTATTAATGTCCAAGATGGTGAAAATGGCAAACAGTAACCTGGATTATTAATGGTTCATTTATAGGCCCATACATTGCATGGATTTTGGATTGCAATTTGAATCTCTGTGTTATTGTGATGAACTACTTTGTTTTGATTGATCGTCAACAAATATTCGCTTGAAACAACGTAGACATCACGTTGGATATTCATAAGTTATTTCGTTATTATTCTATTACCATCATATTATCATTTGATAATAATCCTTTATCGTAACGAGAACTCGATGTAGAAAACAAGTTTAAAGCAAAAAGATACCCCAAGTTCTCAGCAGACTCCAGCATCAGTCAATTCACCAGTCATTTTCGTGACAAAAGTTCAAAATTGAATAATTCGTCTGCACATGATGTTTAGACATTATCAATCGATAAGAGTTTGCATTCTCTAAAGTCCCGTATCTAATATTATTTGTGTGTGTGTGTGTGTTGTTGTTGTTCTTCTTCTTCTTCTTCTTCTTCTTCTTCTTCTTCTTTCCTAGGCATTCTGTCGTTCCGTGTGTGTCACCGACTTCGCCTTTCGTATGTCGCCGAGAAGGCGGTGCACGCCACGATACAGTCAATCGTGATCATCTTGATCGGTATCGGTATTCATGCGGCGTTCGTCTGCAAGGACTCACGACCCACTGAATTGGCGGGAAAGGACATGTACTCACTCCACAGCTGGCTTGGCATGGGCACCATTGTTCTCTTCTTTGGTCAGGTAAGTTTTCTCTATATAGTAACTTTCATCTCAGCTTGAAATGAATGTTGTCATCGATCTATGACACCATCCTTTCCATCATTGTTGTTGTTGTTGTTGTTGATTTTACGCTGTGATACCACAATGGCGTATTAAATCAAGAAGAAATGATTTGATTTTTGTTGTTTAAAATGCTCAGGGCATACATCCTCAAGACCACTGAATTTCGAGATCGTAGTATTGAACTGCAATATGTATAGTACTCCATTTTACGTATGAATTGTCAAAGAACATGTTAGTAAGAACATTGAATAGATGTAGAACAACAGTTTTAGTCGAGTTTGCTCCGAATTACTGAATTGCTATCTATGCTATTATTGCTTGTAGTGGATATACGGAATTGTGATGACGGTAGCCTTGAGGAGACTGGATCGCTCGTGGCAGGATCGACTGCTTCCCAACCACGCCTTCTTTGGACTCTTAGTATTTGCCCTCTCCATAGGCTCCTGCGTGACGGGTGCCAATGAGATGGCCATATATTTCGTGTAAGTTTCGATTCGAGCGTGTAATATATAACATCACAATATTCAAATATTACTCAATGTTCCATTCCACCTTAATTTAAAGTTATTACGAAGCCCTTTTCTTTTCTTCCCCCCCCTTTTTTTTAGCCACCCTGGTCAATACAAAGCCGAGGTCCGTGGTACAAATATTTATGCTGGATTGTTCGTATTGTAGGCCTACTTTCTTCCACGGGTAACATGATTGTTTCCAATTATTGTGCTTTTATTTACAATTCCTCTAATATAAGCAATCAATAAGGGCTGTGTATATATATAGGCAGCAAGGGCAGCTGCCCCCCCCCCCCCCCCCAAAAAAAAAAAAAAAAAGAGAGAGAGAGAGAGAGAGAGAGAGAAAGAAGAAGAAGAAGGACGAGGAGGGAGATATGCCTTTGAGCATAAACCTAGAATTCACTTTTGAAAGTGATGTAGAAATTCACCCAAAGATTATATGAAATGCTAAATACAGTCATCCCTACCTTAGCGGCTACCTGCCGTATACGGCCACTGAAAAACCCACGAGAGAAATGCCATGCTAAAGACTGTGCAAAGTGACCACCTGTCTTGAGCGGCCAGTGGCCATCAATTTTGTATCCCGCACTAGTCTGTCAACTGTAGATAGCCGCAACAGATCTTTACGGAGCCACAGTCTACCTGATAATTCAGCGCGTTTATCTGCTTTGCAGCATTGCTGGTCATACTGATTATTGCAAACGGTTCGCCACCGCTGCATTGCGTTGTTAATCTGTGTGCTTGTTCTTGTTCGTCTCGCAGTGAGAGCTACAAGCAGATCGTACCAGCGGGACACCTCGCCAACGCCTACGGCATCTGCCTGGTCGTCTTTGCCGCTATCGTGTCCTTCGTGGCTTACAGGCCCGACTTCCAGATACCGGAGAGCAGGAGGCACCCTGAGGGGGGCACTGCGGTGCCGACATCCGAACACGCTGCAGTGGCAGCATATTCCATCTCAGGGTCGAGCAAGGTCACAGCGGAAAAATTTGATCACCACGACCACCATCAGCATGATCGACTCAGCCAGGAAGCGGGCGCGGAACCGCACACGACTTACGGAGCTACGGAGCAGACGTCATTTAAAGAACTGCGCGAAAAAGACGCAAACGATGAAGTGTGAAGTATATGTGATGGCTAGAAAAAGTGCGTTGATTATGTCGATGAGAGTCGCTAACCAGACCTGTGTAAATTCTACATGAAAAAGGATTTGTAAGTGTGAAAAGTTTCTCAGAGAGAAAACTTAGATACGGAACGTGATGAAGATGATCACACTACATCTTCTTCCTACAAATGTATATGAAAAGATGGATCTCATCATCCGCAGCTGGAGCAATGTTTGGCTGCATCGTGGCTGGGATTGGATGAGGAAAAGAAGCTACAGATGGAGAAGAGGATAAATCGAGTCTGGTTCGATGCAACTGATACGATGCATGTACCTCTGAACCAGAGATATGACGATGTTCAGAGCAGTGTTGATGGCACATTTTTTTTTTTCAGTCAAAAACAGTATTATACATTTATTATGTGTCATGTTATGAACAAAAGGAAAACTTACTGCGCGGTGACACGTCTTTTGTGGAAGTCTTTTGTCTGGTGGCAGTGGAAGCTATATACTTCCCCGCCCTTCCTAAACTAGTCCTCCCCATTATCCTTTTTATTTTCGCTTTTTCGTCCGTTCTCGTAGCCTCTTTAAACGATCATTCGTCGACGGATATACAGTACATGAAATAGCCCCGCCATAGCACAGTCAGACAAATGACAGAAAAAACCCCAAAACAAACACCATGACAGAGTGAACCACTTATTTCATTGTAGTAGAGTTTGATTTGCGTGGAATTAAATGTATTCGCCCTGCAGGACTGGAAGGTATCCAGTGACCTGCATGCCCTTTGTGAACTGACCATAACACATACGTTGTGCTGTTCAACCACTGTGTATACCACATCATTTGCAGTATTTGCGTCATTAAGACCGTCTTGCAACGTATATTCTTTTACAAGTACACAATAAAACAAAACATATTTAAAACTTTAAAAATTGGCGGCTGATACCTGTATATTATGTCATGGTGAATGGACTATTGGTTCGTAATTTCGTTCCAGTTAATAGTCTGAAAAGAAAGAGTAAAAGTTAACAAGTACAACAGTAAAAATTTGATCATATTGGGATAAAATCTAAGGATGTTATGAAATTGTGAAGTGTCGACTATTTTCCCTAAACAGTTCTTGAACAATCAATAGGAATGATATATTGAGTGAGTTGATGACATTGCCTCATAAGTTTCCATATAATTTGAACACAAATTCTTGAAATTTCCGGGGTTTTTTTTTCTTGTTCAAAAGCAAGTATCCTCCGTGTAGTCTCAAATGCTATTATTTCTCACAGGTCATGATTTTGAAGTTATTCAACTAGGAACAAGATAATGTTTTACACTTTTACAACGGAAAATTGAATTTCTGTCAGACATAATCACGATCAATGGAAAAATTTGCATATCCCTATAAACTGTTCGACAGCTGTTTTACAAAACTTAGCGAAACTTCACAATTTCATTCTTTTATAAATTTGGTTTCCGATTTTGTTAAAATTTTCTCTGTTGTGGGTATAGAATTTTATACACTTTCCTTTCAGACTAACTTTTGACTGGACTGGAATTCTGACAAGACACGGCAGTGAAAAAAGGGTATTCAACACCACTACCAGGAGTATATGTTTTTGATAAAAACGCAGTTTGTTTTTTGTTTTTTGTCTGAAGATATTACACTCATTGTGCGACTGCGACCATTGCGTTGTTAATTTTCACTTTGCTATTATATGAAAGGAAAATACAAAATATACATAATACTATAGAGAGTCATGTTTTCCCGATTCTTCTTAAATTCGTCAATATAACTGGATAAGTAGATTAGGCGAAAGGTAGAAAGAGAGAGAGAGAGAGAAAGAAAGAAAGAAGGTGAGCGAAAGAAAGGGCTGAAAGAGGGAGAGAAAGAGGAAAAGGGTGGAAGAATAAAGACCATACTGCATACACAATGTAGTGTAAACCCTTTTTATCTTTTTTTTTTTAACGAGCGATTTATACTTCACATTTCGGTATTTGCTTACAGAAATTACTGTAACTTAAAACATGATAGTACTGTCAAACAATATCAAAATAAAAATAGGCGTAGAAAACGGGATTCCATCGGGATTCACATCCGGGACCTCCGGATTGCTAGACCGGTGCTCTTACCGACTGAGCTCATATGGAAAGCCGGAATACGATATTCACCCCTGAAATCCCCATCAATTTTCAGTGTTCGTGCGGTCAGAAGCTATTATACCCGTAAACCTAAATTCGAAGGATATTAGAATGAACTTAATGGTAAATACGAGGGATCAGCGAAGTGATATACTTTAGCTTTAAAAAAAAAAGATCACATTCTGTACTTGTGCATGGGCAGTAACTGTTCAGTTCGATTTAAGAATAGCTCTGCTTTCTGCAACTCAATTTGCCGAGAGCCTGCTTCACACAAGGCCTCCTATTATTCATGAAGGGAAAAACAAGAGGAAAAGGTCAGCCCTGGGGGCATTTCATGAAGCGTTTTGTCAGATATTTCGTCTAACAAAATGTTAAAAAGCTACTGAAATCCTTGCATCTGATTGGCTGAGAGCAAATTTGTCCGACAAGTTGTCGGACAAAAATGCTTCATGAAATGCCCCCAGGACTTGCCTCTCGATGAAATACAGTAGAGCAATAAGCCAGTTTATGAGACTTGTTCGTTGCCATATGAATTGAGCAAAGTTATTCGAAAATTTGATTTGAATGTTTCATTATAAATCTGGGCTACAGGCCCAGCTATCAACAGGGGATTAAAAACCTAATCATTGATAGCCTTTTGCAAAGGCAGCTGTCAATAATTTGTGGACGTGCAGTCACAGCGGTCGGAGCGAGCTTGCAAGCTCGCTCCGATCGCTGTGTGCGAGTCCATTGCGAGCTGCTTTTGCAAAAGGCTAAACTATTGACGACTTCCATAATACATGCACATGTACGTTACTTGTACTTCAGCCTGTCCAATCTAGTCGGCAGTTACTTGTTCACCAGTCGGTAGAGTTCTATTGAGGGATTGGGGAATCCCCCTTGAACTTCGGGGGTTACCGTGGATCCCAAATAATGTATATAATATTATATTGATCCAATGAAGCATTATTAGTAGTACACAACAGCGAAGCTTGGGAAAAATTAAGAATCCATTCAAAAGTTATGAATTTTTAAAGTTTTGGTGTAGCCATCGCCGGATGAGAAGACTGCATCATTTTGTGACGCCACGTACGGAAAACGACATGAAGACAATATAAAGAACAATCAGTATTTTCACTTTTCTAGCTCAATGAAAGATCCCTCGACTTGCCTATTTCAGAAAGCAAGGGGAATAATATTACCTGCAACATAAGTCAGTAACAAGTTGAGGGAATGTGTACTTTCGAAACACACACACACACACACACACACACACACACACACACACACACACACACACACACACAAATACATATTGTGGAATTCTCTTCATATTTTTTTTATATTGTTTTTATACATGACGTCAGCAACTGTAGTAGTCTTCTCATCCAGCAATCTCTACACTGAAACTTTAAAAATTCATAACTTTTGAACATAAACTCTCCAATCTTTCTCAAACTTTGCTGGTGTGTTCAACTTAATTTGCTGCATTCACTCCATCCACAATCTTATTTCGTTTCATTCCACTTTAATCTTCACAAAATCTGCACCATCTGAATATTAGGCATAAATATGATGCAAGTGGTATCCATGGGAAATTGTCATGAGGGTTGCAACCACAAAATGCTTCACAGCACGACTCACTTTACTAAAGAGGAGTGAACCGAGCCAACAAAATCACACAGAACAGCCAATTTGTATGATTTCTGTATTTCATGCATACTCGTATGTATTACATATGTTACATACATACATACATGTCAGGTTTATTAACCATTGTACACGCCATGATGGGGAAGTACCTGTACAATCGCTTTGTCCATGCACATTAAATACATCAATATTTCGAAGCTGCTCATACCTTTGGAGTTCTTCACACCGAGTTCAATGTGCGGACTACAACAAAACAAAAACAAATAGAGCTTTTCTTCAATACTTGAAATTTTAAATGACATTTTAAACATTTCTTCATCAGATAAAGTAATATCATTTTTTCCCTTTTACATACGCCAACAGCAATTTAAATATCAGACAAGCAATTGTCAATGCAAATGACATGAGATCTGAGAGTTAAGGGGTCAAAACATGAAATTCTCTAATTACGTGAAATATTTGCCAATAAATATTCATTTTTTTTTAAATCCTGATGAGGGCATACCAATTCACTATGGACCAAAAGCATGCAGAATTTCCTTGACATTAATAGTGATGACGCAAGAGATACAATCAATGTACTATCACAATGCTCTGAATGTGCTTTCTTCTACACGCACGCACAACTCACTCAAATGACCAGGATCAGTACAAGCTGGAGCCGTCCCATGAAAGCCAAACCAATATCACCGTCCAGGTTTTATCAGATTACTGTACTTCATGTCATTGCAGAGACACTCTACAGATATGCAATAAATACAAAAATGTTAGGTTTTTTTGGGCCAACATGCTCCAACTGATAGAACAGATCCTCTACACCAACTCATTTTCTTGTGTTCTGTATTCTTGTTCCAACTACTAGTAATTTCCTTCTTTATACCTACAATTACACACCTCTATTCTTCAGCACACCAGATGCCTGTGGACAAACAAACCCATCATTAGAAAAGAAAAATGAAAATGCAGAGGGAATTACTGATAACACCTGACAATGGAAATCAGACTTGGAAAAAATAGGCAAGACAATTTTTGATGACATAGATTAAGTCATATTAACCCATTGTATACTCGGTCAGGTGTCGATGGGAAATATGTGTTATAGCAAAATCAGCCAGTCCTAAACGGGTTAACATGACAAAGAGTGTATATACTTTTTGACACATCCAACGCTAATACATGTAC
The DNA here is from genome assembly GCF_040938485.1 of Diadema antillarum. Lineage (NCBI taxonomy): Eukaryota > Metazoa > Echinodermata > Echinoidea > Diadematoida > Diadematidae > Diadema > Diadema antillarum. Next base: position 1,203,083 of record NW_027271250.1, on the reverse strand, counting down.
ATATCTTTGGATTTGGGGGGGGGGGGGTATAGAGGGAGTATTACACATACACAGATCAATTTCATATGCAGTCATAGGTTCTACTTTGGTGATAGTTTGTTATTACTGTGTACAGTTCATCAATGTAAGTTCATTCATATCTTGTTCTAATTACTTGAGTGTTTATGTAATTTGCCCAACAGAAATGAAAATGTGAACAGAAGAGGGTGATATGGCTGCCAAGGGAACGGCAAAAAAGGTAGCTACAGTCACTGCTACACTATGCCTATTTTAATGTGCTGTATCAAATTTCTGTATTCTCAAGTAGCAGTGACTGCATTTCTAATTATCTGATCATGCATGGGTCAACTGAACCCCACCCCCACAAAACAACAACAACAACAAAGACCCTGTGTGCCAGTTCATGTCTACTATAGGCACACGGGAACAGTTATGAGCAGCCCCTGCTTGCATCAATGCTAATGTACAGGGAATTACCTAATTCATAAAACTTCATCACGTTTCTTAAATTATATGAAAAAGATTGAAGAAAATGCGAGAAACATAATTTCTGATGATTCAACAATGACTACTTACAGTCATCAAAATGGACACATCCCACTACACAGACAACCTCATGGTCAACCAACAGGCAACCTACAGGCAACAAAATACCACACTGCCTCTGCTGTCACTATGCAGCAAGAGGCATCAAAATCCTTTTTGTGTCTGTATCAGCGCATAACAAATCAAACTTCTGGCATGGTCTTGCAAGCAAAAAACACTTTGAGGTACATTGTAACCACAGAACATTCTGCAAGTCTTGTCAACATTGGCAGTCAAACTGCTGACACTTGACAGAATGTAGTCAGCTTATGAATGATGTGGTGCATTTTGAAATAGTCAAGAACAAACAAATAATGTTCCTACAATACAAATATTCAAACACATTCCAAGTTTCTCCTTACCAGATTTCAAACTTCAATCACTACTCTTGGTCATAGTCTCATACATGCAAGAACTATCAGTACACAAAATGTGTGTCACTGGACTTTATCAGGACTATCTACTTTTCAGTTTAAAGTGTGCAGTGTGTCAGTATAGAAGAGAAGCACTTGGTGTGCTCATGATGAATGTAATTAGATCTGCACTTTAAAGGAATGAGAGAAATGAAAGGTCTACAGAGCACTTGAAGTATCCATTATTTATCACAAGATATTTCTATTCAAGTTGTGGTGATCTGTGGGTCAAACACATTTCATCTGTCATGAAATACATTTCCTGTGATGCTCTACTCATTCAAATTAACAATTTCCTTTCCTTTCTATTTCTCCATCAAACTCTCAATACACTACACTATCTTTCTCTAAACTTCACATTCCTTTTCATTTTTTCCCCCCAGCAAGCAAAAAGCTATCGCATACATACAAACTTTTTCCTGTTATTTACCAACACCAAAAGGGAGTGAGTAATACACACCAAATGCTGGTATTTCTACCAATCCAAACAGCCATCTTCCACAAAATGTATGCTACCATGACCACTTCAGAGTATGACAGTAATTACATGTCTGTACTCCCTTGGGTTGTTGCAAGCTACATCTTATCAAGTGCATTCTTCTCAATACTTGATATTCTATACGGGAAATCACTGAACAGTGTGTCTTATTCATGATGGAAGTTTGCCCCATGTACCTCAATGTACATGAACCATGGAACATCAATTCATGTCCCACAATATTTGCATTAGGCTTGGAGCATTACAAGACATGCACATCATGAAGTAAGATTTTATATGATCTGCAAAATATGCAGTAAATAAATGAATACAAAAATACCTTGTGGCTTTTGAACAATCATCACATCATTATACTGAAGATCGCTTCATCCACCTTTCATCAGTACATCACAAAAGTTACAGAATGAAAGTTCTTTTCAGCGAACTGATAGAACGAAAGAGAGATGGGTTGATTTATGCATAATCTAATATATTTGTTGCCTGAAGTTCATCACAAAAGAAATAAGGAGAGAAAAATAGACAGGAAATTAATTAACGTCTCATAGCTTCACATGTACAGCAAGCACTACCTTTTTCCTATGTCACTGACGTCTGTCTGTGAATGATTCAACGATTGATGATTACATACCATGCTGAATAATATATTTAACTTTTTCAAGACACTTTTAGCATGTCCAGGCAGAGCAATCAGTTTGGAATTACACACTAATCCCCCAGATAGGAGGAATATTGTGAGGAAATTATTGTGTAGATCCAACACTTATACAAGGCGTATTGAATTTCACAATTGGTGACAGGATCTAAGCGTTTCTTTTTTGCTTTGGTTACTGGAAGACATATTAAGCAGTCTGAGAACAGAGAACAATGAATGAAAGAAGAGAGAATAGGAGAAAGTAGATACACAAGGTCATCAGTTTTCCCTGTTACTGGTAATTTGCTAGAGTCCAATGATTTGATAATGCTCTGATTAATAGGGCACACTGCCATCCAAACATTAAGATTTGCATATAATACTGGGAAGAATTAAGATGTGGTCCATCAGCATAGTTATCTACAAGATTATTATAATCAGAGCAGACTTTGGGGGATTATCTCTTTTTCGTTATTGCTGCGCTCAAAGATGTATCAATAGATATATATATAATTGCTCATTGAGTATGGCAATGCTTAGAAATTTTCTTGTTTTATTTGAAAGGCTTTAGTCCCATCCCCATTTGTTGTATAGGTTTGATCGGTTGTTTCAAGTTATATGACTGGACTCATAAGTAAGGTGTGAACAGCCTTTGTAAGAGTAGACACAGATCAAGGATGACAAGTATGAATGCATGCACTGTTTTTTTTATTTAGCTGTCCTGTAAAGTCAAACACAATAATGTATACATGGGATGAAGAGGCCTACAATTTAGGCAATTGGGACTACTTAAAAAGAAGAAAAAAAAAAGAAAAATCACATTCATTTTAGCCCACTGTTGTTCAAATACTTTGTCTGTTCTGGTTACAGAAGTTTCAAAAGCCTCTTTAATCACTGCTACATTTACATCTGATTCTCAAGTTGGCAATACATTTTCGAAAACTCAAAATTTCTT